>NC_065537.1:61174889-61515286 GCF_932294415.1 Quercus robur
GTTTATTTGAGCTAAAAACGCGGCCTAAGGACCTTCGTGTTTTATTTTTTGACAAACTTTTTTTTTTCTTTCTTTTCCTTAACTGGGGCCATTCAATAGTAACCCAAACACCCTAAAACCCCATTTCCCAGAGCCACAAAACATTTCAACCCAGAGCCATTTCGGCAAAAAAAAAAAAAAAAAAAAAAACACAAACCACAAACATCGTCGCCGTTGAGCTCAGCCGTCGCCGATGAAGCTCAACGGCGACGCTCAAGCGGCGTCGCGATCGACGCTGATCGCGGCGCTCAAGCAGCGTCGCGATCGACGCTGATCGCGGCGCTCAAGCAGCGTCGCGATCGACGCTGATCGCGGCGCTCAAGCAGCGTCGCGATCGACGCTGGAATCGCGACGCTCCAGCGTCGATCGCGGCGCTCAAGCGTCGCGATCGCCTGAAGCGTCGATTGCGGCGCTCAAGCGACGCGATCGACGCCGAGCGTTGGCGATCGGCGTCGATCGCGACGCTTGAGCGCCGCCGTTGGCCTACTGAGTTTCATTTTGATTTTCTTCATTTGTTACTGTTGATTTTGCTCTGTTTGGCTGCTGGGTCAATGCAGGAATCAGTGAAGGAAAATGGGTTTCTTCTTTTTTAGCTAAAGTTTTGGTTTTGTTGAGTTTCTTGTGTTCTGTTTGTTTACTGGGGAAATAGAATGAATAGAAAGAAAATGATTTCTGGGGTTTATTTGGTTTTCGAAAGAATGAATTTCTTTGGTGCTGATCTATTTCTCTGGTTAGTATCTCTTGCCCTATCTTTTTCCTTTCCGCCGCATCAATAGAATTAGACAAGTTTTTTTTTTTGGGTCAGGAATTCTTAGTAAAATTATCTCTCTTTGCTTTATTTTTCTTTGACCCATGGCCGAAAATTATTTTCTTTTGTTTGATAGTGTTTTGATTAATTTTTTGTTTGAGCATATGGACTCTTTTTCGTTGAAGGAGATGTTTTGTTTGTGTTCTTGTACTGTTTTCTTGTATTTTAGAACATGTTGTGGTTGATTAATTTTGAAATTTTCTGGGTTTTTGTTTGAATTTGAATTTGCTGGGTTTGTATTTTTGTTTTGAATTTCTTTATTTATTTAAAATTGAAATTTTAAAGTTTGAAAGTATTAATTTTAAAAATTTTAATTTTAATTTAAAAAAAAAACTTTTGATTACCGAAAATTAATTTTTGGTAATCAAAGTTTTTTTTTTTTAAAAAAATTTAAGGGTATATAGCCGCGTTTTAAACGTGGCCTAAGGTTAAAACCTTGGGCCGCGTTTAAAATGCGGCCCAAGACCACAACCTTAGGCCGCGTTTTAAACGCGGCTATAGGACCTGGTCTTGGGCCGCGGTTAAAAAGTGTGGCCATAGGACCGTGAGTCCTATAGTCACAGGTTTTAGGCCACACTAGAAAGCGTGGCCTAAAAAAAACGCGGCTATAGGCTATAGCCACGTTTTTTTGACATATAGCCACGTTTTAAAAACGCGGCCATAGAACCTTTTTTTTGTAGTGAATGAACTGCTATTTATACTTAAGGCATTGTCAATTATGCCTAGTTCCACTTTTCGTGTGTTGCTTCATAGTAAATTTTCTCTACCAAGTGTCTCACTACTTACAAGACTTGATAACCTCTTGTAACTAATTAGGATATGTTGCCCAAGATCAATGCTTGATAGTTGAATGCAATGGCGGAGCCAGGGGGGCGAGAGGAGGCAACTGGCCTCTCTGACTTCTTAAAAAAGACTATTCCTGTATGCCTCAACCTATGTCTTGCCCCTCCTAATATAAAATAATTACAAAAAAGCATCACTCTTCAATTTTGAGTAAAATCAACCAAAACTGAAGGTGCAATTGGAAATTTAAAAAAAAAAGAAAAAAGAATGAAGTTAGTAGTAGCACCATACAAAAGGGAGCAAATAGCTCCTGACAAAGTCAAAACTTTGTTTCAGACTTTTCACTTTTCCCACTAAAAGTCATGCCTATCCCCCCCCCCCCCCCCCCTTTTTTTTTTTTTTTTTTTTTTTTTTTTTTTTTTAAGACACAACAATTTTTATATTTTAAAGAAAAGGTGGGTAAAGTTTAGTGGTTCTTATCTTGATCCAGCATTTAATTATGAGAAGTGTTATGTTTATAATATTTTTACAAAAAATTATATGTGATAAATTGTTATTAGTTCTAATTTGAACTCACAATAATAAAATTACTTTTTCGCCACCAATAATAGTCAATAACAACATACTACTTAGAATTTGTTATGAAAGAGTTATGAAAGTATTGTGAACATAGGATTTTTCTATAATTATTTTAATTTCCTATTAACATCTGGTCTCCTTAGCAGCAACTATAAAAACATTTTGTAAATTTTATTTGTGACTCTAGAATTATTGCAATTTGTTTATGTCTCATGCCATTTTAATTAGTGAGTCCCATATTTTACACACAATAATAGTAATAAACTACTTAATGCTCTTTAAGACACTAAAACTATCTCTATTTTTTTTTTCTCTTCCATCTTGGTTTTTTTATGATTCCAAACTCTGGATTTTTGTTATGAATCCAAATTTTAAATACTCATAAGAGTAGAAAAAAAAATGTTCAATTCTATATTTTTTGATCAAGTGAACCTATATACTAATTTGTACGTGTATTGCTATACTCTTAACACTTTTAGATTGACAAAATATTATGATTTACATTTATATTAGATTTTGTTTGACAATTACATTAGTTTACAATTATTTACTTATTTTGTTATAAATATTGACTAATATTTTTTAGACTAGCTTTATTGTAATCTTATCCCCTAAACTAAAATCCTGGGTTCACTACTGGTTGAATGGGCATATATTAATGGGTCCGAAGTGAGATTAATGTGATAACAAACTTTGTTAAATTGTTAAGAGTTTTATAACTCATTATTGGCATTGTCTCAATCTCCTTTATGGTGTGATTATCAATTAGAAAAGAAAGTTATGAAAAACTTTTGTTCCTAAACTTAATAAGGTACTGTACCGTGACAATTATACCAAAAGTAAAAGTTGTGGTCCATAAATTTATTTATTTATTTATTTTTATCTAGTTTTCAAAAAATAAAAAATAAAAATCTAGAAGAGTTGATGCTGAATTGTCAAACAAAAGTAAACAAGCGTACTACGTTGCTTTCATAGTTCTATGTTGGATTGAACACTCAACCATATTACATAGCAAGGGTCTTCACTAATATGTAGTTGATAATTGAGTTAGAACTCTAACACATGCAAGTACCCACACAGGTTGTTTTCAACCGTGCTTATAATGGAGACTTCTACAGACTACAGAGGAGGTATCTCATGGAGCGGCCTTGAAAGACTCTCCTTTCATAGCATGTGAAACTCGTAAATGTTGAAGTCCCACCTACTATGAAAGAGTAGTTTGTTTGAATTTGGTTTCGTACTATTGTTCCATTCCACATAAGATACTACCAAAAACCATATTCAGAAGTGTTTGGGAGGACCAAAATTAAATTGATTTACAAATTTTCTTTACCAATCAGTTTCCTATTTGCTTGTATAAGCAAGCTATTCCATAGATGAAAGTGAGCCCTTCAATTATTTATTTTGTCCACAAGCTCTCTCACTTTCAAACAAGGACGAAGCTAGGTGTTTGATTGAGAAGAGGGGGGGGGGGGGGGGGTGAGTAGGGACCGGAGTATTAGAAATTTTTGGAATTGGGATATCAATATTTGATAGAATTCAAATATCAACAATTTTTAGAATTGAGGCCAATATTTTGAACTCCATTCCGAATTGACTACTAGAGTGGAATATTTCGGTACCAATGTATACTGATACACTGTTTTTAATATTAACATCAAATTAATATATATATATATATATATTGACACGTACACCCACATGACACACGACATTGTTAAACTAAATGAAAGTATAATTTGTAATGGATTAAATATAATGTTTTAAAATAAAATCAAATAAAATGATTAGATTGTTATTAACAATAGGGTCCGATTACATTAATCATCCATTTTGAGAAACTTTTTATCGAAAATTGAAAAAACTGTAAAAAAAGTTAGTCAATTTTTTATTTTCTCATAAAAAGTTTCATAAAATAGTTTACTAATGTATGTCCTAAGATATTTTGTAAACTATATGACTAAAATTACTTTTTCTCTATCCAATTTAACTCGTTTCTTATTTTTCTCATCTCTGCTTGCACGTCTTCATTAGCATGCCTCTAAATCTGCCTTCTAATAATTTTATTCATTTTTTTTTTCAATGTGCCTCTATTATTTTTTGTTACATCATGTTCTTCATTTTGTTCTCACCGTCCTTTCTCTCACTGTGCCTCTTGAATATTACTTTAGTCAGACTCAATTCATCATATTTTTCTCATTTGTTTTAAATGAAGACAAAGAGTAGTCTGGGCGATGGTTCACAGAATGATCATAAATTTATTTAGGTCCGAAATGTCAGAAGTGAGCTGATTATAAAAAGGAAGAAATCAATGATGACCAAATTTAATGTTTTTTGGGTTAATTGAACCTTAAATATTCCTATTGAATTTGAACTGGAGAGTTGAATTAAAAACTTGAAATTCTGACGCTGAAGTGGGTCCAGTTAATCACCTTAAATAGCTAGATTGAACAGGACTTGACCTAATTAAGACTATGCAGCAGAGATAACATAAAAGAGTAAGGTAATGAATGGTCATCTTAGGACAAAAACACAAGAACAGAAATGTAAAGTATAAATGGTACCACTAGCTTTGTGGTGTATATGTCTGGTGTGGGTGTAAGTAACCTACACCATTCTTCAAAATCTCAAAAGTCTTCACCATCTTTGGATGATTTAAACCATTTTTATGTATCTTGGGCAGGACCATGCCTAATATTCATTTATTAACATGCAAAACTTAGTCCCAGAAGCGACATATTGACAGGCAACTGAGACAAGCGGATAAAAAAAAAAAATTCTTACTTTTTGATAAGTTAAAAAATTTCCTAGAGGGGGAAAGCATATGTGGGATATGTGATCTAACCTACGTTTTTTTGTGTGTACAACACAATATCATTAGCTTATGATACATTTTTACATGTTCTATTACTTGAAAACGTGCATATCTGGCTGTTTTTAGCTGGTGTTCACTGGGAATTATTTATTATTATGTTGTGTACGTCCTTGGAAAAATTATCTGATATCCAAGTCATATGAAGCACGCCTCTCACAAGCATGTGA
This sequence comes from Quercus robur, assembly GCF_932294415.1. Lineage (NCBI taxonomy): Eukaryota > Viridiplantae > Streptophyta > Magnoliopsida > Fagales > Fagaceae > Quercus > Quercus robur. The sequence continues at coordinate 61,180,141 of NC_065537.1, forward strand.
CAGGAACAAGATACTAACACGCCGTATTGACCCGTAGATCCATGTTTTGGTCATTGATAGCAATAGATCACTGTTTCTGACACAGTGCAGCATGCAAAACAATCTAATTCACAACCAATTCATGAAAAAAGAGAAAATGGGTATAGTAGGGTTGTGTACAAGAATCGAATCGGTGCAATGGTTAGAGAGGTTAGACCGTCTCTTTGCTTTTTGTCCTTCAGAAAAGTATCTAATTTCTCTAACACGGACCTCTGTACTATAATCAGATGATTACAAAGTTGTGCTCCTAGGGACCAAAGAGTACAGCTGCCACCATGCATACAGGGGCAGAGGTACATTATGGCCCCCCAAATTTTTTTAGAAACCCTCTAATAGTTGGTAAATTTATATTTCACCCCATTTTTTAATAGCCGGTCCCACAAGAATAAAGCTTGGCCCCCCTCCTTCAACACATCAACCAAATTTGGATCCTAAAATCCTAATTTTTCACAATTTGTCTTTTTTTCATTCATTCTCTCAACACTCCAACCATATCTCATGTACTTTTATTAACTTCTTATAATTTTTAGTTTTAGTTCCATTTAGAAGATTTATTCATTTTTTTCTAAAAGGATAAAACTTATATATAGTATATTAAAGTCCCCAATTAAACCCAACTATATTAAACACAATTGTTCTTGAAAATGAAAATAATGTTTGTGTTTTATTGGTCATGGTAAATAGGTGGTTGAGTTTCATTAGGAAATGTAATATACTATACTTAAAAATGTATCGTATTTAAGTTTTTACCTGGACCCCCCAAACATAAATTCTTGACTCTGCCCTTGCATGTATGTTCTCTCTCTCTCTCTCTGAGAAAGAAAGTAAGTGTAGCTGTAGCCACCACCATGCATGATTGATGCACACCTTCTTTGGAGACTGCTTCAAGAAGTTACACATAGGAAGGTCATGAAAAAAGTAGTCAAAGTAGGATAGGTGCTCTTATTACGAGGGTTAAATCTTTATTATAAGGGTTATTACTGTACAAGTATAAGTGTTTGTGGGGTGTAGGGGGTAAGAGCCGGGATTCAAATCTTCAAGAGGAAGCTTCACACGTATATACACTTAGATTAGGCTAGAATATAATTTCTGTCTTATATATAAAAATAAATAAATAAATAAATAAATCTTTATTACAAGGGTTAAGTCTTCTAAAAAGCCTAAGAACTACTGGATCTTCTAAGGATTTATATACAAATGATCTCATAATTATTCTCTGGTTTATTCTTGATTGTGTGTGGTTCTTTCCTTGTAGAATAAGCCTTTATTTATACTTGAGGCATTGTCAGTAATGCCCACTTCCACTTTTCGTGTGTTGCTTCTCGATAGATCTTCCCTGCCAAGTGTTTCACGGCTAACAAGACTTGATAACCTCTTGTAACTGATTTGAGGGAATTGTTCCCTTGTTGCTTATGGCTTCTTGGCCTGTGTTATTATGGTTGAATATTTTCTACTACTGCTCGAGGTAATAGTTTGTAACTTCTTGGAGAGATTTTTTATTTTTTATTTGGAGAAACTTCTTGGAGAGAAAATTGAATCGTCTTTCCTTTTTACATTGCTTTTACGGTTCTACCCATTCCACCACATGTACCCTTAATAAATTAATTATTTGGCCTAACATTAGGGAGATAACATTAATGATTAAACTACAAGATTATAGATTTAAATAAATATAGTATATGATAGGTTATATGTGCTATATGCCTCTATATATATATACTAGACTTATCACATATGTTTTGCAGGTTTAATAATTCTCTTTTCTATTAATGTGTTTTGTGGTTTAGTGTTATAATGTTTAAAGGTGATATATAAATAATTGTGTGTAATATTTTTTTAAAGAAAGAGATAAGGTAACATGAAATAATGTTTAAAAATGAGATAGAGATAATGTCCTAAGTTTTAGACTAAATGGAAGATAAAGGAAAAAGCCTAAAACTTAAGAATAGTAAATTACTCTTTTAACCAATTTTAGCTATTTTAGAGAATTTAAAAATTTGTGTGAGGGTATTTTATTTAGTATGCAAAATGTTGAAACCTAAGCAGGGAATTCTGTTGTTATTATTTACTAGACTTGTTACACGTGCTTTGTGCATGCAATAAGGATATTTCTTATTTTTTATTTTGAATTTAGTGAAATAATAATTAAAAGTGCAATAGAGATAATGTCCTAAGTTTTAGAATCTTGATAAAAATTTGAAAGTTTAAAACTTAGGAACTCTTTTAAAAATAGTAAACTACTCTTTTAATCAGTTTGCATTTTTAAATCTAAAATTATTCATCTAAAAGATAGAAGTATTTTAAAAAATTTAAGAATTTATGTGAGGAAATCGGTATAAGTATTATATGTCCGAATAGTTGTCTAAGAGAATAAGACATCCTCCACGACCCCGATTCAATCTTTTGCCAAGTTGAAATCTTAAAAGCAAGCACAATATTGTGTTCTAAATCTTTTACACAAGCTTGCCTTTCGGTTGAATTGGGATATGTAGCCCAAGATCGATGCATGATAGTTGAATGGGCCTATGTTATTTCCCTTTTTTATTTATTTATGTTAATGAGTCCGAAGTGATAAATGTGACAACTGACAAGCGAGAAACATTAACCTCAGAATCGTGTGTCTGTGATGATTTTACTTGTTAATGACTAATGAGTCCTAAACTTCCACTCCTGAAAGAAACAAAAACAAAAATTATTATCAAGATTACAAGATCATTGATTTTTACGTGATTCCAAATTAAGGGGCAATGTTAGAGAGAGTAGAGATAATCTTTTTCACAAACTTACATAGATTATTGATATAAGTTTAACCATCTACAAAAATGGTTAGGGTAATATACCAATTTCATTATTATTTTTATGATACATCGATCAAAACAATTAAACTTCGTTAATATGGTTTGTAAAGTAATTATTAACATTTTGTTTGCTTTAATGAAAAATTTTATGTGAAGATAATTTTTCACATTTTTCTGTGTTTGATAGTATCAACTATCAAAAAATATTGGTTAAAAGAAAACCATCTTTAATCAATAGAAAATTCTATTAAAAATATGACTTATTTTTAGATGTTATTTTTTACTAATTTTTTCTAGAAAACAACTCTATCTCACACCGCAATGCTTAAGTCTAACAAAATAAATTAAGATGGTTTCAAGTTACACATGGTGTAACTCTTTAGAGTTACACTCTTTTTACACCATTAGATATAAGTAGATCTAAAGGTCAAAATTATGAACCTATTAATATTGATTACCATATCATTTATTATCCTTTATTTTTTGAATTTCATATCAGTGTTTACTCCTAAAACTTTTTCACATTATCTTTCTTCTCTCATCCTCCTACTCAATATGGTCGTCACGAAAATACGTAATTGTGTTTATAGTTTGAGTTATAAAGATTTGTTTTGTTTGTATAAGTGGCAAAATAAGTTTTAAGTCTAGGACCTTTTTATTTTATTTATTTATTTTTTTTTTGAATGCTTAAGTCGAGCCATCTAGGACTTTGAGATCACAAAAGAAGCCTTTGAATCGGTTTCAAGCAAGGGAGTCGATTCCGTATCGTACGGCCGGTATATATCGTACCAGCAAGCAAACCGGTACATATAACTCCCTTGTTTCGTACTGGGAAAAATACTAGCCATGTACTGGCCAATTTCGAGCAATACCGGTCGGTACAAAAAAAAGTTTTTTTTATTTTTTTTATTTTAAGTTTTGTAATTTTTGAATTTTTGTTAGGCAAAATGGTAACTTATTTGCATTAACTTATTAGTATTATTTATTTTCTTAGTATGCAATGGTAACTTTAAGCTTTATATTTTTTATATTGTGTTTTTTTTTTCTTTTTCTTTTAATTGATACTAAAGTCTAAAACCATGAATAATTAGTTCTGAATTGAGGAAATGTTTTATGATATATATATATATATATATATATTTATAAATATAAAAAATAGCGGTAAACCCGAAACGGTACACCGGTATTAATTGATATCCGAAATATATCGTACCGCTAACCAAATTGGTATAGCCTCCAGTACGGTATTGACTCCCTTGGTTTCAAGTCTTTGTATAACTTGGAGTAGAGTGGTGTTTTCCTCTGAGGATGCAGTGACACTGAATTTTTTAATGTAGATTTGTAGGGAACTAGTACTAAAGTCTTTATCTAAGATGCAAAATTCTTTTTTAAACTATTCCTAAGGGTTATGATATGGAAATTCAAAAAATATGGAAATAGAGACAATACATGAAAATAAAAAGTTTAGGTATTTTGGTTGAGATTTTTTTTTTTTTTTTTTTTGGGAGAAACTTGGTTGAGATGAATGTAAGCAAATTTTGGGAATAGAGATAGATATGGAAATTTAAAAAATAAGGGATAATAAATGATATGGTAATCAACATTAATAGGTTCATATTTTTGATCGTTAAATCTACTTAAATTTAACGGTGTAGAAAAAGTGTAACTTGAACCCATCTCAAATAAATTATAGGATAATTCTTTGTTAACCACTTGGGACTTATAAATACCCTAATTAAAGAAAGGTAAGAGGGTTTTTTGATTTCGTTGTTGAAAATTTCAAAAAAATAAAAATAAAAGATTGATTCCCAATTTCATATACAGAAAAATGAAAAATGACAAAGTAAACAACTAATTTCCCAGTGAGGGTGCATTTGTAAAACTAAAACCCCAGTGTAGCTAAAGCCCAGCAACGATTTGCACCTTTGTTCTTTGTAGAATTAAAAGAAAATAGAGAAATAGAAGATAAGCAAGGCCTCCATTCTCTTCCAACCATACTACTCTCCTTCCACCAATTTACTTCTTGGGGCCTCCAAATTCCCCAGGGGTCTCTCTGGCTTTCTTTCTATCTAAATCATTGCTAAACATTATTGATTATCTTGATTTCAAAATCTCTACCTTTTAATTTTATTTTGAATGATTTTTTTTTTCTCAATTTTGAGCTAGATGAGTGGTCATGGATATTGGACAAATATTTTTGATAGTATATAGTTTATCAAGAAATAAAATTTCACAAATTATTGTGGTATTAGAATGACATCCCTTTTGTCATAATTTTATTTGAATGACCAAAATTCATATTTGGATTTTTAATTTATAGAAAGTTTTTAAAAATATTTGTGCATACCAAATACCAGAAAACATTTTTAAGTTCATTTTCATGGTTGCTATCAAATACAAAGAAAATGAGATAATTATTCAGAAAATATTTTTTAGAAAATAATTCATTTTTAAGAAAACATTAATGTCGAAACAAAAAGTGTAAGGGTTTTGTAACTCATGATTATCGTTGTCTCATTTCCTTTATGTTGTAATTATCAAATCAATAGAGAGAGAAAAAAGAAAAAAAGAAAAAAAAAAGTCGTGAAAAACTTTTGTTCCTAGACTTATTGATTCGAAAGTGATTGGAAATTGACGTTAAGGGGAGTATAACATGCTAAAAACTCATATAATTCTTCCTTCACTATCAGTAGAAAGATATAATTTACCAAATTTAAGTAGATGAGTTGTACTTCTCATGGCCTGTATCTCCTCTAGAGATACCAGACATAATTCAACCGGCGATAAACGATGGTAAACACTCCATGTTATGCTCTATTTCATTGGTGGAAGAAATCAGAGGGTTAGTCTTTAGAATGAAGTCCCACAAATTTCCAAGTCTTGTGGCATGTCAGTATTAATTTTCAAACATTTTTGGAACAAGGATTATCATTAAGTGGTGGCTGCATGTAGTCATAAGATTTTTACACAACTTTTGTGAAAAACTTTTGTTCCTAAACTTACCTATAAGAGTAAGGTACTGTACCGTGACAATTATACCAAAAGTAAAAGTTGTGGTCCATAAATTTATTTATTTTTATCTAGTTTTCAAAAAATAAATAATAAAAATCTAGAAGAGTTGAATAGTCAAACAAAAGTAAAAAAGCGTACTACGTTGCTTTCATAGTTTTATGTTAGACTGAACATTCAACCATATTACATAGCAAGGGTCTACACTGATATATTTTTGAATATCTTTTATTGATATATAACATCTCTTTCTTATATTTTTTTCTAAATTTATGTAGTTGATAATTAACTTAGAATAACACATGCAAGTACCCAAACATGTTGTTTTCAACAATGCTTATAATGGGGACTTTTACAGAGGAGGTATCTCATAGAGTGGCCCTGAAAGACTCTCATTTCATAGCATGTGAAACTCGTAAATGTTGAAGTCTCACCCACTATGAAAGAGTAGTTTGTTTGAATGTGGTTTCGTATTATTGTTCCATTCCACATAAGATACTACCAAAAACCATACTCAAAAGTGTTTGCGAGGACCAAAATTGAATTGATTTACAAATTTTCTTTATTGGTCAATTTCCTATTTGCGTGTACAAGCAAGCTGTTCCATAGATGAAAGCAAGCCCTTCAGCTATTTATTTTGTCCACAAGCTCTCTCACTTTCAAACAGGGACGAAGCTAGGAGTTTGATTGAGAAGGGAATTGAAGGGGGGTGAGTAGGGGCCAGAGGATTAGAAATTTCTGGAATTGAAATTTTTTTGGAATTGGGATATCAATATTTTATGGAATTGAAATATCAACAAAATTTTAAATTGAGATCAAGATTTTTAGTTTTATTATGGATTGACTAATGGAATGGAAGGGGGCTAGAGCATTAGCATTTTTTTGGAATTGGGATATCAATATTTGATAGAATTGAAATATCAACAATTTTTAGAATTGTGGCCAATATTTTGAATTTCATTCCGAATTGACTACTAGAATGGAATATTTCGGTATTAGTGTATACTAATACACCGTTTTTAATATTAACATCGAATATATATATTGACATGCACACCCACACGGCTCACGACATTGTTAAACTAAATGAAAGTATAATTTGTAATGGATTAAATATAATGTTCTAAAAGAAATCAAATAAGATGATTAGATTGTTATTAAAAATAGGGTCCGATTACATTAATCATCCATTTTAGGAAACTTTTTATTGAAAATTGAAAAGGTTGTAAAAAAAGTTAGTCACTTTTTTCATTTTCTCATACAAAGTTTCATGAAATAGTTTTCTAATGTATGCCTTAATGTATTTTGTAAACTATATGACTAAAATAACTTTTTCTCTAACCAATTTAACTTTTTTCTTTTTTGGATTTAGCTTACTTCGAGTACTTTTTTAACCGAAATTTTCTTTTATTTTAATGAGAAACTGTCATATCATCCATTAACTAAATAAAATGTAGACATTAAAACCCACCACCACTTGCCATTGTATGTATAAAACAAAAGGACATATCCAGTTAAAAAAGTACTAGAAGTTAAACCCTTCTTATTTTTCTCATTTGCTTGCACGGCTTCATTAGCATGTCTCTAAATCTGCCTTCTAATAATCTTAATCTTTTTTTTTTTTTTTCAATGTGCCTCTTTTATTTTTTGTTACATCATGTTCTTCATTTTGTTCTCACATTCCTTTCTCTCACTGTGCCTCTTGAATATTACTTTAGTCAAACTCAATTCATCATATTTTTCTTATTTGTTTTAAATGAAGACAAAGAGTAGTCTGGGCGATGGTTCACAGAATAATCATAAATTTATTTAGGTCCGAAATGCCAGAACTGAGCTCAAGAAGAGATCAATGATGACCAAGTTTAATGTTTTTTGGGTTAATTGAACCTTAAATGTTCCTATAGAATTTGAACTGGAGAGTTGAATTAATGACTGGAAATTCTGATGCTTAAGTGGGTCGAGTTAATCACCTTAAATAGCTAGAGTGAACAGGACATGACCTAATTAAGACTTTGCAACAGAGATAACATAAAAGAGTTGGGTTATGAATGGTCCTCTTAGGACAAAACACACGAACAGAATTGTAAAGTATAAATGGAACCACTAGCTTTGTGGTGTATATGTCTGGTGTGGATGTAATAAACCTACACCATTCTTCAAAATCTCAAAAGTCTTCACCATCTTTGGATGATTTAAACCATTTGTATGTATCTTGGGCAGGACCATGCATAATATTCATTTATTAACATACAAAACTTAGTCCCAGAAGCGACATATTGACAGCCAAAACTGAGACAAGCAGATAAAAAAGAAAAATTCTCACTTTTTGATAAGTTAAAAAAATTTCCTAGAGGGGGGAAACCATATGTGGGATATGTGATCTAAACTACTTTTTTGTGTGTACAACATGAAAATTTTGTTTCTTGTAGAATATCACTAGCTTATAATACATTTCAACTTGTTCTAGTACTTAAAACGAGCAGATCTGACTGTTTTTAGCTGGTGTTCACTGGGAATTATTTATTATTAATCATGTTGCGTTGTTGGGAAAATTATTATCTTATAGTCTTTAGAATGAAGTCCCACAAATTTCCTAGTCTTGTGGTACGTCGGTATTAATTTTCTCAACAGTGGCGGTTCCATGATTTTTTTTCTAGGGAGGTCAATAGTGTCTTGAGCTAGGATTTTGTTGTGGGGAGTAAAAAAATAAAATGATTATTACCTTTTTTTGTATATACAATTGTCATATTACATATAATAATCTAACATAATATTTTAAATAGTATACAATACAACAATACTGTACAATAGTCTTAAAAAATTATTAATAGTTTAAAGATCGGTAAGAAAACAACAATTGAATGCATAAATAAATAAAAATAAATAACTGACCATAATATTTGTCAAATTAATAATAATTTATTATAATCATATGTAATATCAATTGAATAAAAATATATGATAAAGAAGAATAGTAACACACCTAAGAGTAACTTATATAAGATTTTGCTTTTGAAATGTATGAATTTTTAGCCTCACACGTGGTCATTCTCTTGGAATTTGAGCAAGCACTAAAAGACTTTTTGGACTCGAAAAACTATAGAACACTTATCAAACTACTTAATTAAATAGAAAGAAAACATAGAAGGGAGAAAGAGAATGAGAAAAGAATCATAGATGTAAATACAAATCAGTTGGTTGTACAAGTGGTGTGATTTTTTGCTGATGAAGAAGAAAAGTGCAGGAAAAAACCGTTTCATTCTACCATCAATGGTAAAATAAGCCAGATTCCAAAGAGAAAGTTTATTTATTTTGTAACAAATGAACAATTTTAAGAGCAATGCTACTGACACAACATTTATGCAATAAAATCTGGATGGTAAGTTGTTAAAGATATGTAAAAAAGTGATGTCACTTATGAGTTTAGATAAAAAGTCAATTACAACTTGTCACTTAACTTTTATTGTAAAAATATTGTGAAAATAGCACTAAGATGATCATATTTCATATTAATTTATTTCAATTGGGTTTAAACAAAATTTAGGTTCAAGGGGTTGAAAATTTTATTTTAGGAGTAAAAAAAAATTATATATATATTTTTTGGGGCCAGGCGGGGGGGTTCATTTGACCCCTAGGTTGGCTGTAGAGTGAGTCACCCCAGATTTTCAAACATTTTTGGTACATGGATTATCATTAAGTAGTAGCTGCAGTCATAAGATTTTTATACAAAGTGGAAGTTGTTAAAATATAAGCCCAATGGACTTAGGCCCATGATGTAGAGTTACTTATACATCACACACTGTCTACCTATATATAAGGCAAACCATTATACTTTGTTATTCACAGTATTAAGAGAAACCATTCAAACCAACCTAACTTTGATTTCAAAGGTAGAAAGGCTTCAACTGTTAACAACTTATTTTCTATAAGTCCCCGAAATGTTTCTTAGAAGATAATTGCAAAGTTTATGGCTTCAAAAGTGAAATCACCCACCAAAGATCATTTGCTCTTGACAAGAATCCTTTGTTTCCCGATTGAGAAATTCAAGATTAACACCATAGCACAAGAGGTGATTTACTCTACTTAAAAGAATGCATCTTAACCACCTCATTCTAAATTTTGATTAACGAATCCACATTTGGTTTTTTAAATCCCAAGAGAAGACCACATATCTCACCCTTTCTCTTCAATTGGACTCTTAGTACTTCTGTATATAGTTCTATTATTATGATTCCTTTATACCAACTGAGATTTACTAAGAGAATCTCTTCCATTGTATCATGGTTTGATTTCAGAGTAAGTGTTTTTCTTTACAAAGAAAAATACTAAATGTACTATCAATATTATTACAAAAGACTTACAATTTGACATGATAATGAATATGTTTGATGACACATCAACAAGAAAATAAATGAAATTTTCAATTATTTTTTTTTGTTACATTTAAAATTTAATCCATCAGTTATAGACTTATATGTAATAAAATTTATGATAACATTAGCTAATCTCCTTTACAAAAATTATCATTGGATTGTTTGTGTTATTTTGGTTATTAGAATTTCGATTTAAACAATTAACTCCCAAGATATTAGGTTTGTGACAAATCCAACCTTCTATTAATATTCCTAAAAAAAATACTAACAAATATAATCACCTTTACATTTTTTTCATCACATCATCAATAATTTTATCATGTGCAAACTATGTAATTAGATTCATTAGACTTTACAAAAAAGACTAACATAATGTTTGATTCGTTAATAATGGTGAAAATTATGTAACTAGATCCATTAAACTTTAACCAAAAAAAAAAAGAAATTAACATAATGTTTGATTAGTCAAAAACATTATGTTTAGGGAGTTAATTATCTCTCCAAAAAAAAAAAAAAAAAAAGGTTTGCAGGCAAATTCATGCCCAACAAGAGAGTGATACAATTTTTAGGGGGTCTAATCCATCACTACTTTGGGCTTGCGCTGGTCAAATGTCGGGTCCAGTTGTATTCGGCCCTTTAGTCCCAATGTTTTTAACCAAAACGTGGTAAAGTTGTGGACTTCGGTTTAAGTCTTTTTTCCCAATCACAGGCCCACAAAAAGGAGCAGAAACAAAAAAGAAAATTATTGCTTTTTTTTTTTTTTTTTTTTGGGTAGAATAAATTATTGTTTTCTTCTAAACTTTAAACACAAAAAAAAAAAAAGGAGTTCCGGTTAACTTAATTGGTAAAGTTTCTTATCATTGAATAAAGATTTGAGATTCAATCTTAACCTACATCAAACCATACGATGAAACTATCTCTAATGAAAAAAACAAAAAGAAAAACGGATCATTCCACCAAGCAATGCCTTTACAATATTTATTATTTAGAGACAAACTTTTTTTTTTTTTTGGTGGGGGGAAGGAGGTGGTGGGTTGTGATAAACCAATTTTAATACACAAAACATTATAAGAGTTCAAAAAGTATAATTATTTTTCTAGACATAACATTTTTCTATAATTATTTTTATTTTTATTTCCTATTATCATCTAGTCTCCTTAACAATTATAAAAATATTTTGTAAATTTTGTTTGTGACTCTAGAATTATTGCAATTTGTTTATGTCTCATGCCATTTTAATTAGTGAGTCCCATATTTTACACATAATAATAGTAATAAACTACTTAATGCTCTTTAAGACACTAAAACTTTCTCTATTTTTTTTTCTCTTCCATCTATTGGTGTTTTTATGATTCCAAACTCTAGATTTTTGTTATGAATCCAAATTTTAAATACTGATAAGTGTAGAAAAAAAAAAGTTCAATTCTATATATTTTGATCAAGTGAACCTATATACTATTTTGTACGTATATTGCTATACTCTTAACACTTTTAGATTGACAAAATATTATGATTTACATTTATATTAGATTTTGTTTGACAATTACATTAGTTTACAATTATTTATTTATTTTGTTATAAATATTGACTAATATTTTTTAGATTAGCTTTATTTTAATCTTGCCCCCTAACTCCACCACTGTTTGAATGGGCCTATATCAATGGGTCCAAAGTGAGATTAATGTGATAACTGACAAGCTCCAACCTCAACCTTAACCTCAAAAATTGTATGTTTGTGATGAGTTTATGTGTTAATGAGTCGTAAAATTCCAAGTCATGAAAGAAACAAAAACAAAAAGTATTATCAAGATTACTAAGACCATTGATTTTTCTGTAATTTCCAAGGGGCAATGTTAAAGAGAGAGAATTTTTTTCACAACTTGCTAAGATATCAAGTCATAAATTTAAAGGTTCAAGTATCACGGCACCATTTGAGCGAATTGATACCTCCCAAGCACAAAATGCACGGAAAATAAGGGAAGGGCATGGGTCGAGTTAAGCATATTTTGTATGTAATAATTTTCAATCATCTCAAAAGAAAAAAAAAAGTTAGAGTAATATAATTTTTATATTGTCCCATATCATTATTATTTCTAAGATATATCCATCACAACACACTTTGTTAAATTGTTAAGAGTTTTATAACTCATTATTGGCATTGTCTTAACTGTACCGTGACAATTATACAAAAAAGTAAAAGTTGTGGTCCATAAATTTCTTTATTTTATCTAGTTTTCAAAATATAAAAAATAAAAATCTAGAAGAGCTGACGCTGAATTGTCAAAAACAAAAGTAAACAAGCGTACTACGTTGCTTTCATAGTTTTATGTTGGATTGAACACTCAACCATATTACATAGCAATGGTCTACACTGATATACTTTCGAATATCTCTGTATAGATATATAAAATCTCTTTCTCATATTTTTTTTCATAATTTATGTAGTTGATAATTGAGTTAGAACTCTAAGACATGCAAGTGCCCACATAAGGTGCTTTCAACAGTGCTTATAATGGGGACTTTTATGGAGGAGGTATCTCATGGACCAGCCTTGAAAGACTCTCCTTTCATCCACATAGGGTGTTTTCAACGGTGCTTATAATGGGGACTTCTATGGAGGAGGTATCTCATGGAGCAGCCTTGAAAGACTCTCCTTTCATAGCATGTGAAACTCGTAAATGTTGAAGTCCCACCTGCTGTGAAAGAATAGTTTGTTTGAATGTATTTTCATACCATTGTTCCATTCCACATAAGATACTACCAAAAACCATACTCAGAAGTGTTTGGGAGGACCAAAATGGAATTGATTTACAAATTTTCTTTACCAGTCAGTTTCCTATTGGCTTGTACAAGCAAGCTTTTCCACAGATGAAAGCGAGCCCTTCAGTTATTTATTTTGTCCATAAGCTCTCTCACTTTCAAACAGGGACGAAGTTAGGAGTTTGATTGAGAAGGGAGAAGGGTGTTTTCATCCACATAGAGTGTTTTCAACAGTGCTTATAATGGGGACTTCTATGGAGGAGGTATCTCATGGAGCAGCCTTGAAAGACTCTCCTTTCATAGCATGTGAAACTCGTAAATGTTGAAGTCCCACCTGCTTTGAAAGAATTGTTTGTTTGAATGTATTTTCATACTATTGTTCCATTCCACATAAGATACTACCAAAAACCATACTCAGAAGTGTTTGGGAGGACCAGAATGGAATTGATTTACAAATTTTCTTTACCAGCCAGTTTCCTATTTGCTTGTACAAGCAAGCTTTTCCACAAATAAAAGCGAGCCCTTCAGTTATTTATTTTGTCCATAAGCTTTCTCACTTTCAAACAGGGACGAAGTTAGGAGTTTGATTGAGAAGGGAGAGGAGTGAGTAATTGAGATAATATTTTAAAAAGCTCTCTCACTTTTAAGTTTAGTGAAGTAATATTTAAAAGTGAGATAAAAATAATGTCCTAAATTTTAGAATCTTGATAAAAGTTTGAAAGTCTAAAACTTAGAAACTCTTTTAAAAATAGTAAATTACTCTTATAACCGGTTTGTATTTTTAAATTTAAAATTATTCATCTAAAAGATAAGAATATTTTATAGAGTTTAAGAATTTATATGAGAATATCTTAATATGCAAAATGATGAAATCCAATCAGAAAATTCTTTTATTAACCGTATAGATATTATGTGTCCGAACAGTTGTCTAAGACAATAGACGTCCTCCACCGGCTCCCATTCAATCTTTTGCCAAGTTGAAATCTTAAAAGCAGGCCCAATATTGTGTTCTACATCTTTTACACAAGCTTGCTTTTTGTTTGAATCGGGATATGTAGCCCAAGATTGGTGCATGATAGTTGAATGGGCCTATGTTATTTACCTTTTTTCATTTTTCTTGTTTTTTTTTTTTTTTTTTTGGTTCATGAGTCCGAAGAAATATAAATGTGACAACTGACAAGCGAGAAACCTTAACCTCTAAAATCGTGTGGCTGTGATGATTTTACGTGTTAATGACTAATATATGAGTCCTAAATTAAGTAAACTTCCACTCCTGAAAGAAACAAAAGCAAAAATTATTATCAAGATTACAAGATCATTGATTTTTACTTGATTCCAAAGGGGCAATGTTAGAGAGAGTAGAGACATAATTTTTTTCACAGACTTACATAGATTATAGATTTAAGTTTAACCATATAAAAAAATGGTTAGGGTAATATCATTTGTATATTAGCCAATATATTTATTATTTTTATCACACATCCATCAAAACAATTAAACTTTTGTTAATATAGTGGTAAAGTAATTATCAACACTCAGTTTGTTTTAATGAAATATTTTTTGTGACAATAGTTTTCCATTATTTTTTTTTTTGGAGTTTGATAGTATCAGAAAATATGGGTAAAAAGAAAACCATATTTAGTTAACGAAAAATTCTATTAAAAATACGACTTATTTTTAGATGTTATTTTCTGCATTTATTATTATTATGTTTTTTTTTAGGGAAACAACTCTATCTCACACTGCAATGCTTAAGTCTAACAAAATAAATCATAGGATAATTCTTTGTTTACCACTGGGGATCTGTAAATACCCTAATTAAAGAAAGGGAACAGGGTTTTTTTTTTTTTTTTTTTTTTTTTTTGCTGTGGAAAATTTCAAAAAAATAAAAATAAAAGATTGATTCCCAATTTCATATACAGAAAATTGAAAAATGACAAAGTAAACAACTAATTTCCCAGCGAAGGTGTATTTGTAAAACTAAAACCCCAGTGTAGCTAAAGCCCAGCAACGATTTGCATCTTTGTAGAATTAAAAGAAAATAGAGAAATAGAAGATAAGCAAGGCCTCCATTCTCTTCCAACCATAATATTCTCCTTCCACCAATTTACTTCTTGCGGCCTCCAAATTCCCCGGAGGTCTCTCTGGCTTTCTCTCTATATATCTAAATCATTACTAAAAATTATTGATTATCTTGATTTCAAAATCTCTACCTTTTAATTTTATTTTGAACGATTTTTTTCTCAATTATGAGCTAGATGAGTGATAGAGTTAATTGATATTGGAAACATATTTTTGATAGTATATAATTTATCAAGAACTTAAATTTCACAAATTATTGCAATATTAGAATGACACCGCTTTTGTCAAAATTTTATTTGAAAGACAAAATTCATACTTGGATTTTTAATTTATAAAAATTAAAAAAAAAATTGTGTATACCAAACTCTAGAAAACCTTTTCAAACTCATTTTCATGATTGCTATCAAATACAAAGAAAATAAGATAATTTTTCAGAAAATAATTCATTTTTCAAAAAACTTTAGGATCCGTTTCGATACTGCTTATTTTGTTGAAAACTAAAAACTAAAAACACTGTAGTAAAATAATTTTTAAATGTGCAAATAGTTTCATGAGATCCATTTTTAATGAAAAAGTTGTTGAAAAAAGAGGTTTGTGGGTCCCTTGAACAGTACATGAGACCCACTGGTGTGACACATTTCTGTGAAATATTTGTTGGCCAAAGAGATAATGAGTCTGGTGCACAATGCACGGGACCCACTAATAGTACTGTGTCCTACGTGAAACGCAGGTCTCAATTAAAATAAAAAAAATAAAAAAAAATAAAAAAAAAGGAAAATGCAAATGCAACGTGGAGAAATGCAATCCAAACGCATATTTAATGTCAAAACAAAAAGGATAAGGTTTTTGTAACTCGTGATTAACATTGTGTCATCTCTTTTATGTAAAGAAAAAAAAAAAAGTCGTGCAAAACTTTTGTTCCTAAACTTATTGATTCGAAAGTGATTGGAAATTGACCGTTAAGGGGTGAATAACATGTTAAAAACTCATATAATATAATTCTTCCTTCACTATCGGTAGAAAGATATCATTTATCAAATTTAAGTAGATGAGTTTTTTTTTTTTTTTTCCATAAAAGAGCAAGCACATAACGGCCACTTATATATATATATATATATATATTTTTTTTTTCTGAATTATAATGGCCACTTATATATCAATAGAATCAAACTCATACCGTAAAGTCTACACCTTTAAGAATAAGGTTACCAGGCCAATTATATCAAAAAGTAAAAGTTGTGGTCTATAAAATTTATTAATGGCGTTTTCAAAAAATAAAAAACAATTGGCCCACGTGGCTACGGATATACCCGCTTTAATCCACGTGGCTTTCATGTTTTTTTTTTTGATGAACTGAACACTTTATTAAAGAAGAAAAAATAACCTACAACACCTTACTGGACTCTCTCACAACAACAGAAGAGAGATAGTCCGGGCAAAAACCACAGCCAAAAGAGCCAAAAAAAATTACAAGATAAACTTCATTTTGCTAAGATGTGGGTAGCCTGATTACACAGCCTAGGAACCCACAACACAAACACGTTACCATGGAGAGCAAGCAGTGACCTTAAATCAACACAAAGCGACCTAATTCTCCAAGGAGGAGGTAATGTCAAATTTGAAAGAAGTTGGACAACAACTTGAGAATCAGATTCCACAAGAACAGAATCACCATCCAGATATGTTGGATTGAAGTACACTTAACATATTGCATAGCAATGATCACAATGATACATTTGCGAACGGGTTGTGCTTATTACATACAAAATATTTTATATAATTTTACACCACTTAAAAACAGTTGAAATTGTAAAACAATTTAAGTGCAACAAATATTTCCCATTTGGGAATATATATGTATAATCTATTTCATATAGTTTTTCCTCATTTATTGAGTTAATAAGTTAAAACTTTACAGTCGTGGCTTCTGGAATTTTTATTAGGGTGATCCTTAAAAAGTATAAATTATACAATCTAATAAAAAAAGAAATTCATATATTGACAAAAACAATAAAAAAAAACATGCAAATATATAAAGTTTACAATTGCCTTCTATGAGTTTTCATATTTTGAAATCAGTGCATGATAGTTTTATTATCAATACTATAAGTTATATCCCTTTCAATGTTCACAACCAAACAATCATTCATTTACTGAATATAGAACAAATTATAGAGCAAAATTTAATTTTATTGGCATAAAAAAAAAAAAAACTATGGGTGTTCCCAAAATTTTTTTTAAGGGTAGACAAATAAAAAATGGGGACTTCTATAGATTGAGGAGGGATCTCATAAAGTTGCTTTGAAAGACTCTCCTTTCATTGCATGTGAAACTCGCTCTTAGATGTTTTGGTCTCACATGTTGTGAAAGAGTAGTTCATAGAACGTGATTTCTACAGATTCCATATAAGATATTTTTCTGATTCCATGAGCATCATACGTAATTGTCTCCAATGTCTAGTATCTTAACATATTCGTAATTCATGGTCCTCATGGATACTGCCAAACCATACTCAGTAGTGTTTGGGTGGACCAAAATTGAATTGATTTACCAATTTTCTTTCCCTGTCAGTCTCCTTTTTTTGCTTGTACAAGTAAGCTTCTTCTTCCACTGATGAAAGCGAGCTTTAATTTTTGTTTGTTTATCCACTATCTAGCTCTCTCACTTTCAAGGAACTGGAGACCCTGAAGTGGGTCGAGCTAATCACCTTAAATAGAGTGAACAGGACTTGATCTAATTAAGACTTTGCATATATATATATATATATATATATATATAAGAGTTGGGTACTGAATGACCCTCTTAGGACAAAACGGCCACAAAAACACAAGCACAGAAATGTAAAGTATAAATGGTAACCCCTAGCTTTCTTGTGGCGTATATGTCTGGTGTGGATGTAAGGTATAACCTACACCATTCTTCAAAATCTCAAAAGTCTCCACCATCTTTGAATGATCGATTTAAACCATTTGTCATGTATCTTGAGCTGGACCATGCATAATATTCATTTATTAACATGCAAAACTTAGTCCCAGAAGTGACATTGACAGACAAAATTCTCACTTTTTGATAAGTTAAAAAATTACCAACTGATCCTAGGGGAAAAAAGAAGAAGAAGCATATGTAGGATATGTGACCTAGGGTGCGTTTGAATACCACTAATTTTGCTGAAAATTGAAAATTGAAAATAATAAAAAAATAATTTCTAGATTACTATTCACACTAAAAACACTGTTCATTTACCTATTTGCACTATTCATGTCCCATGAATAATGCAATAGGCGCTAGTTAAAAAAAAAATAAAAACTTAAAACGTGGGACATTGACGCTGAATCCAAACACCTTCCTAATCTACTTTTGTTAGAGTCATATTTTTTATGTATCGGTTTATTATTTGACAAGATACACTTTACTTGTAATTGGGTAGATCTAAGTTGGGTTTAATGTATCAATAAGTGTGTGAAGTTTACTTTACAAGTGGTATCATTAAAGACATAAGGATTGATCCAAAAAATAAGTGAAAAAAATCAGTTTCATTAAAGCTTGACACTAGGCTTGACACTAGCATTTATCGAAGTTTAATGAGAGAGCTCGACACAAGCTCGATCTATTGAGACTAACAAATTAAGAATTCTCAAATATGAATTTCAGCCCATTATGACTTAAATGATTAGGGTTTCTCTCTCTACAACCCTACTCATACAAAATGATTATTTTAAAAGTCATCAAGTACGAAAACAGAGACTCAGAACTCATATACTTTGTGAGAAGCTACCGTGTTTGTGCACCTTAGGGTTTTGTAACCAAATACTTCCTGATCTTCAACGTCTTTGAGGTGAAGAACTTTGCAGTCAACAACAATTAATTAAGTTGCTAGAGTTAGTCACATACTGGGATTTGTGCAAAAGAGATACTCACAGATTGGAGATTTGTGCAAAGCGAAGAAGTCTACTACAATATCAAGTCCAGTTAGATATTGAAGCGAAGGTTCAACTATAGGATGGTATTTTGGGATATGTTAGGATAGTGGTAATATTCATCATACTTATAACTGTTTGATTATTGATTAGTGGATTCTTGGGAGTGGTGACCTAAAATTCACCAAGTGAGATTTTTGTCTTGCAAGAGGTTTTCTTTATTCGTCAACAAATTATCGTGTTATTTAATTTCCGTTGCATATTAGTTTATTTGGTGATTTGTTGGTGCCTCCACGTTTTGCATGTAATTTGACCTAATTAATCAACTTGGATAATTGAATTAACCAACCGGGGTCAATCTATAACTCAAAAAGTGGTATTAAAGCAAGCACACTCCAATTAGGTTTTTAATCTATGTTGTGTGATCCATTGAACCCTGTTGTCATGGATACAAATTACATGAACAAATCTTTTTCTAATAGTCTCTCTTGTGATACTACCATTGATGTTCTTCAGTTTCTCAGGACATGTAAGTCTGACACTTATTTGAAACTGATGTTTTTGTTGGTTGAAAAAGATTTGTATATGGATGATTTGTTAAGATTAGTTCAAGTGATAGAACAGTTGATTCTCGAAAAATGTAGACTTCAAAGAAGACTAGATTGTCTCAAAAGGTGCATCCGCAAGGCTGTCGCTAAAAGAAAGATAAAGGCTCGGTTAAAGTTATCCAACAAAGGTTACAGAGAAAGAACCTTACCATATGACCTGACTAATAAGCATGAAGAATGTTTCATGATGCATACTACCCTTAAAGTAATGGACACTTGTCTGTGGTACCTTGATAGTGGTTATTCAAGACATATGACTGGAGGTCGTTTCCTTTTTAAAACATTTGAACCAAAAAGGGGTGACAATGTTACATTTGGTGATGGAAGCAAATCCTAGATAAAAGGAAAAGGAATTATCTCCTTGTCAAGATTACCTGACATTGCGGATGTTTTATATGTAGAAGTGTTGAGAGTGAATCTGCTGAGTATAAGTCAAATCTGTGATCAAGACTTTATGGTATTATTTTCCAAAGGAAAATGTTTAGTACTTAATGAATTAGGAAAGCAACTTATTGGTGGGATTTGAACTCTGGATAATTGCTACGATCTTGTTCCAAATGCTGAAATAGTCTGTAACAACATTTAGATGCCTAATGAAGATTTATGGCATCAAAGGATGGGACATGCAAGCTACAAACAACTGTCAATTATGTCTAAAAAGGAAGCTTTGTTAGGCATTCCCAAACTTGTTAAAGTTGAAAATGCTGTTTGTGGACTATGTCAACTTGGGAAACAGGCAAGAGCTCATCATCATGCTACCTTGACCATAGCCACAGCAAGACCACTTGAACTACTCCATATTGATCTCATTGGCCCTGCTAAAACTGAATCTTTGGGAGGTAAGAGATATATCATGGTTGTGGTGGACGACTTTATCAGATTCACGTGGGCAATTTTGTTGAAATTTAAGTCTAAAGCTCCTCAAAAAATAGAGATCTTGTGTAGAAGATTGTAGAATGAGAAATGAGTGATTATAAATCGTCTTCAGAGTGATCATGAAAGGGAGTTTGAAAACTCTCAATTGGAGCAATTTTGCACTAAAACAGGCATAGCTCAAGAATTTTCAGCTCCCATTACTCCTCAACAAAATAGAGTAGTTGAGTGGAAGAATAAAGTCATTTAGGAGATGGCTAGAGTATGATGCACAACAAGGATGTTGCTAAAAATTTATGGAGTAAAGCTGTGAACACTACATGTCACATTGTGAACAAAGTGTACTTCAATCCAAGAACAAAGAAAACTCATATGAACTATGGAAATGAAGAAAACCAAATGTCAAGTATTTCAGAATATTTGGTAGCACTTACTTCATTTTGAAAGACAGAGAAGATGTGGGAAAGTTTGACACACGTAGTGATGAAGGACAAGAAAAGTAATGGAGATTGTGAATGTTGCGATCGATGAAACCTCAACTTCCACCACATAAAAGGAGGTTGATCAATTGCCAAAATCTGCTCTTCCTCTAGCACCTAAAAGTGACAAAATTGAAGATGATCCTTCTCCTTCTACACCAAGTGCTGCTCAATCATCTGATAAAACTCCCATTGAAGATACTCTAGATTTTACCATTCCTTCTTTACCTATTGGTCACATGGAAAGAGAGCCTTTGTCAAGAGTTGAATCATCCTCCAAATGCGATTATGGGGAATATGAATGAATTAAACTTGAAAAAGCAAATAGTTGATAAGTATGTGGCTAACTTTGTGTCTTATTCATGCTACTTGTCACAGGTTGAACCTACAAAGGTAGAAGAAGTACTTCAAGATGAAAATTGGGTGGAAGCTATGCATGATGAACTTTATTAGTTTTAGAGAAATGATGTTTGGACTCTTGTTCCAAGACCAGAAGGTGTTAACATCATCAGCACAAAATGGATTTTCCGTATCAAAACTGTTTGGACTCTTGTTCCAAGACTAGAAGGTGTTAAAGCCAAATTTGTTGCTCAAGGCTACACTCAAGTTGGAGGGGTTAATTTTCATGAAACGTTCGCACCCGTGGCTCGTATTGAATCCGTATGAATTTTACTTGCTCTAGCTTGTCATCTTAAATTCAAGTTATATCAAATGAATGTCAAGAGTGCCTTCCTAAATGGGTTTCTCAAGGAATTAGTCTATGTATCTCAACCCAAGGGATTTTTTGATCCACATTATCCCAATAATGTGCTTTATCTAAAGAAGACACTATGTGGATTGAAGCAAGCACCAAGAATATGGTATGATCGACTCGCAGAATATTTGGTGGCTAATGGGTTTTTAAAAGGACAAGCTAATAGAACCATGTTCATCAAGAATTTAGATAGAGAGTTGGTTGTAGCTCAAGTATATGTCGACGACATCATCTTCGGGTCTACAAAAGATGATCTTGCACACTCTTTCTTCAACATGATGCAAATTGAATTCGAGATGAGCATGATAGGAGAGTTAAACTACTTCCTCGAACTTCAAATTTGACAGAATAACTCAAGTATCTTCATCTCTCAATCTAAATATGCAAATAATCTTGTGAAGAAATTTGGGTTAGAGTTATAACTCTGTTCGGACTCCTATGAGTCCGAATGTTAAGCTCAGTATTGACTTGTTAAGCAAAAGTGTAGATCTTACCTTATATAGAACCATGATAGGTAGCCTTTTTTATCTCACTGCTAGTAGACCTAACATTAGTTACCATTTTAGAGTTTGTGCTTGATATCAAGCTAATCCTAAAGAATCCCATGTTATTACTATTAAGCGTATTATCAAATACATTAAAACAAATAGTAATTTTGGTGTTTGGTATGATAAGGACACTAATGATGTGTTGGCTAGGTATTCTGATGCTGACTAGGCTGGTGATGCTGATGATTGTAATAGCACATCTAGTGGGTGCTTTTACTTGGGAATAATCTTGTCTCTTGGATAAGTAAGAAGCAAAATTCTATATCTCTCTCCATTGCTAAGGCAGGATACATTGTTGCAGGTAGCTGTTGCACTCAACTCCTTTGGATGCAAAAACTTCTTCCTGATTATGGTATTTGTCAAAAACACCTCACCATATATTCCGCCAATACCAATGCCATTAACATCTCTAAAAATCTTGTCCAACACTCCCGGACTAAACGTATTGAGATCTGACACCATTTCATTCGTGGATTGGTTGAAGATAGTACTCTCAATTTTGAGTTCATTAACACTGATGATCAAAATGTTGATCTCTTCCCAAAACCCTTTGGATGGTCGTTGGTTTGAATTCTTGTGCCAAAACATTGGTGTAATCTCTTTAGAGTAATTTTCATCTTTCTTCTTCATACACTTGCATCTAGTTTTTACTGCTTTCTAGTATGTTTATTTGTTTGTTTTGTTTATTGCTTTCAAAAAAAAAAAAAAAAAAAAAAAAAAACAAAAACAAAAAGAAAGAGAAATTTGAAAAATGAAAAAAAAAAAAAAAAAGTGTGTTTGTGTATACTGGTACATATGTACCTTGAATGGCCAATGAAACAAAATTTCTTAACTTTGTATCTCTTGTAACTTAGATGAACATTTTCATGCACTACTAAGCAATGTGAGCTTTGTGGCTCATTGTGTGATTTGTATGATTGGGTTAATTTTTTATTAGTCATATCTATATCACTCTTGTTGATGGGAAGGACTAAAATTTTTTTAGAGAAAGGCATAAATAATCATCTCATCACTAAAACTCGTCAATCATAAAACATCTGTGTGCAATTCATAAAAGCCGTGCTCGGTAAGGTATAGCACTTGCATAGTAAGAAAAAGATGTTTGGCTAACATAAATGGGTATTTCTCTTCTCACTCTTATATGCCCATGCATGATATGCCTTTTTATGCTTAAAAGAAAAATATGTAAAAAACATGAAAAAACAAAAAGAATCAAAATACTTTTATATATGGTTGCAAACGTGTTTCTAGAAGATATGAGAGTTATATGATGTACTTCAAAGGTGATGGTCTCCATCAAATAGTTATGATTGTATGTGAATGATTCTTTATTCTCTTATATCAATATTTTTATATGATGAAAAACTTATGCTTTCTAACAAAAGTTTCACACACAACACACAACTTTTTGCTACTCTCGATACTATTGTACAGATACAATATAATTTGGCCATCACAAGGAATACATGTGGTAGTATAATTTTACTAAACTATCTTAACTTATTTTTAAAAATAAATTGGGTTAGACTTGTTTAATGTTTTGGATCTAAGAATGCTTTGTATTTAGAGCTTTTGTTTGGTTTGAGTGCTTAACATGCTTCTATGATGTTTGGTATGGTGTTTATCTTTTTTACATTCATATCATGTCTTTTCTTCCTTGCAAATTCACATTTCTATGCTTCTCAATACTAGCTTGATAGCGATCTCGACACCTCTCGACACATGTCACTTCTATCGAAGTTTTTCTAGGTTTTTCTTGATACCTCTCGACACATAGCTTGATACATTGAGCCAATTTTCTAAACTCATTGTTTACTCGATACCTGCTCGACACCTACCTTGATACATCGAAGTTTTTAAGCCGTCAACACCTCCTCGACACCTCTTGATACATTGAGCTTTTATTTTCAACACCTGCTCGATATCTACTCAATCTGTCAAGAGACCTGATTCCATAAATATTCGAGGGTCAACCCGGTTATGTTCAAACTCTCTCCTCTCCCTCAGTCCAAAACCCTTTTTCTCTTAACAATCCTTCTTCCCCTCACATTTTTGGCTTATTTCAAGCTTAAATAAGTTGGTAAAGGGTCTAAATCCCTTATTTTCTTCATATTTCATGCATTTAAACCTAGGTTTTTTTGAAATTTTTGGGAAAATTGGGGTTTTTGTGTTTTTGCTAAATTTTTGGTTAGGCTTTGTTAATTTGTTTTCAAATGCTCATGCATTGCATTCTCAAGCATTATAATCATGTTTTCATGCATTCTAGGTTTTGTCCTTATTTAAAACTTATGAGTGTTGTAGTTTGGATTGGGTTTTTGCCTATGATGTAATTATTTTTGCACGTCATATGCTCATGCATTCCTATGCATCGTTTTTTTTTTTTTTCATCTTTCTAAGTATATGTTCTGGTTGTGTTTTCTTTCTTCTTTTCCTTAGTTTCCTTTTATGACACCCAAGAAATTCATTCCTTCTAAGAACCTGATATCTCATCGTGCTTCTTCTTCTTCTTCTTCTTCTTCTTCTCAAGATAGGTTCTGTGATTCAAAATCCCAAAAGGGTTTTGAGGAGAACTTCTGCGATAAGGAGATTCATTTGAAATGTCATGTCATTCTGTCTGATTTTTAAGACACTCCTCTACCCGGTGCATTTAGCTTTCGGGGTTGGGAAACTCTACATAACCCTCTAGATGTCCTAGCATGTTTATACAGGAGTTCTACTCCAACATACATGCTATCGATACCTTTGTTCCCCAGTTTACTACAGTATTTAGAGGAACACATATTGTAGTTACACCGGAGCTCATTTCTAATGTACCATGCGTTCCTGGGGTAGCTCATCCTGACTATCCTAGTTCTCCTTATTTCTGTTCTCTCTCTCTCTCTCGATGAGCTTGCCTCATGCTTCTGTGAGCGTCCTATATGGTGGGGTGATACTCTTAACTTCACCACCTATGACTTTGCTAAGAGTTTAAGGATGCTTAATATAGTGATGATCTTTGTTCTCACATCACGGTCTCACTATAACACTATCATTGAGTCTCGTGATCATTTTCTTCTCTCTTTTGAATGGTCTATCTATAGACTTTCCTTTACATATGATAGTATCTATGATAGATATCTATTGAGACGCTCCTATACGTAATAAGCTAATTGTTCCTTCAGTTATCACATGCATTCTCACACACGCACACATGCTTATTCCTTCTTCACATCTCTTTCGGATTATGGGTGCTATTAGCAAAGAATCTTTGGTTAGAAGCGCTACACAGCTTGTGACCAAGGCCAAGCGGCCTCATCAAGAGTCGACTCCCGCTTAACAGGAAGAGGCTGAGTTTCGAGCTGCTAAGGATGTTGTCTATGCCTCGACCCTCTTCTTCGTCTGCTCCACCTTTTTCTTCTGGAGTAGAGGCATCTCTTGCTGCCATTTTGGATCAAATTCAGCTCATGCGAGATGATTTTGATAGTCGTCTTGAGATGTGTCAAATGAACACCTGGATTGGCCAAATTGCTTGCTAACAGTCTCGCCTTGGTGGCTTCATCCCTTCTGCAAAGCGTGGTCCTTTTGAGGAGTCGTTTGCTAGTGGAGATGATGATGATGATGGTGATGATGCTTCTAGCTTTGAGTATGATGATAAGATGACACATTCTCAGTTATTCACCATTTGTCACTCGTGACAAAAAGAAGAGGTAGTTTTGGTTATGAGAGAGTAGTCTTGTTGTTAGGGGGAGAGCTAGACAAGTGATAGAGAGTGTTTTAAGATATATAGTAAGGTTTTGATGTATAGTTCTCATTACATGTACCTTGGTTTTGTGACCATTTACATACAGTGTGCTTCTTTTCTATATATGATGATGATGTATGTTTTTCACTCTTTATCTCACGTGTTGTTTCTTTTCTTTCTTTATACACATGTTTCTTTGTTTATATAACTTATGGATCTTGTTTAGTGTTTCAGCTAAGATAGGTTGCAAGTCTTTCATACTGTGATCTCTCTTCTTTCAAATTTTTTCAAGAGCTCATAGTGTTAGTTATACTTATGTAATTTCTATGAAATAATTAGGGAGATTGTTGTTTTATAATTCTCTCATAATTAAGCTTGTGGTTTTGTCACAAATTGTCAAAAGAGGAGATTGTTAGGATCATATTTTTTATGTATTGGTTTATCCTTTGATAAAACGCACTTTACTTGTAATTGGGTAGATCTAAGTTGAGATTAATGTATCAACAAGTGTGTGTGAAGTTTACTTTACAAGTGGTATCATTTAAGACATGAAGATTGATCCAAGAAACAAATGAAGAAAAGATGTTTCATTAAAACTCGACACTAGGCTCGATACTAGCATCTATCAAGGTTTAATGAGAGAGCTCAACACAAGCTCGATCTATCGAGACTTACAAATTTAGAATTCTTAGACTTGAATTTCAACCCATGATAACTTAAATGATTAGGATTTCTCTCTCTACAACCCTAATCATATAAAATGCTTATTTTAAAAGTTATAAAGTACAGAAACAAAGACTTAGAACTCATATACTTTGTGATAAGCTATTGCGTTTGTGCGCCTTAGGATTTTGTAACTAAGTGCTTTCTGATCTTCAACGTCTTTGTAGTGAAGAACTTTGCAGCCAATAACAATTAATCAAGTTGTTGGAGTTAGTCACATACTAGGATCTGTGCAAAGGAATTAGTCACAAATTGGAGATTTGTGCAAAGTGAAGAAATCTACTACAATATCAAGTCCAATTGGGGTATTAGAGTGAAGGTTGAACTTTAGGTTAGTATTTTGGGATGGGCCAGGGTAGTGGTAAGATTCTCATACTTGTAACCGTTTGATTGTTGATTAGTGGATTCTTAGGAGTAGTAACCTAAAATTCACCCGGTAGGGTTTTTGCCTTGCGAGAAGTTTTCTCTATTTGTCAACAAATCACCGTGTCATTTAAATTCCATTATATATTAGTTTATTTGGTGATTTGTTGGTGCCTCCATAATTTGCATGTAATATGACTTAATTAACCAACTTCAGTAATTGAATTGATTATTGATTAGTAGATTTTTGGGAGTGGTAACTTGAAATTCACCTAGTGGAGTTTTTGCCTTGTGAGAAGTTTTCTCCATTCGTCAATAAATTATCGTGTCATTTAAATTCCGTTGCATATTAGTTTATTTGGTGATTTATTGGTGCCTCCATGATTTGCATGTAATTTGACTTAATTAATCAATTTTGGCAATTAAATTAATTAACCGGAGTCAATCTATAACCCAACAGCTTCTATTACATTTCAAAAGGTTCTAGTACCTGAAAATGAGCAGATTTGACTGTTTTAAGCTAGTGTTCGTGAATTACTCGTTCTAAATTATATTACAATGTGAAAATTATCTTACGTGTATGAAGCGTGTCTCTCACAAGCATACATTGACTTTATAGATCGATGTTTTGGGCATTGACAGTGCAGATGCAAAACAATCTAATTCAAGACCAATTCATGAAAAAAGAGAAAATGGGTTAGTAGGGTTGTGTACAAGAATCGAGTCGGTGCAATGGTTAGAGCGTTTAGACCGTGTCTTTGCTTTTACAGCTTCCAATGTCGTCTCTACAAGAAAAATATCTTATTTCTCCGACACGGTCTATACTATAATCCAATGATTACAAAGTTGTACTCCTAAGGACCAAAGATTACAGCTGCCGCCATGTATGTTCTCTCTCTCTCTCTCTCCTCTGTCTTAGAAAGAAAGTAGGTGTAGCTATAGCCACTGCCATGACTGATGGAATTTGGAGACTGCTTCAAAGAAATTGCACCCAGCAAGGTCATTGACAAAAGTAGTCAAAGTAGGATAGGTGCCGCACCGACTTATTTCAAGGGTTCTGCCACATATGGTACAAACGCAAATAAGTCAATGGCCGACAATTCTCACCCTCTCAAATTTTCAATACTATAAAATCTTATTGCAGGTCCCTCCTCTCTTTTTTTTGAAAGGTCCCTCCTCTAACCTTTTAAGGACCATAATATGCATTATATTCATCGCGAAGAAATTATTGCACGGACTTTTTGATGAATGAAGGATATTTTCTTCTAGTGTTTTTTTTTTCTTGTATTTTTGTATTCATATCTTCCTTCTATTTTGTACCTAATGTGCTCTAGACTTTGTATTGTTTAATTTTTTTTCCCCTAATATAAATTTCTTTTCGCCAAAAGAAAAGAAAGTTGGTACATCATTATAGATAGTTGAGAAGGTTAACTAAGTTTAGGACACAAACCCAACCCCATCATTGTACCTGGATGAAATTATTTTTGATAGTTTTTAGACCCCTTAAACAATTGATTAAACTTAGGTAATTAGCCAAGTTGTTACTTAGTCCAATTAGACAAGTCTAGGTTATCACAATATAAAAGATCAAATCATGCAAAGCAGTGGAAAATAAATAACATAAGATATGATCACCCAGGAAACTAAACCGGTAAAAACCTAGGAAAGATTTGACCTAACTATCCTTAAGGTAAACTTGAATCCACTATCTTGAAAGAATCGAAGTTCATACAATAAGACTTACAAGCCCCCACGCTCGACTTCTTATTGCTACCAACCAGTAGAACTTACTAACACGACCACGTGCAAGCTCCGAATCCACGGACTCCTTCTTTCTTGGATTCATCACCAGCTACAAGTACACCCGCTTGTGTTTTCTTTAAGTTTCAATGGCAGCAACTAAATTGATCATCAAGGCGTAGATAAATCTTCTCCTTGAAAACCCTAAGTTTGTGTAAAGAAAAGCTCCTTTAGATCTCACAAGAGATTTACACAAATCGCAAATATGAGCAACACTAAAACGTGACTAGGATTTGCCTTTTATACTTAGGACAAATAAGAAACCCTAAAAACGTTTTAAAACACTTAGGGCTGAGTTGGACAAATCTGTAGAAAAACATTCTGCCCGAGCTTCGATCGATTGAGCCTGTCTTTCGATCGATCGAGCCAGGCCGAAAGGCACAATCCTTTCCTGCTTTAACTCGATTCCAACTTTACATAGACGCACAACTTTGAGCTAGATTTAAACACTTCTAAACACATTGTTTTGATCATGGTTTGCCAACAATACAAATTAGAGTTCTAAATACATAAAATCCTAAACTTTAGAACCTAACAATTTTCAAATGATAGTTTAGCCGTAAGAGCATTAGCATTGGGTGTAAAACCCTCCAGTTGCTATTTTATCAACTAAAACATAGCGTTACTTGGATATGGGCATCTAAAAGTTTTTAGCAGCTATGAACAGTAAGGTTGTATATATACAACCCTATTAGTCATGGGTTGTAAACATAAATATAGGTATTTTATTCTCTTTCTCATACTTTAGCATCTTCCTAACTCTCATGGGTTATATATATATATATATATATATAAATTTGATAGTGTAGTTTATATTATTTTAATAAGTTGTATGTAAAAACAGAAACTGAGATGTTGGGTGAGTTGTAAAATAAGATGGTAAAATAGATAAAATAAGTTTTGAAGTTGTAAAATAGATGTTTGTTAATAGCCCGGATGTGAATGCTCTAATAATATTGTTTGTAGTACCTTATATTTGTAGTTCGAACTACACCTACCTCTCTCTCTCTCTCTCTCCCACTATCAACAGATTTAAGGCTATATTTTGGAAAAAGAGAAAACATAAGGTGAAATGAATTTTAAATCAAATTTGGGTTCCTAAATTGTGGAGGCAATTAATAAATTATTGTTAATGGAACACTAAGTTAAACTTTTGGAGTTTGAAACAAAATATGGATGTGAAGATCTAGATTCCAATTATTAAAATTTTTCTAAAAGCAAATACATATGAATGTTGAACATCCGGATTCTAAATTTTTAAATTTTTCCTCCTAAAATTAATACGGAAGTTGAACTTCTAGATTTCACTTTTTAACCTATGCAAATTCAGATGCTCAATCTCTCTCTCTCTCTCTTTGAGTACTGGTGTTGTATTGATTTTTAATTTTTAATTTTGTAATACTATTATCAAACATTGGAAAGGGATAGAGTAACTGAATGAAAGAGGCCAAAACAAGAAAAACAAATTGGAGAAAGTGAGAGCAAGAGAGGAGAGAGAAAAAAGTGTAATACAAATGTGACATCTAAAAAAAAAAAGTGTAATACAAATGTGACATCTCAAAAAAAAAGTGTAATACAAAGTGTAATACAAGTGTAATCACATCAAGATTCCCTTTAAAAGGAAAAAAGTCAAATTTTTGGGATATGGATGATGAATCCAAATCTACTAAAAATCTTAAAAGAATTGATTTTTTTTTTTAGAGATAATTGTAACATACTACTAATTATTTTGTCATATCTATAGTTTCTTCCCTTCAGAGTTTAAATCCCAAAAACTTAATTTATTTTGTGATGAATAATTATATATAGACGTGTATACGGTATAAAATTTGTATTGCAATAATAAATGCTGCAATTGCAATAATGAAAGAATGCAAGTTTCCCCTTTTTGATTCTATATAAGATTTTTAATTTTTTTTTTTATCATCTTCTTTTGATAATTTCAAGTGGGTGGATTTTGATTGTGGATATCTCCGTTAAAAACACCAAATATATTAGTTGAGGAAAAAGTCTATGGAATCAAAAAATTTAATGCTTGCCAATGATGTAAACTAGTAGACCTGGATGAAAATTAGTACAAACTTGCTAACTCAACTATTATATATATATATATATATATATATATATATGTATTATCAACTTGCTACAAGATCTTTTACATATAAGATTTTGATTTTAACAACCTTGATAGTTACAAGTTATTTTATTTATGATCCAAGAATGAATTACACGTTGCAAAATGTTCTATACTGCAAGTAGAAACAAGAATTTTCGAAGATAAGTGTTTGGGTTGTTCACGTCGTATGCATGCGGAACAGTTTCCTGGGATTAGGAAGCCGACCAATAATCTGGGCTTTTTTCCCGATATTGATGCTGACATTCATAGAATTTTTTTGCTCTTTTTTTCTCATGGTCCCAGCTTGTACATGTGTTAACGTTGTGTCCTAATCTTGTTCCTAATCTTGTGGATATCAATACATGAGAATTTTCATTTCAGGTACTTCTTGTTACCTTTGTTTCACTAGTCTTTTCAATGAATACGTATCTTTCTGATTTCGGCACTCTCACTCTTAGCCATAGATATACTACACCACGTGTAAATTATGTGCATTCTCATATCTTTTCATTAATTATACTGCTAATTCTAACCCTAACCCTTTAATTTGGTACTGGTCAATTGGGCCCGTTTGGTACATTGAGCTCTCCTTTCACTACAAAAATATCGAGCTATAACAGCATTTCTAAACCACCGCGATAGGTCTATAAAGCGATATAGGTTTTCATAACCTCATAATGAAAGATTATTTGATTTCAAAAGTAATTAATGAGAGATGCACTAACATCAACA
Organism: Quercus robur; assembly: GCF_932294415.1. Lineage (NCBI taxonomy): Eukaryota > Viridiplantae > Streptophyta > Magnoliopsida > Fagales > Fagaceae > Quercus > Quercus robur. Next base: position 61,211,836 of record NC_065537.1, read on the forward strand.
AAATGCTTTTACCTCATCTAATTATGGTTGGTTTTTTAGGTCTAAGATGATAATTTTAACATCTACCTACAATACTTAAATGCTTCTTAATTGATACAATTTTTTTTTTTTTGAGAAAGAAATTATTAATTATATTGTTGCATATAGAATCTGCTAATCTCTCATTTTCAATTGATAATATAACTATTTGAATCAATTTAAAGTAGAATATTATCAATTTTAACTAAAAATAATATTTCTACCACAATTATTACTAGGATGGGGCCTTTTTTATTGGGATTGAACATTTTTTTTAAGCCAATTATTCACTCACAAAATGGGACAGAGAAGGTATTTAATATCAAATGATACCATGTCAGCGGTATCAAAATTCAATAAGTGTGAGATATATTAACAAAAAATAACTACCCCACTAACACATGTCTTGAAAGACACGTGTTAGTGGATAGTTATTTTTATACACATGTCTCTTATTTATTAAATTTTGATACAAAATACTTTTTTCTTAGACCTAGGCTTTTGAACAGCCCCTACATCTAATTCTTCTATTTGTTCATGGCTCCATGCATGTTTGCATTTCAAGAGAGTTTTTTTTATTTTTTTTAAGGGTTCGCAACATGTTAAACTTTAATAATATTCTTTATTTTGTGTCAAATTAAACCACATGCTTCACTACTTATGTGGCCACAGATCTTTGAATTTCACTTTTGCAAAAGAACCACACATTATCTACTCAAAAATCCAATTTTCTCTTAATCTCAATAATTGCATATACCGCATTAATCATTGAAGCCTAAACACTTTGTGGTCTAGAATGTTTTATATCTATGGCTATATTTTGGTTCAATTTTAAGAGTTGACTATTATAGGGTAGGACCGATTGCTTTATATAGAGTAATAATTGTACAAATCTTATCTTTATAACCATGTTATTTGAAAATTTATATATTCAATAATCTTATAGTAAACAATCAAAATCTAATGGAACCTATTAAAAAGGCGTATAATAACAGAAAAAGATTATTCCCATTTAAAATTAATATATTTTATGATTTAGATTAAACATAAAAAATTAAAAATAGTTTTGATGTCACAAGAATGTACAAATATTATCTTTATAATCAGTTTATATGAAAGAATATATTTTCAATAATCTAATAGTAAACAATCAAAATCAAAAGGAACCTCTATATATATTTCCATTTGAAATTGAGACTATTTATCTTATAATTCAGATTAAATATTTTAAAAAAAATTTAAAAATTATGTCTTGTGCACTATTTAGTATTGACACTATTAGATATAAGAAATAAAATCTTAACTATATAATTTTCTAGATGTTTTTAGTTCATCATGGCCTGATAGATTTTAAAATATTATTTACTTTGACTAGATGAGCAATATTAATGCAACCTAAAAAAAAAAAAAAACAAATAAAAAAATGAGCAATATTAATAATTTTTTTTATTTTTTATTTTTAAGAGTCTTCGGAAGTAAAATGATACATTATGTGCATTTTTATCAACAAGTATTCTAGACAATCGGGATATTAATTTTAAAAAATTAAGTATATTCAAAAGTATTACTTCAATATGTATTTAATTTGTAGGTCAAAGTGCACCGATTCCCTCCTCTTTAGACACCAATAACACTATGTTTGGAAGTTTATAAAAAAAATAAAAGGAATATGGTATATTTTTTCAAGTGTATTTGGAAGTTTAGTATTACACCTCTATTTCATTATATGATTAAGTTGAATTCCCATTTTAAAGCGGAATGTTTCGGATAGAGTGGAATGAAATAGACATTCTCTCATGAAAAATGCTAAAATCACAAACTACTTTACAAAATTTTTACAAACTACCGATATTGTGGATGATTTTTCTTTTTCATTTTTGAGAAGGATATGGTGGATGATTATTAGTAAGTGAAAATGTGATAGTCATTCCATTCATCCCCACTAAACTCCCAAATAATTAAATAGGTGAAATATTCCTTAAAAAAATCCTCTTTATTACATTCATTTTCGTCCCCACTAAACTTCCAAATAAATAAATAGATGAAATATTCCTTAAAAATTCTCTTTATTTCATTCATTTCCCCCTATAATAACTGACTCTAGGAGTTTATGCATATATAAATCATCTAAGGCTTCGAATCTGTCATGCATGATTTGGTTTACTTTAGTTATGCTAGAATAATGGTTTACTTATAAATTCAATAAATATATAAAAAAAATTGACAGAAACTGTTTTTTGAAATGGTTAGAATATGCTTCACCTTACAATACTTGAACCCGGGACTGTTTAGAACTCCATGCACTTTGAGAGACTTTCAAGCTATGATGTCCGCTCCTAATAATGACTTTTTATCATCAAACTAAGATATCAATCGGTTTTTGGTGTAGGTGGAGATTGAACCTCAAATTTCTTATTCAACTATCAAAAACTTTACTAGTTGACCTAATTGGAACCCGTGAAAGGAAAATTATTATGTACTTTTGGAGTACTATAAATGCATATTCCTGGAGTGCCATAAATGCATATTCTCTCATCTTACATGAATGATGGGTCCCACTAAATAAATTCATGGTGAGACCCACTATTTATGTGAGAGTGAAGAGTATATATTTATAGTACTCCAGGAATACCTAATAATTTTCCGTATAGAAAAAAATTTTAACCACTATTCAAATAAGTCTGCGTTTGTATGGTCAAATTTTTGTTTGTCATCAACATGGACAAACTTTAAGTTTAAAGAGAGGAAGAAAAACAAAAAGAGTTTGCTTACAGATTTTTCATGATGGAAGAAAGATAATGGGGGCCGTCGTGAATGCTAGTGAACTCTAGAGATCACGGAAGAGGGACTAGTTGAATGCGTTTTCGTCTTCTCCATCTGTTTATCATGTATTCTAAATTTCTCATCATAGTTCCCATATCATTTATTATGAAATCAAGAACTCATTTATTTAGTGTAAGTTTGGTAACCTCATAGTCTTCTATAGCTTATTTGCATAATATCTATCAAAATATATACTTTTTTTTAGTTTTTATTTTAAATGTGTGACAAAAAAAAAAAAAAAAAACTAAAAGTTGGCTTATTTTCAAAAAAAAAATATATATATATATATAGCTTTATTTTTATTTTTTAATTGAGACAAAAAGCTAAAAGCTATTTTTTTTTCCAAACAAAAAATTAGTAGATTATTAAAAAATTAAAAATAAATAAATTTTGAAATTCAAAAAATGATAGGGCATGTTTCATAGGAAGATTTTTGTTTTTTTTGTCAAAACAATGTGAAAATATTTTTCAATAAATTGAATGTGAAATTAATGTTCAAATAATAATGTTTACATTATACATGTTTGATTCTCAATTTTAAAAACAATTTTCAAAATACAGAAGAAAAAAAAAAAGATGTTTGGAAGACTCTTTTCTACCTTTTTTTTTTTTTTTTTTTTAAAAGTCACTTTCTGACAAAAAGTAATGTGTAGGTTACATGTTTTTTGTTTTTTTGTTTTTTTTGATAATAATAAGCTCCAAAAAAAAAAAAAAAAATCAAAACTAAGCATGTAAAAAAAAAACTCATGTATGTTTATATATATATATATATAGATAAACTCCTAAATTGAAGAGATAAAAAGAATTTGGGCAAATATGTAGGGTCCATTATTTTCAATTTATTTACAAATATACCATTAAAAACATTTTCTTTATCATAAAAATATTCTCCTAGCTATTTTCAAAATTATGTTTTGAACTAAGAAAATAGGGAATAGTTTTTTGAAAATTATATTTAGAAAACATCATTCAAACAATATATTCAAGTGTGAGACTCATCATTTTTTTGGTTTCCAAAATAAAATTTTATATTTAAATCCTCTTACCAAACAAGCCCTTAGTCTCCAATTTCTTTTTTTTGGATGAAACTAGTCTCCAATTTCTTGATATTCAACAAATTTGTTAATGTATAAATTTTTTCCGAAATGGCTATGACAATAACCATATTCGTATAGAAGTTAAGATCATAAATGTTAAGATAGTAGTAACACTTTCTTGTTACAATTTATAAGATAAAATAAAATGAATCAAAAAGTTTAAATAAAAAAATAAAATAAAAAATGAATGAAAGTAAGTGGGTCTACGAGGAAAATAATATTGATACATTTTTATTGAATTTTTTCCCTTTTTTTTTCTCATGATATCAAACTCATACTGAACACTAATCTGTTCTAAGAGCTAGGTTATTGGGTTAGTGGATCAATTAGTGAGTCATTGGTCGAACTACATAGTTATATACAAAAAATTAAAAATTAAAAATTTATAAAAGTAAGTTTAAAAAGTCATAAAATAAATATAAAATTTGGTAAAAATAGGCATGCCTAAATTATTAATTAAAATTAAGTCTAAAAACAAACCACCTAATATAATTCAAACTCTAGGTCTAACAAGTAACATCACTAAAAAAAATACAAAATTAAAGCATGTCATATTGCAGCAAATTCTTTCCTAAATCCTTCCAAAATAAAATCTTATTGAATTATATTTCTAAAAATTTTGGGAATAAAAGCATATCCTACAATTCAAAGCATATTCCATGCATATTGCATATTTCACTAGTTGCTCTAATCCCATGGATTACATTTGAGCTAAATTTTGAAACTCTATCTTTATCAAAAAGTCAATCATTAACCTCATTATAAAATCTCTCTCTTTTTCATTATGCATTAAATTCAAAAAAGGATATAGTAATGAACCCATAAAGGTAATCTTATTCATAATTACAAAATTGGATGGGTCACAAGAAAATAATTGGGTCTTATTGAATTCTACCAATTCAATTGCATAAGTAATCCAATTAAACAACCAAACCGACTTTGGCACTAGTTCGACCGATTTGGTCAGGTCAAATTAGTAAGGAGAGACTTTACCAATTAAGCTAACTAGAACTCACTTTTAGGGTTTAATCAATTATAGTGTAATTAGGTTAATTCACCCAAAGCATTAATTACATACTTCTGTAAATACATCACTATCTAAACTTCAACCTACATATATATCCGAGTTAAACTAATTTTAAATGCAAAATTTAGGAAAGTTTCCTTTTTGTACGCTTTGCTTTTGATAGTGATATGCTTTTCACTGATGAATATATATATATATATATATATATATATAAGTGTGTGTGTGTGTGTGTGGGTGTGTGTGTGTTGGATTCAAATTACACCTGATGTAACTCTAAACAATATTACACTATCCAATAACTTGTCAATGAGTTTATATTTTGAAAATTCCACCATTGGATTATATGTTCTATATGTTTTAAACATACATGCCAATTTTCATACCAATCGGATATTATTTACCATTTAATCCATAAACTCATATTTGATGCATTATTTTAAACTACAAAAACTTGAATTTATACAATTGATAGATGACATGACTATTGGTTCTTAATCACCTTGAAATTTTGCAAGAATTGAGAATATACAAAGATAATATAATTCAACGGTCAATTTGTCAAATTCACATCCAATTAAAATATTGATTGGTGTAACATTACTTACAGTTACATCAGGTGTAACTTATGTGTATATATATGCGTGTGTATATATATATGTGTGTGTATGTATGTATGTATGTATGTATATATATATATGTATATATGTATGTATATTTTAAGTTGGTGTTAATTATAGTAGAAGTCATTGTTTGGTATAACTAGAATGGGATGAACTGATGAAGAACGTGTTTTGTAAGAGTGAGAAATTTGGAGGTAAGATTTTACATGTATGAGCGCCTGGTTTTGACGTCTAGTTTTCTTGAGCCATCACTATCTTTTATGTTATGTTCCATTAGATTTGATTTGACTTCACCTTAATATTCCAAATTCAAAGTCCAAGTTTGGTAGTGATTGTGAACTGTGAAGGGTTAGTCCTTGATTACATGTCGATGCCGCAATTTGATCCCTTGCTTTCTTCCAGGAGGCAGTTCTAGCGTATCTACGTTTACCTGGTTGTTCTTCAACCATGTGGTGCAAATGGATTGGGCAGTATTTGCAATTGCTTGCTCACCAGAACAAGATTGATTTCCAAAACTGCGTCGTCCAATTGAGGAATTGACTTATTGAACCCCATTTGACAACTCTAAAAATTTTCTAATATTGGAATTTGGAATGAAATGAAGAATTTAATTTTTAACTTTTAAGCCCCCTTGTATGTGAGCTCAGACCCTACTTTAATAAATGGAACCCAAAATATGAGATTTTTAACTTTCTAATAAGAGCTAGAGCAGAGCAAAATATCAAGATGATTATAGATTAAGAATTATCTTATCTTGTCATAAAATGTTTAAATTTCAAGTATTATTAAATTTAAAATAATAATAATATTAGTATTACACACTTTTACATACACTTTGCCATAACTGTCCTACGTCATGAATTGTGAATGGTGCATGTTATTGTTAAAATTGTACACAAAAACATGAGTTTATATTATATATAATTTAATGGTAGAATTCTCAAAATATTAATCCAATTAAAAAGTTATATAGTAATATATTAATGCTATAAATATATTCAACTGAACCTTCATGAAGAACAGCTATATTCAACTGCGAGATACTTTTAGTTAGTTTTTTTTTTTTTTTTTGAGAAACAAATACACATACAAGAAAGAGGGAGGCAAACAAAACGGTAATGGACTTTATCCCACTTTTACACTTTTGGAAAAAGCAGGTGAGAAGAGAAACACTTCAAAAGTAGCCAAAAAGGTTTGTCAATGAAAGCTGGAAATCTTAGAGCGGCTGTAAAAATCTTCAACATTCAACATTCAACCACATTTAATTAATTATAAAACATAAATAAATATTCAACTTCAATGGCTTTAAAAATGTAAACCAATTTGACCCAAATATATATATATATATATATATATGTATGTATGTATATCTATGTATTTGACCGTATGATGAACGATGCTATAATTTTCAATTTCATAATACAATCGTCCCTAGCTATTAAGCAAACTAATTCTGTCTTCTAAATTTTACAAAATTAATAACATAATTATCATCTATTATTTTAGACTAACCTGTCAAATAATATATATCATCGATCCACCCACTAGAGAATAAACAAAATCTTTGCCATAGAATAATTTTTTTTTTTTTACTTGCAGCATAAATCAAAATTTTTTATTCTTTAGAAATATCCCATGATGAATAGAAATGAGAGTAACATAGCACAAATTTATTTTCTATGTGCATTAATTCATGCATGATGCGTCATTTCACATGCATGTCATGATCTCATGATCTATAGACTAATACTAAATGAATTAGATGCAGCAGATATATCTCGATCGGATGTACATGAGTTTCTGTATATAAGACCCATTCTAAGCACATGAGTTTTTATATAAAACCAATTTCTAATTCTATTTAAGCTCTCTTGTTCACATAATTAATAAATTACTAGTTTCAAAAATTTTTTTTTTTTTTAATAAATATGATAGAATATCACTCTATGTCGCCTGCTCCACGATAATTGCTCTTTATAATCTGGTTAAGACTCTAACTAGTTAGTTTTGGTGTAGGTGTGGTTCGTATGCCAAATCTCTTTTCTTTTTTTTCTTTTAAAAAAAATTATCAATTGAGCTAATTAGAACTTCATTTCAAAAGTTTAAATTATTTATTAAAAAAATATAATTTAACTTTTATTTAAAATAAGACACTTTTTTTTTAGAGAAAGTTTTAACCTGATTTTTTATGTAGGCAGAGATTAAACTCTAAAACTCTTATTCAACCATAAAAAATTTTATCAGTTGAGTTAATTGAAAGTCACAAGATACATTTTATTTAAGTTTATATAAATGCAAACATTAGGGTGTGTTAAGCGTAACATCTATCTATAAATGTGATAGAGTTCACAAACTTCCAAGAGATTAAAAAGGACTGGACCATGCGTTCATGACATTGTATTTTATCAGAAGGCCACCGACATACGTGCATGGGACCATGTAAAGAATTCTGCCCAATATTTTGCACCAGAGACCACCGACCAAAACCCATCTCAGATTTGCCACCGCCACAGCGTCAGTGTTAACAGTGTAATCGATTGCTATAGGCTACTGATCGATCATTGCAATTAATGTTGATATTCCTCTGAAAGAATAAAGATTTGACACCCATTTTGTTGAATATAACCCTTGATGCAAAGAAATTTGTGCATCTCAAGCAATTAATTTCTGTATATATACCTAATCTTTACTTGTCACAACCCCAACGAATAAATTAGATTCGTGATAATGACTATACACTTATAAAACTTTCACTTTACAAGTGAAGAAGGTCTTTTATATTAATTGCATCTACAACTATCTATAAAAATTGCAAAAGAATCTCCAAAATATTAATGGAAAAAATGGCATAAGCTTGAAAACTCAATAAATAACCAAATACTAACTAGCTAGATGAAGTATATTAAGTATATTAGTATATTTCTACTCATAATAAATGAACTTACATGATATGAAACTTAGTAAGCTTAGAAACCGTTATTAAATACAATTGGAACTTTTGACATATGAAATGCAATACCTTAAAAAAAAAATGTTATAATTTGCAAAAAGCTCCAAAGACACTAAAATAGTAACTTGCAATGAGTTGAAAAACTTTAAGAATATCATTAGACTTAAAAGAAAGACAGTATACAATCAAATTTTATGTTCTTAACAAACCTCAAATAAAGAGACAACCACTTAACTCAACCTTAGCTACTAAGGGACTCATTAAAATTTGATTATATATCGAAATATTATTTAATTGAGTATTAATCAGTATCATTATGGCACTCATTAAGAAGAACTATATATATATATGTATTTTTTTTTTTATCATGAATTTCTCTTCTTATTTTTTATTTATTTTTTTCTCACTGAAACGAATGATCAGGGAATTAAGTGTAAATCATATGCTAAAGGGACTCATAGCATCAAATCAGAACTATAGGTTTAATGGGTCCCAAAATATATCTCTATATAAGATTGTAAATGAGCAGAGTCACCTTAGTATTAAAACTTCAAGATTAGGTCATTTAAATTTATTTTGAACATGAGCCAAGTTCGAGCTCATCACCTTACAAAGTTTCATATTTATGTTTGATTTAATATTTTGTCATCGAACAAGGTCAATTAAACTTTTTTATAAGTTATTTGATTAACTTATTATTTTCCCATATATGGTAAACACTATGGCTAAATGTTTTTACCTCTTCATGGATCTATGCTATTAAATACTCCAATAATAACTAAATTATAATTGAAATTATATTATTTGAGTTAATTAGATAGAATGATTTTCATTTATGAACTTAATAAAATTTAATTTCACAAACCTTTTATTGTTAAAAATTACATATAACTTTTATTACAAAATGGACTATTTATAATATGAATAAACTAAAAATTATAATTTGATATCTTATTGAAGCTCAAATCAAGTCTTGTAATCACAAGTTTGTTTATGAGCACATTATTACAATTCAACTTAGCTCATTTAATAGTTAAGTCCAAACATGGACTTGAACTTGACTTATTTTCTAAATCCTATGAGTTTTAGGGGAAAAAAATTCAAGGGAAAAAAATATTTGTCAAGGAAATTACATGATTTTTTGGAAAGGTGATTTCCAAGGGAAAATTCCATGGGTTTTGGAAAATCATTTTCATGAGTACTGTGGGGCCAGAGAATTTGTGATCCCGGCCCACTTTACATTAGGACCCAAGGCCCGCGCCGAGGAGAGACGTTACCAAGGACATGCAACGAAAGTCCAAATAGCCTAGAGATGTCGCCGAGGACGATCCTGTCCTCAGCATCCCAAAACTTAGAAGGAAAGAATGGCACGCCATCAAAGGCAGCCCCCAGAGCACTCCCAGAAGAAAGGGCGAGTACAGTGTAAGAGCGGTTCAAGGAAAAGCTGTCACCTCCGCATTGAGTGCGCCAACAAACGTCCTGGTCGCATTAATAGGGAAAGGACCCCTGAACAGTGTGGCAACAAAGAACAAGGGAACGGCTGCTATTACTGCAATTAAATACTCTGCGCCTGACAGAGTCATGCTCTTTAGCTTTTACAACCATCCCCAACCACTTTGGGTATGAGCTGATAAGACAAGTATCATCCCTATAAAACTAAACCTACACGCGGACGTTCGAGGGAGGGGAAAAGCTAGTATAAAAGGAGGAAGAAGCAGTCCAGAAAAGAACACATCATGATGTATCGTCTCTAGGACCATTGAAACCTAGCGTAAAAGGAATAATAAGAACATTAAGCTCCTCGGACGAGGTCCAAGGACCGGAGCCACCCAGGCCATGCCGAGGAGAAAGTCTCCTTGGATACGCTCAGTTCACCTCTGTGCGATCATCATGAGCACCATGACTAACCACTGTCTGTTCACCAAGGCCTAACCTTTTAGCCCACTCTCTACAAATTTATTGTTTGAGCCTTTAACGTTCGAACCCAATACCAGTTTGGGATCGCTACAAATTGAGTCCTTACAAGTACAAATCCCATGAGTTTTTTGGAAAACCAATTCAAGAGTGAAAATCCCATGGTCTTTTTAGAAAATCCTTTTCTAGGATGAAAATTCCAAGGACTTCGAAAATTCCATAGACTTTGGTTCCCTAATAATGGAAAATTCCATGAATTTTAAGCAAATCACTATTTTTAATGAAAATAATGGGTTCATGGGTTTTTGAAAGAAACTCACTCTTTGAACGCACTTTTGGAAAAACCAGTTTTGAAGATATGGTTTATTTTGAATCACTTTTTTAGAAAACAAGATTGAATGCATGGACTATCTTGAAAACAATAAGATTATTTTTGGAAAACAAATTGAAAATAGTTGTTGGAAGTACTTTTATACGAAGCCTTATGGAAATGTGGTAGTAGGAATTTACACTACTAACTAGGAAGTTAGCATGTAAACCCATACCCATACATTAAACAAACTCATAAGGAGAATAAACTTAAGTTCAAGCAATTATGGCCCAAAGCGAGCTAAAATAAACATTCACAATCATACATAACCAATCTCACCATTCAATCATACCCATTAATTTCATTAAGCATGTTCATGAGTTCATCAAATTTCAATGATGTATGTCCATATTCTTCACCAACATAAAAGGGAAATTAACTACTTGAACAAGAATGAATAGATCATGCATTACTATACCCATGACAAGCTTTATTCTAAGAACAAAATGGGTATAAGTTATTAAAAATATTCCCAATTGATATTCATATTTAGACATGCATGGACATATTCAAGTAATCATGGAAATTAACATGTTAACACAAGCTTAAAGTAATCCTAGCCTAGCTAATTAACATGTTAACACTTATAAATAATAATCCAAGCATGCTAACATAGTAATTACATAAGAAAGGTATTTATCTAAACAACTAAAGCATTGGAAACAAATAAATAAAAGAAAATTTTTAGTATTTTCCTAATGAGAAGATTGAAATTAATGAAGGATTATTTTTCGGGGATTTTTTTTGGAGTGATTGAAAGAGCATTTGAGCATTTTTAGGAAATTTTTTATTGATATTATCCAGTGAGAGAGGTGCTATTAAAATAGATAGCAAATAATAAATTAACTCATCCATACCATAACCCATAGGGTCCAAGCTCATGGTATGGTTGAGACAATTAACTAGATCCTCTTTTGGCTTTTCCCAACTCGAATTTTGGTCTCATTCTATTAGTTTGAGGTACCAACTTTGCGCACTTTGTTGAAATTCTTTTTAAATTTTAAATGTTTTGTACATTTGTGGTATCGTTGGAGAGCTTGCACAACATACTTCCTAAAGGTACCTGTTTTGTGCCACTTTTGTGTTATGATTGGAGAGTTATTTACTCTGTTGAAATGGGAGATTTCCAAAGTTTATTTGTATTATCTTTGTGCAAAAGTTTTCTAGCAAAGCCGTTTGGTCCAATGCATAGAGAAACATGCTTCATTTCTTAAAGTATCAGATCTTTGGATCACTCATGCGAGGTTTATTGCAAATTTGTGAGGAAAGTGGGCCCCTCAAGTTGATTTTGAGTAGAATCTTATAGGTTTCAGACAACTCTTTCCACTTTTACAAATTTATTTCTCAGCCTTTCTGAATTTCATTTAACCCAAATGGAGTGTTGTTGGAAAGGTTATGATGCCAATTTTGTGGCTTCTTATTTTAGATTTGGTTGCTATAGGCACAGGAATGTGGTACTAAACTTAAGCTTTTGTCCAAATTTTCATTTTTTTGTATTTTCATGAGTGGATCTTTTGTGCTCAAATACTACCAAATCAAAACTTGTCACAAGACCTTTCCAAAAATGCCTCATTTTTGCACAAATCCGACATTATTTGATCCCGAAGTGATTAAGCTTTTTGAGTACTCTAAAAAATAGATTTAGTGTTTGCCCAATTGTCAATAATTATGCAATATCTTTCTTTTTTTAAAGGAAATTTTATTGTTTTTCATAAGAACTCGAATTTGTTTTGACCAAATGGTTTAGTTTTTGGATTAACTATTGGTTAAATTTCGGTCACGTGTGGTCAAAGCCAATCAAACTTGATCAATGTTATCTAAGTGTTTTGGGAGATGTCTTTGGGTGTGATAAGAAGCAATTTGGTATTTGAGTAAATTTTTTATTTTGTTTGACCATCAGTCAAACTTGGTCAAAGTTTGATCAAGGAGAGTAATTTTGGAATTTTGGCTCTCTCTATTCATGAAGTTGGTTAATCCACTATTCGATTAGGACAAATTAATTCAACCCTTGTGATTAATTCCCTTGGTTTCGAGGTAAAAAAAAAAAAAAAAGTAATTTTGTTACATTCATGGCTCAATTTTAGAGATTTGACCTGTAATTTGTAGAGTTGGCAAAATACAATATCGATAGAAATGATAGACTCTCTATTACTTTGAGGCCTTAATCCTCAAGTTAGGACTGTTGGTATATATTTGAATGGATTATTTTTAAAGTTCCTACTTTGAGTGCACCGTCTCGCACTAACTCAAGCATGGTTCATGCCTCCAATGGGAAGTGCACCTCAACTGAATGAATCAGAGATGAAAATTTGGGAGTCGCTACATGGTTTAGATCTAGGAACCAAATTAGGCCTTTTGGGCACTTTACTTACATATATAGGTCTACATACCAGATTATGATTTGGAGTTTGAGCATAGTTTGGAAAGGTATTAGGCACTCAAGACCAAAACTACCCAGCTTGTAGGCCAGACTCCATTATGAGTTAATAGATCATATTTAATTAAAGAGTTTATTAAGAGTGCCCTAATCCTTAACCTAAACATACATCATGCACTAAATAAAAAAAGACACACAACATGTTAAAGATCACACAATAACAAAAAAGGAAACATATTAAAATCAAATTAAAAAAAAACATTATTAAACATGGAAAAACAATAATTTAATAAACACACAAGGAAAAATATCATTCAAAACATATTATGATAAGAATAACTAAAATAAACTTGGCAAACAAATAAACATAATTAATAACCTAAAACAAAGTCAAATAGAATCATAGGACACATGGAAAATGATTAATGGGTAAACTACATATTTGGTCTCTATCTTATATACCATATTTCAATTTAGTGCTTAACTTTTCAATTGTGTCAATTTGGCCTCTAACCTTTTAATGTCATGTCAATTTAGTGTCTGTTATTATCTTTTGGATAAAAATTGATGACATGGTAAACGGCCAAAAGAAAATTTTAATGTATTTTCACATCAATGAAAGCTAACTTTTTATGTTAGCCATTAGACGCGTCATCAATTTTCATCCAAAAGATAACGGCAAGAACTAAATTGACACGGTACTAAAAGGTTTGAGACCAAATTGACATAATTGAAAAGTTAGTGACCAAATTTAAATATGGAATATAGTATAGGGATCAAATATGTAGTTTATCCTTGATTAATTAAATAAAAACAAAAAATTTACTCTAATCTAGGTTTGGGATGTGTATGCATACTCAACCATTCATCGTGCGCATACTCAATGATGCATACGCATCCTTTAGCACAAATTTGGAAAATCATATTTTTATTGAATCAACCAAACACAACTAAAGAAACACATGAGAAACCTTAAAAATAAATATGATCAACTACTCAAAATTAGATTAACATGAAAAGAAAAGGAAAAAGGCAATTAAACAAATTAAACACAAATATAAAAATAAACTACATTAAGGAAAACACATGGATATATCACAAGAATGAAATAAACACACAAACACAATAGGAGTAGATTATAGTCAACCCAAGACTAGATTAATAGATTCCAAAAGAATTATAAACATCAAATAAAACAAAAATAACTATTGACACTTCATTTTGTATCCGTTAATAAATTTTTGTCCCTAGCCCTAATAATGAGCTTGAAATACGTCAACCAAGGATAATTAAAGAGTTTACAATAGTTTGAAAAAAATTACAACTCAAAAGTGCTCAAATTACTTGGAAAATGATACTAAAAAATGACATTTGCTCACTCTTTTGACCATAACTTTTGCTCCACAAAGAATATTTGAGTGCGATTTATTTTATTGGAAAGTAGACATATTAGAATTCAATTTGAACACAAATTTTGCCTAATTTGGATTTATATTAAATGAGTTATGACCATTGTAAGTCGGGCCATCAAAGCTGTCAGGAATTAGGGTTCATGCGTACACATGAATCAAGTGTGCATGTGCACACTCAAAAGATGCATATGCATACTCATGTTCTAGGCAGTAAAACTTCATTTTTAAGGGCTCAAAACATCATTCTTTGATGTGGGCCAGCTCTTAGACTTTTGGGAACATCCAAATACCTCTAAAAAGCCTTGAAACCCCTAATGTTAACTTATAAATACTCACCTTATTTCTCCAATAAAAACCCTAGCTAGAAAGAGTGCCTCTTTGCATTCTAAACCCTATTCTCTATTTTCAAAACTCTAGGGCAGAAGCTAACACATTTTTTCTAAGGATTCAAAACCTTTTTCTAGCTCAAAACTAAGGCAGAAACTTGTTCTCAATTGAGTTTTACAAAAACTTTTCAAAACCTTTTGTTCTTGAGTTGTGATTATTAACAATTATTGTGCTCTTCAATTATCTTTGTCATCTCAATCTAATCTTTGTGTTGTAGGCACTGAAGGGTCGGTTAAACAAACTCTAAACTCACAATCCTGAGCAAGGTGAGTGTTTTTTCCATAAATTCCTTCCTTACTTAATATAATTCACTTGAGTTTCTTAACATAGTTTTTATATTTGTTTTATTTGATTTGTTTGTTGTTCTTAATTCTTTTGATATGCGTTAATATGATCTTGGGTTGATTATAATCTGTTCTTGTTATTTTTGGTTTGTTATTTTAGTTTCATGTAAAGTTTAACATGTTTATTTATTTTATGTTAGTTTAGTACACTTATTTTTTTGTTTCTTGATTTTTTGTTTATGTTGATGTTTTGTATTATTTGTTCTATGTTATTTTAGTTTTTAGGGTTTCTAACATGCTTGTTTAATTTCTGCTTTAATATCTTTAATTGATTAAATCTTGCAAAATGTAACTTTTCGAATCTCTGCTAAAGGATGCGTATGCATCATCGAATATGCGTGCGTATGGTTTCAACCATGCATACGCATAGTTGAGTATGCGTACACACATAGTACTTGAGTATGCATACACACCTCGAACCTAGATTAGGGCAAAATCGTGCTTTTATTATTTTAATCATTTTTAGCATGTTATTTGATTCTTTTTTACTCTGCTTAGGTTAATTAATTGTGTTTAATTATTTTCCATGTTTGTTTGAGTCTTTTTGCCATGTTTGGTTTATTTTATAATCTTTCCTTATGTGTGTGATTTAATTGTTATCTTTTTTTTTTTTAATATATATGTTTGATTTGTTTCCCTTTATATTGTGATGTGATCTTTAACATGTTGTGTGTGTTATTTTATTTAAATGCATGATATATGTTTAGGTTAAGGATTAGGAGTCTTTTAATAACTTCTTTATTTAAATATGGCCTAGTAACACATAATGGAGGCCAACCCATAAGCTAGGTGGTCTTGGGTGCTTAACACATTTCCAAGCCATACCTAACACCTTTCCAATCTGGTATGCTGACCTATGTATGTAAGTGTGTGGCTCAAAAGGCCCAATATGCTTCCTAAACCTAATCTAGGTGATGACTCCATTTTTCACCCTCTGCCCGGTCTACCCTAAGGCTGAGGCGTACTCCCTTGTGCCCATAATAACAAGTTAAAGAAACTAAATCAAGAAACCCATGTTAATCCTATTAAACAAAGTAGGAGTTTAGGAAAAGAACATTCATCTTGCTTCAGATCACAAGTTTTTGGTTATTTAACTGACTCCTCAGTACTTACAACACAATGATTAGATTGATGAAACAAAGGAAACTAAAGAAAACAATATTTTTGGTAATCACAATTCAAGAACAAGATTAATTTGAAAAAGATTTTGAAAACAATTTGGAAAATTAGTTTTTGCCTTAGAACTAACTAAAGAGATGGTTTTTATCTGTAAAAAAATGGGTGCTTAGGTGATGTGTGAATGATTAGAAAAGATGAACAATGGTTTTTAGAACATGGGGGCAAAAAAAAAAACTCTCCCTAGTTAGGTTTTGGAATGAAGACATAAGGTGAGTATATATATTAGTAAACTAGGGTTTTTAGACCTTTTTGAAAGGTTTTGAATGTTCCTAAGGGTCTAGGGGCTGGGCACCATCAAAGAATAAAGCTTTGGACCTTACAACTGAATTTCTAAGGTTCTGGAATGAAGCATGCATATGCACATGGTCAAGTAAACCCTAAATTCAATTGCACTATTAGTCCAATTTCAAACAGACATAACTTACTCATTTTAAATCCAAATTACACAAAAAATAATGCTCAAATTGAAGCCTAGGATGTCTAATTTCCAATAAAATAAACTTCACTCAAAAATTATTTGCGGATCAAAAGTTATAGTCAAAACAATGAGCAAATATAATTTTTGTTAGTATCATTTTCAAAGCAATTTAAGCATTTTTGAGTTGTTATTACTCCTGAACTATTGAAAACTCTGTAACTTCCCTTGCTTGATGTATTTCAAGATCATCATTGGAGTTGGGGAGCAAAGGTTATTTCAACAACTAAAACATTGACTTTACTGTGAGGAATTTGTGGTACTTATTTGTGTTAGTTGTTGAAAAAGTACCATAAATTCCTCACAGTAAAGCCAAAAATAAGTTCAATAATGGACAAATATTCTAAACAAATGTTAACATTCAAGGAAAGTATGGGCAGAAACTGCTCACATAATTATATGTAGAAAACGAATAACACCTAAGGCCCACCTCTTGAAAATTGTAATAAATTATGCGTATGATAAGCGCTCCACTTTAATTAAAGTGTTCAAATTACGAAAACCATGCATATTGCGGTCCCTCAATGTCCATTCGTGTCCTCACAAACAAACCCAAGGAGATTACTCTAATCAACCAAAGAACAATAATAATAATCTCAATATCCCTTTCGATTACAACCACCCCAATAAATCCAAACATGATCAACTGCTACGAAAAGTTGTAGATAGAAATGTATTGGTTTTATTCAACGTACATCAGTATAAGAAACAGTGGTTTTTAGATTTTTTTTTTACCAGCTTTGATTTTGTACTTGAAAGGTGGGAAGGACATAATTAAGAACCAATTTGGGGAAAGCATAAACACTCACTTGGCAATTAGGGTTTCTTTTTTCTTTTTTGTTAATTTGGATTTTTGACATGTTATAGATTCTCTGATGCTATAAATAATGTACACTAAAGCATTTTATTAGATACATAGGATCAACGTTAACATAAGTTAAGGACAGCGAATTGTTACAAATTAATACGAATTGTTACAACTTCCTTATTCTAGGAAATGGCCAAAAGAGTAGTAGTTGTTGTTTTAATAGTAGTGGTTGATTTTTTTTTTTAAAGGGGAAAAAGAGTAGCGGTTGACTAGAGTAGTATCCTTCTATTTTTTAAAAAGCGAACATTGGTGGTTCTTGAGCCACGAATTCTCTGATCGATAGTTCATAAATTCTATGGTTATCAATACCTAGTCTTAGGCCTTTTTAGCCAAATAGCATAATTTTCAGAAAAGTTTAGGAAAAACACATTCTGCTAAATTTATTTAGTTATGTAGTAGCATTTTTTTAGAATTCAAGTTTGTCAAGCTTGAGTTCTAAGTGAAAATTGAGTTTCAAGCATTATGTTTGATCAAATTGTCATGTGAGCTCATAATGCTACATAATGCTTGGAACTTGAGTTTGGTAAGTTTCAAGCATTATATTTTATCAGATTGCCACACGAGCCCATAATGCTACATAATGCTTGGAACTCGAGTTTGGTAAACTCGAATTTGACAAACTCAAGTTCCAAAAAAGTGCTGCATAATGTTTAGAACTCGAGTTTAGTAAATTCAAATATGACAAACTAGAGTTTCAAAAAAGTGCTACACAATTAAGGTAGCGTTTGGATTGCGTTTTTGGGTAGCGTTTGCGTTTGCGTTTGCGTTTTCCTTTTCTTTTCTTTTCTTTTTTTTTTTTAATTGACAACAGTGTTTTCACGTGGGATGTTGTTTGTCAATGGGTTCCGTGCACTGTTCACTGGACCCACTGACATACACATTTCAGTGCACGGGACCCACTACCTCTTTGACTAGCAAATTTTGCACTGAAATGTGTATGTCAATGGGTCCTGTGCACTGTTCACGGGACCCACAAACATCTTTTTTCATACAAACTTTCATTAAAAATGAGTCTCACGCTACTATTCACACATTTAAAAATTATTTTATTACAGTGTTTTTAGTTTTCAGTAAAATAAGTGGTATCCAAACGGACCCTAAATAAGTTTGACCAAATGATTTTTTTCATAAATTTTTCCTAAAATTATGTTATTTGGCAAAAAAAAAAAAAAAATTTTGAGAGTTTTAACCTATAGCGTCCACTCCTGATGATAACTTTTTATCATCAAATCAAGACACCAATCAATTTTTGGTGTAGGCGGAGATTGAACTTCAGATCTTTTATACAACCATCAGAGATTTTACCAGTTGAGCTAATTGGAACCCACCGTTATTTGGCAAAATTAACCCTTAGTCTTAACACAGTTGGAGACATGATGTTGCTCTTTATCAATAAGTTAAGTTACTAATTGGCTTTTAATGTGGAAGTGTGGTTTGAACCTAGATATCTTGTTCAACAATGAAAATAAAAATAAAAATAAAAACATTAACAGTTGAACTAATTGAAATTCACACTCCATTAAAAAAAATAATAATAATAAATAAATAAATAAAATGGAATTCACACAACCCATGACATGTTAAGGCGTACTTATATTGTTATCGGACATTTAGATACCATTTGAAATTACTCCACATTCTGTTAATAATCAAAGTCCCCAAGCTTACGGCACTCCTTTCTTTCTTTTGTCTTAAGCAGTAAATCATAACAGTTAATCCTGCTAGGTTAGTACCTGTAATATAATATCCATTTCTAAGTAATAGTAAAACAAGTTTGTGGGTGTCGCTTGGGCTACCGAAATTTATGTGATATAAGTCTATAAACCTAACATATAATATATATACAAACAGCAAGACACAGAGTTTTACCCCACAGACATCTAACATTTTTGACAATTCCACAATTACAGCTAGCCACTAAAACTTAGTCAAGGACGCAACGTACGCACTAAAATATATACGAACAGTGAGTACATATAGCCATGCATGAAAAAAGTTACCACTATACAAAATAGTGAAATACGCACCCTATGTGTTCGGTATGGACGGTGCTATCACTTTGGCCGCTAGGAATACGAACAAAGTCGAAAAATAGCGGCGTGAAGTCCTCTATTTCTACACAGCTAGCTTCCCACTCCTCAACGAAACGAAACAGGTCGGTACATTTTCTAAGTTTCAAACTTTCAACTATATATGAGCTATGCTAAAAAAATGTTAATACGTGTAAATAAAGTCGGCACCAGAGGGCAAACTCATCAACAAGACCCCCGGTATCACGTGGTAGCCGATGAATGATTAGATTTTGAATAATTTTGATGCCCCCAAAGAAGAAAACAACGTTTGCCTTTTTCACTTTTCCAATTTCCATGTACAATGTAATATACCTAACTCGTCACAAAATGAACAGTACAAGATCTTCAGCTGAGTAGTGCTCAACTTACTCAACATCCAAATGGGACCTCACAACCCACAAGAAGAATCTAGCTTTCGATCCCCAACAAAAAAAAAGGAATCACAATGCCCAACCAACCTTCCCTCATTTGCCACCCTTTTCCGCTATGTACAAAACTTACGATCGTCAATAGCCTTATAATTCGACTGACACTTTCTATAATTATTAATCAAGGTTTTAGAGTTTGTGTTTTCAAGCCTTGGCTCTTTTGTCTACGATAATTATCAATGAGCATTCTAGCAGAGGCTCTAAAGGGACACGTGGAGCTCACAAAGCCGTCCACCAAGTGTAGGTATGTCTTGAGCTCGTGACACGTGGCGAAGTTGAAGCCGTTGAGGTACGGAGAGTCCCTACTACTAAGTCTTAGCTCTCTCCCAACCTCTGCGTAAACCCACTGCGTGTCCTCCACTCGCTTTTGTATCCAGCTGGGTATCAACCCAGCCAGTTGTACATCTCTGTTGCACGACATGTCGTCGTGGTCGTCGTTTTCGTTTTCATTACTTTTGTCGATGACAAAACCGGGTACTTTGGTTATTAGGTCATCGGAGTTCACGATGCGCAGGATCTTGGTCCCTTGTTTTTCTAGGACATGTCGAAAGCTCCGATTGCCGACACGTGGCCCACCAAACGAGATCACAGTAACGAGCGGTGCGCGTTTGAAAGCGGTTTTGATATCGTACGCCGCGAGCGTAGCTAGGGCCGCACCGAGGCTGTGTCCCGTGATCGTCAAGCTAAGTGGCTCATCACCGTACGATTGGAGAAGCCTCGAGATTTCTTCACGTACCATGGTTTGCAAGCTGGTCGAGCACTTGGTCCCCGAAGTGTAAAGACTGAGGAACCCACTCTCGACCATGGGTCCATCGTTGTTGTTGTTGTTGCTGTGGTTGTTGTGGTTGGGACCCACTTGGGTCAATGTGGCTCGGAGATTCTCGAGCCATTCCAAGCAAGTGGCTGTGCCTCGAAACGCAATCACCACGTCTCTTCGACCGAGCCTAGCGATTTCTTCCTTGTCTTGACACACCGCAACGTAGCCAATCCAGCTCGACTTTGTGACAGCCCAACTGGGTGCCTTTTCGATCCAACGTGGGAGCTGAATACCCGAGGTTGCACGTAGATTCTTGGTCAGACGGTAACCAGTTTGTGCTAAGCCTGACTTTTCGAGCAATGAGCTTTTGGGGAACAAGCAGGTCGCGTAGGAAGGCGAAGAAGGGTCGAAATCGAAGGACTTGTACGCAGCCTCGACGAACTGGCCGTACCTGAGGATTTCGCTGCGTAAATTATCGTCGAGCGGGTCGAGCAAGCCGTCCCAGTTTCGAATACCTTGGTACTCCTTCCATTTCTTGCCGAGTTTGACACTTTTTGTGGGCATGAAATGGTAAGGAAAAGTGTTGGAATTATTGGTAGTGTTGTGATCAATGGGATCGAGTAAGCGTTCCCAGTGCTTTAATGGTTGAGTTTTGTGGTGGACCAGCTTCTTGTTGTTGTTGTTGAGCTTAGGTGGTTGAGTGAGGGTGTAGGCACAGGAGTAGTGTATTGGTTTTGGGGTTGGGGTTGAAGGTTGGTTAAATGTGCATGGCCGTACGGGTCTCATTGATAGCTTCATTATTTGTTGGTGGGGTTTTGTACCTATAAAATTATTTTTGTGCTTAGAGGCTTAATATTAAAGGGACTTAAGAGAAAAGAGAGAGTAGTTATAGCTAGTAGCGTTGGATCAATAATATCGATATTGATCACTGCTCGCTAGGTGCTCAGATTGCACTTAGATGATCTCATAAAGAGGCCTTTTTATAAGTACAGAAAGTGAATAGTTGGCAGAAGAGGAAAGCTTTTTCACAAATTTGATCCGGCCCCTACAAAGGGCGAAAATAGAGAGAGAGAGAGAGAGAGAATTTTATACTGTACACTGTCACTGAGAGAGAGAGAGAGAGAGAGAGAGAGAGGTGGGTATTATATACGGTTGGTTGGTGGGGGAAGAAGAGAGAGTTAACTGGAAAAACCGCACTAGGGTCCACAAATTTTGGAGATTGACGATTGGGATGATGATAGATATTTTGTGTAACCCATCTTGCGTACGAGTTTGAAAGTTGTGAATTTGAGTAGTACCATATAGTATCTGTGGACGATCTCACACCACATATAATAAATTTAAGGAGTCGGGGTAGTGATTACACTTTTTTATTTTTTGTATTTAAGCACTGCATAAGTGAGGTATGATTTGTGAAATAAGTGTCAAATCCAACGGTCCACATCCAATCGAAGCTGGAGTGTTTGACTAGGCCGAAATCTATTAACCCAATACAAAAAGCTCTTCTTTCCGACCGAATCAAAGCTACGCTGACACGTAGTTTAAATCTATACACCAGCTCGGCTTGGCTCAATGTTAGCCACTATTTTTTTTTTCTTTTTTCCCTTTTTTTTTTTTTTTTTTTGGGGTGCAACTGGACCAATTAGAGATACTTACTGGGCCGAAGGAGAAAGTAAAATATATCGCTTTGTAAACAATTGTATTTCAGTTTACATAAAAAGTAAAAACTTAAATAAATAAATAAAAATTGTTTTGTGAACAATTTTACATGCCTATCTCATGTGTTAAATAAATGTGTGCATTTGTCTTGCTGCACACTTCAAACTTTGCAAGTGCCACCTAGAACTTTCCTTTAAGTTTCTCAAGGAAATTCCATTCCTTTGCTTATGATTTCAATTTTTTTTTTTTTTTTTTTTTTTGGTGGGGGTAGTAGTATTTCATATTTTATAAGTATACAATAACATAAATGTTTTACTTTCATTTCTGATGTAATTTAGCTTATGGAAGATATGTATAATCAATTTGGGTGATTTAAACAAATTAAGTCATAAGTTTGCATGTTATAATTTAGAACATGGAACATCATACATGGATTAGAAGAGAGCAATTTTCTTTCTATTTTTCTTGCCAAAAAATTTGGAGATTAAAAATAATATAATGTTAATTATATGTGAATCTCTGGGTGTCTAAAACTTTTAGCAGCTTCCTGTAAATAAATCCAACAAACGAAGTACAATCAGGTTTGTTTCAATTTTTTTTTTTTAATTTTAATTATGGCATTTATAGATAAGGTTTATTTATTGTCGGTTTTGAAACACTCTTTTTCCGGCAACCTTATACATCAATTTGCTTGTCAATTATTTCCTTGATGCATTGGATAAAAGAAGTTACTAGGAAAGATGCTTGAACACTTGGGAGGATTCTAAACAATTTTTGTGCCACTTTATCTTCTTAATTAAGGATAAAGTTTTTTGTTACATTCCATGACCTTGATAGGGTTGCATTGTATAAATTGTAACATAGAAAGTCTTAGCTAGCAATTGTGGAAGTAATTTTCAAAGGTCATTTAAGCCAAAAGGTTAATACACTGTCATATTTTGACATCCTCTTAATTTCAATTTTCTGTTAAAATAATTTCATGGAATTAAAGGACTAATAAAACATAGTAAATTCAAGTGATTCTAATTCTTGAAAAGATGCTCTCTCTCTCTCTCTCTCTCAGCTTTGATGTTAAATTATACATTCCGTTTCTTTAGCTATTTAGCCTTTGTACTGTGGAAGTTTCCTTCCATTTCATGCTATAGTTTTATTTGATAGGAGCAGGATTTCTTAGCTCCCTTCATATATATATATATATATATATATATATATACACACACAATTATATTAGAATTTAGAAGTGCAACTATGATACTCCAAGACTATCTATCCCAAGCAAAGTAAAAATTAAGTTCATTTCAATTGGGGTGCTAGCTAGATCATTCATGGGTGAGATCTCTTGGCTAGTATCTATACACGTATGAGAACCTCTGTGGTCAATATTTTATGTTATAATTGAGGGCCTTCAAATATCTAATTTTGAAGGCATTTGCTGCGCAATAAAGGCCCAGCCCTTTTTCCCTTTCTAGCTTCTTCATGAGGGAGATCAGAAACCTTCAAGGCATGAAATTATTGCATTGTTCCTATAAATGATATGGCCACTTTACTTTAAATTTAGTGTATCTATTCTCAGAGCAAGATCCGAGTGTCCCAGTGTGGTGCTCCCAGAATGGCAAATACACTACTATAGTCTTTGATGGCTAAATAGAAGAAAGTATACCATGTTTCGGTAATACCAACTCAATATTTGTTTTGGTATTTCTTACCCAATAAATGAGTGACACTTGTTTCAAAAAACCACATCAGATCACTCCAATAAATGATTAATTTATCTTCCCAATAGTATAGAAGATTGTGATTAATTTATTGGAGTAGTCTGATGTGATTTTTTGAAATAGATGTCACTCATTTATTAGGTAAAAAATACCAAAACAGATGTTGAGTTGATATTACTGAAACATGGTATACTTTCTCACTAAGAGTGCGTTTGGGTAGCGCGTTTTGCGCTTCCCAAACGCACGTCTGCGTTTCAAGATTTTTTTTTTTTTTTTTTTTTTTTTCAGCGAATGAACAGTAAAAGTACTGTTTATGTACTGTGCGGGAGACAAATTTTATTGTGCATATACTGTTTGTACACTGTTCATGAGACCCACAATCACTTTATTCAGAAAAAAAATATTAAAAATGAGTCCAACGGTACTATTTACACATTTAAAAATTATTTTGCTACAGTGTTTTTCAGTTTTCAGTTTCAGTTTTCAGTTTTTAGCTGTATCCAAACGGACCCTAAATAGCTACGTTGACATATAACTTTGAGCACATACTGCATAATGCACCCACATGTACAAGGACAACTGTGCCAACTCATGCCATAATTATAAAGGAAATGATTGCATGCCATCAATTTATGGATATCACCTCTGAGATTTCTGAGAACTGCTTGAATAAATTAGCAAAAAACCAGCAGAGAGAGAGATAGAGAGAGAAGTCAGAGAACTGCTAGAATATATATATATATATATATATATATATATACACACACAAAAATCCAGATTTTTATTATTTTGTGGTCCATGGATCTCTTCTTTTTTAATTAGAGATCTATTAGATGTATAAAACATCAAAGGGCAGTCTTTAATATTTATCATTATTTGTAAGGGTTACCTATGGTTCTCATAAACAAAGAAATCACTTTGTGTGCAAGTAATAAAGAAATCTTAATTCTATTTGTGTTGTAAGTCTTGTAATCTTAGTTAGTTTAAGATTTAGCCTACTATAAATATCCTACTATGAATATATCGTAAAACACAAAATTGAGTAGCAAAGATGTAGTTTGCTCAAGGACCACCAATGTTCGCTTTTAAAGAAAGAGAAAGGATACTACTCTAGTAAACTACTATTTGATAAATACGAATCTTTTGTCCCATTTTTTTGTATTCTACTTTATATTCTATCAATCACAACTTATCACGTATTGTTTTTTTACTTTCCATATATAGTAATTAAAGTTTAAAAAAAAACACATAAGGAAAGCCGCCCCCCCTAACCTTAAGTCCTGGCTCCGTTCATGTTTAGAATGACTTATGGGTTTTGTTAGAGTCATACTTTTTGTAATTGGCTAATCTTTTGACAAAATACACTTTACTTATAATTAGGTAGATCTAAGATGGGTTTAGTACTTTAAGAAACATGTTGTTCAAGTCAAGTATTAAAAACATGAAGATTGATCCAAGAAACAATTGAAGAAAAGCTACTCATTAATTCTCGACAGATAGCTCGACAGATAGCTGCTATCGAAACTTAATTCAAAGCTCAATAGAAAGCTTGACACCAGCTCGATCTATTGAGAATTACGATTTCAGAATTTTCAAATCTGAAATCCGACCCAAGCTTATGTGTATGTGTAAGGTTTCTTTTTTCACAATCCTAGACATATATAAGGTTTATTTTAAAAGTCGTCATATATGAAAATAGAGACTAAGAACTTTATTTTCTCTGTAAGAAGCTACTACGTTTATACGCCGTCGAGTTTTATAATCAAGTGCTTTTTGATCTTCATTATTGATGAAGTAGAGAATTTTGCAGCCAACAACATCCATTCAAGTTGTTGAAGTTAGTCACATACTGGGATACGTGTAAAGGAGCTAGTCACAAATTAGAGGTTTGTGCATTAAGGGAAAGAAGGCTACTGCAAGATCAAGTCCAATTGGGTATTAGAGCGAAGGTTCAACTATAAGTTGGTATTTCGAGATAGACCAGGGTAATTGATAAGATTCCTTTTACTTGTAACTACTTGATTATTGATTAGTGGATTCTTGGAAGTGATGACCTTAAAATCACCCAGTGTTTTTGCCTTGCGAGGTTTTCCCCATTTGTCAACAAATCACTGTGTCAAATTTATTTTCCATTGCATTTAGTATTTTTGGTGATTTGTTGGTGCCTCCACGATTTGCATGCAATTGAACCTAATTAATCAACTTGGATAATTGAATTAATTAATTGGGGTCAAGCTATCTTAACCCAACAAGTGGTATCAAAGCGGGCACACTCTAATTAGGTTTCAATCTTTGATGTATGATCCATTGACCCCTGTTGTCATGGATTCAAATTGCATGAAAAGATCTTTTTCTTCAAATATCTCTTGCGTTTCTAACCTTTATATGCTTAAGTTTTTCAGAACATGCAAGTCTAAAATTTATTTGAAAGCTCTCTTGATAATTATTGAAAAAGGTATATTTATGGGTAGAAGAAGACTAGACTGTCTCAAATTGTTCCTTCATAAGGGCATATGCCTTAGAAATATAAAGACAAGGGTAAAATCACATGGCTATCAAATCAAAGAAAAGATCATACCTGATGACTTAACAAATAAGCACGAAGTATGCTTCATGATGCACTCAGCCTTCAAAGTTATGAACACTTGTCTATGGTATCTTAATAGTGGTTACTTAAGACACATGACTGGAGACCGCACTCTCTTCAAAGAATTTGAATCCAAGAAATGTGGTAATGTCACCTTTGATGATGGAAGCAAATCCTAGATAAAGGGAAAGGGAATCATCTCTTTACCAGGACTATCGAATATTATAAATTTGTTGTATGTGGAAGGGTTGAAAGTGAATTTATTGAGCATAAGTCAAATTTGTGATCAAGACTTCATGGAGTTGTTCTCAAAAGGGAAGTGTCTAGTTTTAAATGAGTTAGGTAAGCAAGTCATAAATGGAATTCGCACACTAGACAACTGCTATGGTCTAGTTCCTGATGCTGAGATTGTATGTAACAGCATTCGAATGCCAAATGAAGACTTATGGCACCAAAGGATGGGGCATGCTAGCTACAAGCAACTATCAATTGTGTCCAAAAATGATGCCATTTTGGCAATGCCTAAACTCAGTAAGGCGACAAATGTTGTGTGTGGACCATGTCAATTTGGAAAACAAACAAAAGCTCAACACCATGCCACCTTAACCATAGCCATGGCCAAACCTCTTGAGCTTCTTCATGTCGATCTTATGGGTCCAACAAGAACAGAATCTCTTGGAGGAAAGAAGTACATCATGGTAGTGGTCGACAACTTTACTAGATTCACTTGGATCATCATGTTGCAATCAAAGTCTAAAGCTCTCATCACATTGAGTCATTATATAAAAGGGTGCAAAATGAAAAAGGATTGAAATTTCATCGAATCCGAAGAGATCATGGCAAAGAATTCGAAAACTCTCAATTGGAGTCTTTTTGCATAAATGCTGGCATAGCTTAAGAATTCTCAACTCCTATCACTACTCAACAGAATGGTGTTATAGAAAGAAAGAATAAAGTCATTCAATAAATGGCCAGAGCTATGTTACACAACAAGGATGTGGCAAAAGATCTGTGGGGAGAGGCGGTTAACATTGCATGTCACATTGTGAATCGAGTGTACTTCAAACCAGATACAAAGAAGACACCCTATGAACTATGGAAAGGAAGAAAATCAAATATGAAATACTTCAGAATATTTGGTAGCACTTGCTTCATTCTAAAGGACAGAGAGAATGTGGGAAAGTTTGACACCCGAAGCGATGAGGGAATCCTTCTTGGATACTCCTCCACCAGCAAAGCTTACAAGGTGCTGAACAAAAGGACTAGAAAAGTCATGGAAACTGTCAATGTTGTGATTGATGAAGCATCAACTTTAAAGTCTTTAAAAGCTACTAAGCAAATGCCAAAGTCAGTTCTCCCTTTAACTTTAGATTTTGATCAAGAAGTAGGTGATAAAAATCCTTCTCCTCCTACCTCATTTAGTGTTATACAAGGCCCAAAAGACTCTTCTACATCTCTTTAGCCTAAAAATCACTTGGAAAGAGAACCTTCATCCAGAATCAAACTAAATCATCTTCTAGATATGATCATGGGAAACATGAATGAACTAACCTTGAGAAAGCGTACAGTTGATAAATATGTAGCTAACTTTATTTCTAATTCATGTTATTTGTCTCAGGTAGAACCTGCTAAGGTTGAAGATGCTCTTCAAGATGAAAGCTAGGTCGAAGCCATGCATGATAAACTTCATTAATTTCAAATGAATGATATCTAGACACTAGTACCTAGGCCGGAGGGAGTGAATATCATTGGCACAAAATGGATATTCCGCAACAAGATTGATGAGGAAGGAAATGTCATTCACAACAAAGCTAGACTTGTGGCCCAAGGATACACTCAAGTAGAAGGAGTGGACTTTGATGAAACTTTGGCACCTGTTGCTCGCATTGAATTCATAAGAGTCTTACTTGCATTGGCCTATCACTTGAAGTTCAAGTTATATCAAATGGATGTGAAGAGTGCTTTTCTGAATGGTTTTCTCAAAGTGGAAGTCTATGTAACTTAGCCCAAAGGGTTTATTGACCCACAATTTCCAGATCATGTGTTTATCTTACGAAGGCACTTTATGGATTAAAATAGACACCGAAAGCGCGGTATAATTGCCTTACTAAATATTTGGTTTCAAATGACTTCACAAGAGGATAAGCTAATCGAACCTTGTTCATCAAGAAAGTTGATGGAGAACTGGTCGTAGCTCATGTTTATGTAGATGACATCATCTTTGGATCTACAAAAGATGACTTGGCTCACTCCTTCTCAAGTATGATGCAAACTGAATTCGAGATAAGCATGATTGGAGAATTGAACTACTTCCTTGGATTGCAGATTCGTCAAAGTGACTCACGTATTTTCATCTCTCAATCTAAATATGCTAAAAATCTTGTGAAGAAGTTTGGTTTAAAGTCTGCTAGCTCTGTTAGAACACCTATGAGTCCAAATGTTAAATTCACTGTTGACTTATTAGGAAATAGTATTGATCCCTCATTGTATAGAAGCATGATAGATAGTATTCTTTACCTTATTGCTTGTAGGCTTGACATTAGCTACAGTGTTGGAGTGTGTGCTAGATATCAAGCTAATCCCAAAGAATCTCACATCATTGCGATAAAACGTATTATCAAATATGTTAAGACTACCAGTAACTTTGGAGTATGGTATGATAAAGATACTAATGATGTCTTACCTAGATATTCTTATGCAAGCTGGGCTAGGAATGCTGATGACTGGAAAAGTACTTCTGGTGGATGTTTTTACTTAGGTTATAACCTTGTTTCATGGATGAGCAAGATATAGAACTCTATCTCTCTCTCCACTACTGAGGCTAAATACATTGCTGCTGGTAGCTATTGTACCCAACTTCTTTGGATGCAAAAACTCCTTGATTATGGTATTTGTCAAAAGCATCTCACTATATATTGTGACAATACCAGTGCCATTAACATCTTTAAAAATCTTGTTCAACATTCTCGAACTAAACACATTAAGATTTGACATCACTTCATTCGTGAGTTGGTTGAAGATGGTACTCTCACCCTTGAATTCATCCACAATGATGATCAAAAGGCTAAGTTGTTCACAAAGCCTCTAGATGGTAGACGCTTTGAATTCTTGCGCCAAAACATTAGTGTTATATCAATGGATTGATCTCTCTCTCTCTCCCCTTCTTCATGCATATGCATCTAATTTTTGATGCTATGTTTGTTTGTTTGTCTTTGCCTTGTTTTAAGTTTTTTCTTAAAAAAATAGGAAAAAATTTGAAAAATACAAAAACAGTGTGTATGTGTATATTGGTACTTGTGTACCTTGGATGTCCTTTGAAACAAAGTTTCTCAAGTTTATATCTCTTGTAACTTAGATGAGCATCTTCATGAACAACTAAGCAATATGAGCTTTGTGGCTCTTTTATATGATTTGTATGATTTGGTTGATTTTTTATCTTTTATATCTTAAATCACTCTTTTTGACGGGAGTAACAAAAAAATCCTAAGAGAAATGTATAAATAACCATCTCACCTCTAAAACTCATCAATCATAAGATATCTGTGTGCAATTAATAAAAAATCGTGCTCGGTAAGGTGTAGCACTTGTACAGCAAAACCAGAATGTTCAGCTTACATATATTGGTTGCAAGCGTGTTTCTAGGAGATGTGAGAGTTATATGATGTATCTCGAAGGTGATGGTCCCCATCAAACAGTTATGATTGTGTGTGAATGTATTTGATCCTCCTATATCATTACTTTTCATATAATGATTTATTTATGCTCTCTTGCAAAAGCTTCACACACAACATGCATACTCTTTGCTACTCTTGGTACTATTGTATAGGTACAATGTAATTTGGCCATCACAAGAAATACATGTGGTAGTATATTCTCTCTAAACTGTCTAAACATATTTTTACAATAAAATTGGTTAGACTTGTTTAGTGTGTTTTTTATCTAGGAATGCTTTACATCTGTAAAGAGTTGAGGATGTGTTTCTATGCTTAACATTCTCTTTGATTGCATGTTTTGGTGTTTATCTTGATTGCATTCATCTTGTACTACTTCTCCTTGAAAATTCTCTTTCAGGCTTCTTGATAGCTCCTCGATGCCTCTTCTATCAAGATTTCTGGGTTTGTTCTTGATACCTCTCGATAAATAGCCCGATCCATCAAGTCAATTTTTTGGAGTCTCTATCTGCTCGATAGATGCTCGATACCTCCTCGATCTATCGAGATCTTTTTGCCATCAATACCTCCTCAATACCTCTAGATCTATTGAGTTTTTGTTCTCGATGGAAGCTCGATACCTTCTCGATCTATCGAGCTGCGTTTTTCTATATATATATATATATATATATCTGAGGTTTGATCTGATTCATTTCAAACTCAAGTATCTTAATACCTCTCTCTTCTCTCTCGATCCAAACCTCTTCTTTTCACAAAAATCCCTCTTCCTTTCAAGATTTCAACCTTGTCCAAGCATCCATTCCTTTATAAGTGTTCCAAATCTCATCTTTTCTTCTTCATTCATGCATTTCATGCATTTTGTGACCTAATTTTTAGTTTTTGGGAAAATTTTAGGGTTTTTGCATTTCTATGAAAATCTTTAAGTTGGGTTCTATTAATATAATCTTACATGCTCATGCATTGCATTCTATGTCACTATAATCATATTTTCATGCATTCTAAGTTGTGTGCTTGATTATACAATGTGAGTACTTTTTCATGCATTCTAAGTTGGATTAGGTTTTTGCCCATGATGAAATTTCTTTTGCACGTAATATGTTCATGCATTTTCATACATTGCATGTTGTCCTTTTTCTTCTTTCCTGTGCCTCATGTTTCTGCTATGTTTTATGTTTCTCTTCTCTCTCTCTCTCTCTCTCTCTCTCTCTCTCTCTCTCTCTCTCTCTCGTTTAGCTTCCTTCTCATGGTACCTACAAAGACTGTTCCTTCTAAGAACCCAATAAGACGTCGTGGTTCCTCTTCCTCTTCTTCTGCTCCTTTCCCTCTTGATTATGTTTGGTTCCATGATGAGAAGGCACTAAATGACTTCTTTGAGAACTTTTCTAACCGGGTGATTCATTCGAAACGCCAGGTCATTCTGTCTGACTTTCCAGACACTCCTCTACCCGGTGTGTTTAGCTCTCAAGGATGGGCTTTTCTATGTGAGAAACCCTCGAGGTATCCCGACATGTTCATACAGGAGTTTTACTCCGAGATGCATGTCATCGATACTTTTATGCCTCAGTTTACTACGGTATTTCGTGGTACACATATCGTAGTTACCTTAGAACTCATTTCCGAGGTACTACGCAGCCCTAGGGTAGATCTTCCAGATTACCCTAGTCATGAGCGTCTTTCTTCTATCTCTAGAGATGAGTTGGCCTTATTATTTTGTGAGAAGGCCATATTGTGGGGAGGTTCCCTAAATTTCTTCACAACCGAGTTTGCTAAGGGTCTAAGGATCCTTAATATGGTGATGACCTTTGTTCTCACTTCACAGTCACACTATAACACTATCACCGAGCCTCATGCCTGTTTCCTCTTTCTCTCATGGAAGATCTTTCTATAGATTTTCCCTCACACATGATAGTATCTATGATAGATTTCAATCGAGACACAACTACACATAATAAGCTCATCTTTCCTTCAACTATCACACGCATCCTCACACACATGCACGTCACCATTCCTCCCTCTCTTCTCTTCTATGTCATGGGTGCCATTAGCAAGGAATCTATTCAAAGGAGTGCAGTGCAGCTGCCTGCAAAACAGCCTTGTATAGAGATGATGGATGCAACCCCTACCCCTCGACCCTCTTCTTCATCTGCCCTTTCTTCCTCCTCTAAGGCAGATGTCTCTTTCGCTGACATCATGAATCAGCTTCTACACGTGTGTTGATTTTGGTAGTCGTCTCGACCATCTGTTTGATGAGATGTGTCAGATGAACACTAGAATCGATCGCATCGCTCACCACCAGTCTCACCTTGGTGGTTTCGCACCCTCACCTTCACCCGAGCCTTCTGAGGAGTCCTCTTTTGGTGGAGATAATGTTGATAGTGCTGATGGTTCTAGCTCTTCTAGTGATGATGAGATGACGACCTTTCAGTGATACACCCTTTGTCACTCGTGACAAAAAAGGGGAGTAGTTTTGTATATGAGAGCAGCCATTATGTTATGGTGAGAGCTAACATAGGATATACTAGATAGGGGGAGAATGCTTTGAGAGATTTAGTGAGATTTTGATGTATCTTTTCTCACTTCATGTGCCACAGTATAATGACTATTTTTACATAGATTGTATTCTTTATATATATGATGATGTATGTTTTTCACCTTATCTCACATGTGTTGTTTATTTTTTCTCTTTATACACATGTTTCTTCTTTTATACAACTTGTCTATATTTCACACTTAATGCCTGTTTAAGTGTTTTAGTTAAGACAGGTTGCAAGTCTATCATACCATAATCTCTCTTCTTGCAAAGTTTTTCAAGAGTTCGTAGTAGGGTTAGACTTATGTACTTTTGTAAGTTATGGGATAGTTGTGTTAGACTTCTCTCATAATTGGCTAATCCTTTGACAAAATGCACTTTACTTGTAATTAGGTAGAACTAAGATGAGTTTAGTATTTCAAGAAACATGTTGTTCAAGTCAAGTATTAAAGACATAAAGATTGATCCAAGAAACAAATAAAAAAAAGTTGCTCATTAATTCTCGACAGATAGCTCGACAGATAGCTGCTATCGAGACTTAATTTGAAACTCGATCGATAGCTCAACACTAGCTCGATCTATCAAGAATTACGATTTCAAAATTTCCAGATCCGAAATTCAGCCCAAGCTTATGTGTATGTGTAGGGTTTCTTTTCTCACAACCCTAGACACATATAAGGCTTATTTTAAAAGCTGTCATATACAAAAACAGAGACAAAGAGCTTTATTTTCTCTGTAAAATGCTACTACGTTTGTACGCCGTCCGGTTTTGTTACCAAGTGCTTATTGATCTTCATTGTTGATAAAGTGAAGAACTTTGCTGCGAACAACATCTATTCAAATTGCTGGAGTTAATCACATATTGGGATCCGTACAAAGGAGTTAGTCACAAATTGGAGGTTTGTGCATCAAGGGAAAGAAGGCTACTACAAGATCAAGTCCAATTGGGTATTGGAGCGAAGGTTCAACTGTAAGTTGGTATTTCGAGATAGGCCAAGGTAGTTGGTAAGATTCTTTATACTTATAACTGCTTGATTGTTGATTAGTGGATTCTTGACAGTGGTGATCTTAAAATCACCCAGTGGGGTTTTTTCCTTGCGAGGTTTTCCCCATTTATCAACAAATCACCATGTCAAATTTATTTTCCGCTGCATTTAGTATTTTTGGTGATTTGTTGATGCCTCCACAATATGCATGCAATTGAACCTAATTAATCAACTTGGATAATTGAATTAATTAATCGGGGTCAAGCTATCTTAACCCAACAAGTTTGTCAAATCTTATTCTAGATATTGACTCCATTTTAGTTCAATGATTTATTACTACTTATAACTTCTTGATTTCTCCATGTTACTCTCTATTTATTTCCAATTGCAATGCTATTCTATCTAAAGATGGCAAGTGTCTATATCTATATATAAAAAGTGCCAATTTGCATAGGTACAATGTCTTTTGGTTTGTTTAATTGATACTGTAGCTACAGTAGTTATAGGTTTTTTTTTTTTTTTTTTTTTTTTTTTTTTTTTTTTTTTTTTTTTTCAGTCATCAGTTTGTGCTTTTTAAATATTTATATAAACTGACATATATATTATTATACTGGCACAACAAATTTCACAATATTTTCACAATTATTAATGTATCAATTTCTTATAAGTCGAAATAAAATAATAAAATATGAGACTGTGACCAACCACAACTGAAAATAAATATTTTGTGAAAATGTTGTATCACTTGTTGTGTGAATGTGTAAAAGTTACAATACTTTTTAATTTGTTCAATATGTACTGTTCATCACTTCATTGGCCGTTTTTTTTCAGTCATCAATTTGTGTTCTTTTTTAAATATACATTTATATGAGTTGGCATATATATTGTTATACTGACACAACAAATTTTACAATATTTTCACAATTATTGAGGTGTCAATTTCTATAGGTCAAAATAAAATAATAAAATATGAGACTGTAACCAACCACAAGTTCACAACTGAAAGTAAATGTTTTGTGAAAATGTTGTAACACTTGTTGTTATCACAATATTCTCACAATTATTGAGATCTTAGTTTCTTATAAATCAAATAAAAAAATGTTAAGTCCTCAACATTTTCATATTAATTTCACAACAAATCATTGGTAAGCTACTAGCCTACTATTGATGGATAAAAAAGTGATATCAGTCATGGGTCCATTTTAAAATCAATAACAACTTGCCATATAAAATTTATTATGAAAATATTATGGAAATAACATTTCTATAAAATAAATAATAATATATCAGACCAAAACTTACCTCGGGTGAAAATAAAGGTATTGTGAGAATATTGTGGAATTTTGTATTGTTCCTAGACTTCTTTTTTGGTTTAGCCTAATTTAGTGAGCAAAAATTCACTGTTTCACGCACAATTTTCTTCTATTGGTTCTTTGTTTGTTGTTTCTTTTAATGCATAGTTTAAAGTAGTTGTCCCAATTAAAAACCAATAACAATTTTTACCACCTAAGATTTGTTGTGAAAATGTTGTGGATATAGCATTACTGTAAAATAAAATTATAAAAGATCATACTAGGGGCCACCATAGCTAAAATAAAGATATTGAGAAAATATTGTGACATTTGTTGTGTTCCTGACCTTTTTTTTTTTTTTTTTTAGCCAATTTGTTGAGCCAAAATTCATAGTTTTATAGACAGTTTTCTTGGGCAGATTTTTTTTTTTTTTTTTTTTAACACATTGGTTAAACTAAAAAACACATAGTTTTACTAACAAAAAAAAAATTAAGGAAAAAAGTACTTTTCTCCTTTATGTTTGAGGTAGTTTCATCCCCCAACTTTAAAGTTAAATAATTTCCTTTTTTATATTTTGTAGACAAGTATATAGTCCCTGCTATTACTCTCTTAGATAAACTTTAACAAAATCTTATGATTTTTAGAATATTTCATTGTGCAATATCTAAAATGCTTTACGAAATTTTAATGTTCCAAAAATTTTCTTCGTGTATTTTGAGTTTTATATGTTAGTCATACTTTGAAAGTAAAAATGGTGATGTATAGTATTCTATATGTTACCTAGAGAACACTAATTTATTAGTGGTTTAAATCTTCTAGATTTATAATTTTATCTAATAGAAACTTCAATGACATATGTCTTTTGTTATTTGTTTTCTTTCTTAAAAAGGTGTTCATTAAAAATTAAGTAAGCTAAGCATCGTAGTTAGGCTCATAAAATAAAATGATAAAGAAGAAAGTATGAATAACAAAATATTCATTGCATATGGTTGTAGGTATTTAATTTGATGAAGAGTTTCAATTGTAGCAAATGTTATCATTTATTACGAAAATTTAAATATTGTGACAATGTTTTATCAAAACTTAGTTGTTTATTGTTGGATGATGACAACATTTGTTATCATTCCTAGTAGAATTTTTTGTGAGTAGATATATACTGTCTTTGGTAAATAGGTTCCACAAAATGAAAAAGTATTTTATATTAAATGATACCACGTCATCCATATCAAAAACTACTAAACGAGAAACATGTGTAAAATAACTACCCATTTATATATGTCTTTCAATTGTTAGTGGGTTAGTTATTTTTTACTGACATGTCTCACGCTTATTAGATTTTGATACTGCTAACATGGTATCATTTGATATCAAATATATTATACTAAGAAATTATCATACTAAATAGACAATCATATGTTAAATAACTATTCTAAATTTAAATACATGGTTTAATACTATTTCAAAAAAACAAAAAATTCTATCTTAAATTTTTTTCATTCAAGGGGCAACACATGCCTTGCACGTGCAACTCTTACTAGTATTCAGAAATGTACATAAAGAATCTCATCCATGCGTATCTAACATCGTTGTCTGGCCAACTTTTGAGACCTTTATGCATATTTTAGTGCTACGTAACCTGACCTTTTATGTTTGATCTTTTTGTGGGACTCTCTGGGTTACTCCATGTCACGTGTATCTTGTATTTGTTAGCAGTTTTACAAATATATATCTGCTTTCAATGCAAAAACAAACCCAAAAAAATGCTAAGAGAGAATAATAAAAGCATGGAATGCATGCAGTTTCTTTGTCTCATGTTTATAAAAGTGTTTATCTTGATAATATATATCTTGTGCCCATCAATTATACAACTATTAAGGACGTAATGTAGGTTAATACACCCCTCCTCCATTATGTTTATAAACAGTTCACCCTTGACAACATCTCATAAGTCATGCCAAAGACGTAATGTATCTTGTGCCCATCAATTATACAACTATAAGGACGTAATTTAGGTTAATACACCTCTCTTATAACTACACAAAAATTCTAACTTTTGACCCTAAATTGTATATACTAGCCCCCCTGCCCCCCTCTCCAAATATTTTTACAAATTGACCTATGAAATTTTCCAAATTGTTTTAATAAAACCATTCCTTTGCTCTGTTGTCCCAAAAATATCAAGAAAATCCATTAGACAAAACAATTCATAAATCCGGATAATTAGAAAAACTAACGTTGGGAAAACTTTTTTTTGGTAATGCTTGCCTAGCTCCTTATATTCAAATCTTGGTTCTGTCCTTGAGTTATGCTCCTCAAATTATCCAATCATAAGGACGTATGGGACAATTCCATATTAAAATACCCCCTTCAACCATCATTCAAGTGCATATAAAGAACCTCAGACATTTGGTTTTGGTGATTCACAGGTCTGGTAGGATATCATATATATGCAGGGGCGGACCTACACTAGGGCAGAGGGGGCCATCCCCCCCCCCCCCCAAAAAAAAAAAAAAAACCTAATATATGCATACAAATTGGTATACAAAAAATTAAGATTTGCCCTTAAATATATATATATATATATATATATTGTCTCTCATCCTCTAAAATATTTAGATATTGACTTAAAAGAAAAGAAATAAATAAATAAAATTCATGCCCCTTTAACTACAAAAACAAAATAAATAAATAAATATGAACTAAACAAAAATCACACACAAATTAAGAAACACTTATTTTGTATGTTATACTTTGTTGATGTGTTTTATAATATGAAATGTTTAGGAAATACTTATTTTGTATGTAGTATTTTGTTGAATATGAAATAAATGTTAGTTTTTATTTTCATAAATTTTTTTTCTGGTTTTAAGCTTTGACCCCTCCAGGTACAAATCCTGGTTCCGTCCCTGTATATATGTGTCTAAATATTTAATAAGGTTTGGTGACTATCATATACATGTGTTTATATATTTAACAAGGTTTTGTTATCAAACTTTATTATGCAAATAGCAATGTCTATTTCACACACTCACACACATAGTATACACCATACACACTCACCACTTTTGCATAGAAATCATGACTTGAAGTCGTTGTTTTCAAGTCATGACTTTAGTTCAAAAAACTAAGTGTATATATTGTGTTTAAGTGACAGTGAACGTACTGTAGAGAGGGAAAATTCCCGACCTATCACAAGCTGACACGTCACATTACCAAGTCCACAAAATACAGCCAATTACAAAGTACCACATACTGCTGCTAGGTTTTGCTATCACTATTCAGAAGCCAACAGAAATTTGCCAAGTGTCATGCAAAAACCAATCACACATCAGCGCACGTGTAAGCGATGACACAAACAGCTTCGCACGTGTAAGCGATGACACAAGCAACCTTGCACGTGTAAGCGATGAATTAAGCGGACCAATCAGGCTGTGACATGTGTCACCAATCAAGCTCCGCCACGTGTCACTCACCCACCTCCAAACTCCTATAAATAGAAGCCTTCTTGAGACATTTAGGAGGACCAGAATTCAGAAGTGAAAAAGCTCTGCGAAGATCAAGCCTCAAAGCCTTCAAGAACTTCAACCCCAAAATCGGAGAACATTCGAAGCAGAATCATTTAGATCATCTGCCTAGATCCTAAAGTTTGCGGGAATCAAGCCAAAAGTGTCCAAAAACATCAACAAATCACAAATCAGTGAAGCTCAACGGATTCAAGCCTCTAAAGCACCGAAGAACTTCCACCACAAACCTTCGAAGACGAAGAACATACGAAGAACACGAAGAACGCGAAGAACAAAGGATTTCTAAGCAAGCTTATAGCCAGAGATTCATTGTAATTCCGTTTTAGTAATCTTCGATCCATCCCTCAACCAAATTGAAGGATATTTTGTGTTCAAGTCAAAACCACATTACCATAAATCCAATCAATAAGTCTTGCAAGGAGATTGAATCAGAGGATCACTCTTTTGTAATTTCAGAGAATTGTACCACATAATCATAAATACAAATTCGTATTTGTGAAACTACTTTACTTGTTTGATTTATTTCAAACTAGAAATTTAGTCGCTTACAAATTCTGGCACGCCCAGTGGGACCTCTCTACCTCTCATCTCTTTCTCCTTCAAAAGAAAAGAAGTTCGACATCATTTTGCTACTAGCTTCAATGGCCTCTAGCAAGAATGTCCGAAAATCAGTGGTTGATGATTCCAGTGCTGATGATTATGTCGGCCCAATCACTCGCAGTCGGTCCAAAGCTCTTGATCGACTCCAACCTCAACCAACCTTAGAAAACCAACCTCCTGCTGTCATCTCTCTGGACTTTCTTGCAAATGGGAAAGCTACCGCTAAAGATTCATCTGCCTCAAAAGATTTGGAGATCAATAATGAATCATCCCCAACAAAGACCTTTTCTATCAACTCTTCACCCGTGATAAGAAACTTAAGGAGTGAAGTACCTCTGACTCATCCTGTTTCATCATTTTCTCCGTCATCTATAGAGGTCATGCCAGTAATGATGACTAACACCTCTACCATGGAAGAAAAGATGGCTGAAATGGAACAAAGGGTCATCCTTCTCACAAATGCACTTGAAGAAAAGGACGTCAAAATTGCAACCCTAATGAACAAGCTGGAGGTACAAGATTCGGATGAATCAAGTCTTGGCCCTGAGCACCCACCTGGCTTTACCTTCAAAGGAGAAAACGCTAGGGGTGATAAAGGAAAAGGAGGTGAAGGCACTTCTCAACACGGACATTCCACCTCAATGGCCTCGATATCTATCCAACAACTACAGGACATGATTACAAATACCATTCGGGCACAATATGGAGGTTCTTCCACAAGTTCTCTCATATATTCCAAACCCTATACAAAGCGCATTGATAACATGAGGATGTCAAATGGGTATCAACCTCCCAAGTTCTTGCAATTTGATGGCAAAGGAAACCCTAAGCAACACATTGCTCATTTTGTAGAAACTTGGGAGAACGCAGGGACTCAAGAAGGCCTCTTTGTAAAGCAGTTTGTCCGTTCACTAAAGGGGAATGCCTTTGATTGGTATACAGACTTAGAGCCCGAGTCAATCGATAGCTGGGAACAATTTGAAAGGGAGTTTCTCAATCGATTCTATAGCACACGACGCACGGTAAGCATGATGGAGCTTACCAATACTAAACAGTGGAAGGATGAGCCCGTCGTTGATTATATCAATCGGTGGTGTTCTTTGAGTCTAGATTGCAAGGATAGACTTACTGAAATATCTGCTATAGAGATGTGCATCCAAGGCATACATTGGGGACTTCTTTACATCCTTCAAAGGATAAAGCCCCAAACATTTGAAGAGTTGGCAACTCGTGCGCATGACATGGAATTAATTATTTCTAACCATGGAAATACGAAACCTCCCGTACCTGAGGAAAGGAAAGAAAGAAGGGAAATAAGGAAAAATGACAGGAATGCGAAAAGTAATATCAAAGACTCAATGAATGTCAGTCCTGCCCCAGTCAAAATTTCAACAAGAAATGTGAAGGCCAATGAAAAGAGGCCCGAAGGAAGTCAACAGCGTGAGACGCGTCGCTCATCACTTAAGGAATGGGAACAAAAGGTCTATCCTTTCCTAAACGCCGATATGCCTGAAATGCTAGAACAACTGCTCAAGTTGAAATTAATTGAATTGCCAGAATGCAAACGACCGGAGGAGATGAGGAAAGGAAAGAAAGAAGGGAAATAAGGAAAAATGACAGGAATGCGAAAAGTAATATCAAAGACTCAATGAATGTCAGTCCTGCCCCAGTCAAAATTTCAACAAGAAATGTGAAGGCCAATGAAAAGAGGCCCGAAGGAGGTCAACAGCGTGAGACGCGTCGCTCATCACTTAAGGAATGGGAACAAAAGGTCTATCCTTTCCTAGACGCCGATATGCCTGAAATGCTAGAACAACTGCTCAAGTTGAAATTAATTGAATTGCCAGAATGCAAACGACCGGAGGAGATGAGGAAAGTTGATGACCCGAACTATTGTAAGTATCATCGCATCATAAGTCATCTAATCCAAAAATGCTTTGTTCTTAAAGAACTCATCATGAAGCTAGCCAAGGAAAGGAAAATCGACTTGGATTTTAATGATGTTGCTCAGTCAAACCTTGTCACATTTTCTTGTGGGTTACCTAGTTCCATGTCTCCAACTACTAAGCAAGGGGCAAATACTACGCTTATCCATTTTGGTTCTCTGGAACCGATTCAAGTTCAGCTCTCACAAAAAGCACCTGATTATAATTCAAATGATGATAAAAGGTCAACGATGGATGAGGAAGAAGGCTGGACAATGGTTACTCGCAAGAGATGGAAGAAGAAACGAGCATTCCCTCTTCATTTGATCACCCGAGAGTCCAGAAGAGCACAAAACCAGATTCAGCCTTGGTCAAAAAGAATGAGTGATAAGAGGCAAGGGAGACTAGGAACAAAAGTGTATGAAGATTCAGCACAAACCCAAAAATCTCGAAAGCTCATCACATTGGAAGAATTCTTCCCCAGAAAATTCTTTCAAAATGACTCAGCCGAGGCTGTCCACACAGTCTCTCGTTGCGAAATTCAGGACGAAAAGGAGGATGTTAACCATGGTGATCCAAAAGAGACCTTGTCATCTTTGGAGGAACTC
The DNA here is from genome assembly GCF_932294415.1 of Quercus robur. Taxonomy (NCBI): domain Eukaryota; kingdom Viridiplantae; phylum Streptophyta; class Magnoliopsida; order Fagales; family Fagaceae; genus Quercus; species Quercus robur. Next base: position 61,254,051 of record NC_065537.1, read on the forward strand.
CAATCTCAGGTCAATAAAGTTGAACCCTTGCAATCCTCCACATCACCAAAAGAAGTGCTCACCCAAGCTCTTGACAACCAGAGATATACGCCCCTTATACCAATACGCTTCAACAAACACAGGGATGTTATGTATGCTCTCCAGACTTAACCTTCATTGATGAGGATCTATTGTTAGGCTCTAAGCCCCACAATCGCCCACTCTATGTCTCTGGTTATGCTCGTGAACAAAGGATCGAGCGTATCCTTGTTGACGGAGGTTTAGCCATTAACATACTTCCAAAAATGACCATGAAACGACTGGGTTTTACTATGGAAGAATTATCACACAGTCGTTTGGTCATCCAAGGTTTTAACCAAGGAGGACAACGTGCAATCGGCCTGATCCACCTAGAATTAACCATTGGAGAATTGAAAAGCAACGTCTTGTTCCACGTCATTGACGCTAAGACGACCTACAACATGTTGTTAGGATGTCCTTGGATCCATGAAAATGGAATAGTGCCATCGACCTTGCATCAATGCTTCAAGTTCTTTCAAAATGGAATAAAAAAGGTCGATGCCGATTTAAAGCCTTTTGCAGAAACCGAAGCTCATTTTGCTGATGCAAAATTTTATGCAAAAGAAGACATTTCTAGCGAGGTTCTTCCAGTTGAGATCCCGTCTATAAAAAGTAAACAGGATGAAAAGGAGCATGTTAAATTCATCGCCAAAAAGGACATTTCTTCCCCAAAGAAAGGTCCAGAACCATTCCTCCGGTATATACCATTATCACACCGCAAGAATGGACAATCACCATTCGCAGAATGCCTTCAACCTACAAAAGACATGGGGAGGCCTCCTGCAAAGCTCACGATGGAGGATGTAGCCATATTGAAAGAAAATCATGTCATGCCTTTAACTTCATCCACAAATCCTCTGCCCTCGAAGCCGTTAAACGGATTTGTGAGGTCTTCGTAAAGTCCAATAGAGCATGGTATTCTACCAAGTGAGCGAACGAAAGAATGGTTCGACCCAAAGGCATATAGGCTGTTAGCCAAAGCAGGCAACGATTTCTCAAAACAAGAAGACTTAGGGAAGCTAATTCCAGAAGCCACCGGAGAAAAGATGCATGGCCTTAGCAAAACACAAAGGAAAATGCGGCTTGAAGGGCATGAAATTCCTATCCCAAAGACCGGATTAGGTTATACTCCCGAACAACCAGCTCAGATATGGATCAAGAAAAGAAGCGATCCTTCGAGTTCCCAATACAAAACAGTGAAGGTCGGCGAAAGTTCAAATCAAAGAAAAGACCATTCTTCACCCCGTGTCTCAGTGTTTGATCGCATCGAGGCCTCGTCATCACGAATCACAGTGTTCGACAGGTTAAATACAACTTGTTTAACACCAAATCGGAACACTCTTGCTTGTAAATCAGTCTTTGATCGACTGGGGGCAACAAAAAGGCCTATTGATAGTCATTCTCAAAGTTCAATAAACTTTGACGTTCAAGGGGAGAAGAAAGCTAATAATGAGATCCGCAATAGCATTCCTTCACGCATGAAATGTAACTTTACCTTGGAGATCAACACTGAAGGATCGCTCAAAGTCAAAAGATGAACGATTGTACATACAAGTCAGTCACCCATCCATGATGAGGAAATTGAAGAGGTATCATCCTCGTTTCATATTACAATAGAAGAGGGTACACTGTCAGATACTGAAGCAACCAATGAAGAGGTCAATGCAGCTCCTCCAGCCTTGGAAGATGGAGGACAAGCTATAGTTGATGAACTTAAAGAGATCAATTTAGGAACTGTTGAAGAACCCCGGCCAACTTTCATCAGTGCACTTCTCACCCCTGAAGAAGAAGAAGGATACCTCAAGCTCCTAGTAGAGTACAAAGATGTGTTCGCTTGGACTTACAAGGAAATTCCTGGGCTCAATCTGAGTATTGCTCTACACCATTTGGCAGTAAAGAAGGGTGTGCGCCCAGTCAAACAAGCTCAAAGACGCTTTCGGCCAGAGCTTATCCCTCAAATAGAAACCGAGGTCAATAAGCTCATTGAAGCGGGCTTCATTCGTGAAGTACAGTACCCGGAATGGATCGCTAACATCATCCCTGTCAAAATGAAGAATGGACAAATCCGAGTGTGCGTTGACTTTCGTGATTTGAACAATGCATGTCCCAAGGATGATTTTCCATTACCCATCACTGAGGTCATGGTTGATGCCACTACTGGTCATGAAGCTTTATCTTTCATGGATGGATCTTCGGGTTACAACCAAATTCAAATGAATCCTAAGGATGAGCAGCTTACAGCTTTCCATACTCCTAAGGGAATTTACTGTTACAAAGTGATACCTTTTGGACTAAAGAATGCTGGTGCTACTTATCAGCGAGCCATGCAGAAGATCTTTGATAATGTACTTCATAAATATGTGGAGTGTTATGTCGATGATCTGGTGGTTAAAACAAAAAGGACGGAAGACCATCTGGCAGATCTACGATCCGTGTTCACCCACCTGAGAAAGTATCAGCTTAAAATGAAACCCTACAAATGCGCTTTTGGCGTAACATCTGGAAAATTTCTTGGTTTCATTGTGAGGCACCGCGGTATTGAAATTGACCAGTCCAAAATTGAAGCTATCCAGAAAATGCCAGAGCCCAAGACTCTGCGAGAACTTAGAGGCTTGCAGGGAAAACTGGCCTACATACGACGATTTATCTCGAACTTGGCTGGTCGATGTCAACCTTTCAATAGATTGATGAAAAAGGATGTGCACTTTGAATGGGATGAGGCTTGTAGCAATGCTTTTGCGCTTATCAAAAGGTACTTGCTTAATCCTCCAGTTTTAGGTGCTCCTATCCCAGGAAAGCCTTTGGTGCTGTATATTGCGGCCCAAGAAAAGTCTCTAGGTGCTCTTATGGCGCAGGAAAATAAAGAGGGGAAAGAAAGAGCCCTTTATTATCTAAGTCGAACTCTCAATGGGGTTGAATTAAATTATTCTCCTATCGAAAAGATGTGCCTCGCTCTTTTCTTTGCCATAGACAAACTAGAGCACTACATGCAAGCATATACAGTCCGTTTGATAGCAAAGGCGGATCCGATCAAATATGTCCTCTCCAGGTCAGTGGTTTCGGGTCGTATAGCTCGATGGGCAGTCTTGCTACAACAATATGACCTTGCATACATTCCACAAAAAGCTGTCAAAGGACAAGCATTGGCAGATTTCTTAGCTGATCACCCAGTTCCATCTGATTGGGAGTTCTCTGATGATTTCCCGGATGAAGATGTGTTTTACATTGAAAAAATGCCACCATGGATGATGTTTTTCGATGGGGCTGCACGTCGAGAAGGAGCGGGGACAGGTGTAGTGTTTGTTTCTCCACAAAGGCAAATACTTCTGTACTCGTTCTCATTAAGTGAACTTTGCTCTAACAACGTAGCTGAATATCAAGCATTGATTATTGGTCTACAAATGGCCATTGAGATGGGCATAGCGCAACTTGAGATCTTTGGGGACTCCAAATTAATTATTAACCAAATCTTGGAGCAATATGACGTCAAGAAAGAAGACCTCATTCCCTATTGCAAATATGTGAAGAAGTTGCTAGCAAATTTCGAGGCCATCACATTGGAGCATATACCGAGGAAGGAGAATAGACAGGCCGACGCTTTAGCTAATTTAGCTACTGCCTTAGCATTATCCCAAGAAGAGACAACCGAAGTCGCTATTTCCCAAAGGTGGGTGGTACCTCTCGTGGTTGAAAAAGAAGAAGAAGAGCAAGCCAACATCATTTCTGTATGCCTTGTCGAAAAAGAAGATTGGCGACAAGTGATCATTGAATACCTTCAACATGGAAGACTCCCAGATGATAAACGCCACAAGACCGAAATTCGGCGGAGGGCTACTCGATTCATTTACTATAAAGACACTCTCTTCCGCCGTTCATTTGATGGATTGTTTCTTCGTTGCTTAGGAGAGGGGGAGGCTAAACAAGCCTTAGAAGAGGCTCATTCTGGAATATGCGGCGCACATCAGTCAGGTCCTAAGTTACACTATAGGATCAAACGAATGGGTTACTATTGGCCTACGATGGTACAAGATTATATGGAGTGTGCTAAGAAGTGCGAAGCTTGTCAATATCACGCGAACTTCATCCATCAGCCGCCAGAACCTCTACACCCAACTGTAGCTTCTTGGCCTTTTGATGCATGGGGGCTTGATGCAATAGGGCCATTACCAAAGTCATCTGGTGGCCACTTGTACATCTTGGCCGCAACTGACTACTTCTCGAAATGGGCGGAAGCTGTACCCCTTAGGGAAGTGAAGAAAGAAACGGTGGTCAATTTCATTCGAACTCATTTGATCTATCGGTATGGTGTCCCTCGGTATATCATAACTGATAATGGCAAACCATTCTATAATAGGCTGATGATAGAGCTATGTGAGAAGTTTGAATTTAAACAATACAACTCCTCCATGTACAATGCCCCGGCAAATGGACTAGCTGAAGCGTTTAACAAAACACTTGGCAGTTTGTTGAAAAAAGTGGTATCCAAGACAAAGTGAGACTGGCATGAAAGAATCGGAGAAGCATTATGGGCATATCGAACAACATTTTGAACGCCTACTCAAGCAACGCCATATTCTCTTGTCTACGGATTGGAAGCCGTCCTTCCTTTAGAACGTCAAATCCCATCATTACGGATTGCCATTCAAGAAGGATTGACTAGAGAAGAAAATGCCAAGCTCAGGTTGCAAGAATTAGAGGCGCTTGATGAAAAAAGGTTCGAGGCCCAACAACGCCTTGAATGCTATCAAGCTCATCTTTCAAGCGCATTCAATAAAAGAGTCAAACCACAATCATTCCAAGTTGGTGACTTAGTCCTCGCCGTTCGAAGACCTATCATCACAACTCATCGTACAGGCAATAAGTTCACTTCAAAATGGGATGGACCTTATGTTGTGCAAGAAGTCTACACCAATGGAGCATACAAGTTGATTGATAATGATGGTGTAAGGATCGGCCCCATCAATGGGAAGTTCCTCAAACGCTTCTATGCTTGAAAATCAAGGATTGCTCCTTGGTAAGAGCTTAAACTACCCACTGTAGTGTTGCAAGAGTACATGATGTCTTCCCATTACCCTTCAAAGCGTACCAATAAGAAGAAATTAATCCTACTCCATGTCACCAATTGCGAGTGTGGCGTAGCGGTTGGACGCCTGTGTCTCCCTTGAGGCCAAGGTCTCGGGTTCAATTAGTGGTGATACCCACTATTACACATTGCGCCCCCCCCCCCTTTTTGCAAAAAACAAAAAAAAAATCATAAAAAAAAAACAAAACAAAACAAAACAAACAAAAAAAAAACAAAAATCTTTTGAACTACGTGATGACTTGATCCCTCTCAAGGGTACGTAGGCAACTTAGTATCTTTTGCTAAGTTCAGTCACGCATTAAAAAAAATTCATTAAAAAAAATCATAAAAAAAAGAAGAAGAAAAAAATCATCAAAAAAAGAAAAAAGAAGAAAAAAAAATCATCAAAAGAAGAAGAAGAAGAAGAAGAAATTATCAAAAAAAAAAAAGAAATTAAAAAAAAATCTGTTGAACTACGTGATGACTTGATCCCTCTCCGGGGTACGTAGGCAGCTTAGTACTTGTCACTAAGTTCAGTCACATGGAAAGAAGAAGGATGGCCAGTCTAACTTGAGGAGTTTTCCAAACAGTCATCAATGCGCTTTTAAGGTCCCTTTGGTTGGCAAGGCATTGCCCATATTCAATGGATATTCTCCCACATTTCTGAAGTATGCTTTGCATCACTTATCTCCTGGGGACATCTTCTTGTACCTTACAAGTTTAAGCTACACCATTTCTCTTCTAGGTTGTGCCACTTCATAGCTCTGAAATTAGAACCACATCATCTCCCTTCTAAGTGGTGTTGTTTCACATCATGCCTCTGAAATCTGGATGACGTCAATTTCTTCCGAAATGATGGTAGATTATATATCTGAAGTCGGTGTGGCATCATCTCTCCTCTATGGGCATGTTCGTGCAATGTCAAATTTTTTGGTAGCATGTTTTAACATCTTTAAAGTCTTGGCGGCATTCTTCTTGAAACTTCAAGGTTTTGTTGGTATCTCCTTGCATCTTCAAAGTCTTAATGAGAGCTCCTTGCAATGTCGAAGTCTTGGCGGCATTCTTCTTAAAACTTCAAGGTTTTGTTGGCATCTCCTTGCATCTTCAAAGTCTTAATGAGAGCTCCTTGCAATGTCAAAGTCTTGGCGGCATTCTTCTTGAAACTTCAAGGTTTTGTTGGCATCTTCGAAATCTTAATGAGAAGTCCTTACATCTTCAAAGTCTTGATAGGGACTCCTTGTATTTTCAACATTTTGTTGGCATCTCTGAAATCTTGAAATCTTGATGTCTGGCTACAGTGCTATATGCCCTTGATGTCTGAGCGATGTTGCCTCTGAAAATTGGTAATGTTGTAGCTTTATTATAAAGGTCCATATCGGTGCAACTTCAATGCGAGTGTAAGTGCTAATGTGGAGTGTTGATGCAGCTTTATGACAAAGATGAACGTTGGCACAGCTTCGGTGCGAATAAAGTGTTGACATAACTTCATGGCTTCATGAATGTTGACATGACTTCTGTGCAAATGAAGTTTCGACGTGGCTTCATGAATGTTGGCATGGCCTCGGTATAAATAAAGTGTTGACGTAGCTTCAATGGCAAAGATGCAATGTTGGCATGGCCTCGGTATAAATGAAGTGTTGACGTGGTTTCATGGCAAAGATGAATGTTGTCACGGTTTCGACATGGATGAAGTGTAGATGTGGCCTCAATGCAAATAAAATGTCGAGGCAGCTTTATGACAAAGATGAATGTTGGCACGAATGAAGTGTTGATGTTGCTTCATGACAAAGTTGAATGTTGGCACGGCTTCAATACAAGGATAGATGCTGGCACGGCTTCGTGGTAAAAACTCTTGATGCAGCTACGTTGCAAAGGCTCTTGAAATGGCTGTGTTGAAAAGACAAGTGTTGGTGCAACTTAATAGCCAAGGAAAGCATGCTGCATAACAAAAACAAGCAACAGCAAAGAGATTATCAGAAGAAAATCTCATGGCACGTCTAAAAAAAAAAAAATCAAAGAGAGAGCTTCATTTCTAATATCTAGCCTGTGAAAAAAAAAAAAAATCAGTACGAATAAAGCAGGTCATAAAGAAAAAAAAAAAAAATATATATATATATATATGTAAATATATATTAAAAAAAAAAAAAAAAAAAAAAAAGGCATAATTTCTCTACACTTAAGAGTATTATGCTACCCACCAAAGATCTGCTTGTACAAGTTAGTGCATGCCTTGAGTGACTTTATAAAGGGATCCTCAGAAGCTAGCAGACAAAAGGAAAAACACATGTAAAAAGTTAAAAGTACCATATTTTCAAAGGGTGACGTACCCATTTGAAAAATCAGAAATGTAAAAGCTCATAAATGTATCATGCTGTCAGAAAGAAAAAAATTACACTAGACCTCAGAAACAACCTATTGGCCTGCAGTGAGGAAAAGCTATGGCACTAGACTGTGAATGAGGTTCTAGGCCGGCAAAGGGAAGTTTCTTATTTTACTGTGTCACCAACCTCTTGAGAACAGCAGAGACACTCAGTGGTTACCTTGAAACTACTCCTGCCTAGATTGTCAAATGTTGTCAAAATAGCCACCGCCAAAGTAGACCAAGGTGGCAACATGGCCAACAATGGCTGCGGTCTCCCATTCCAGATTTCTACAATTTCTAACAAGATTTCACAAAAAAAATCAACCCACAGAAATCTTCCAAGGACTTTGATGAACAAAACCCAGAAGGATCTTCAACGACGGAGCCACCATGCACTGCCACAAACTCCTAAACGTCCCGCAGGTTTCTCGTTCAAATCTGCATAAGTCTGAGAAAATTTTCACAAAACGGGTGCCACCACTAGATCCATTGGCCCACGATCTACAGAACCCAAAAATTTCAAGCCCAGAAACGGCTGCATCCGCCTCCATGCACCGCCACAGACTCGCGACGACCCGCGGCCTAGTCCTTCAAATTTGTGCAAATCTGCCCATGATTTTAGAAAATTGACTATACCATGGTCTTTTACAGCCTTAGATCAACAAAACCCAAAAATTTCGGGCCCAAAAACCCAAGCACGCGCCTCCACGCGCTGCCAAAAGATTCGGCGGTGGCTGCCTTCAGTTTACGCACCACCTCGCCCAGCCAGGCGCTCGCATGTGCCACACGTGCCGCACGCCCATACGTGCCACACACGTGCCCTCAACGTTGTGACGTCATGTATGACGTCATCCTCTATTGACCCGATTTGTCCTAATCCGACCCAGACCGACCCGTAAATCTGACCCGGTCCGAACCGGCTAAAAAAAAAAAAAAAAAAAAAAAAGAGAGAGAGAAAATGCTTTGACCAATTGGACCTTTGACCTTGACCAAAAAGTCAATTTTCAAAACGGACCTGTCCCACTCAATTTTTCGAGTACATTCCGATTTTGAGACCCGTTTCTTCATTCGAAGCTCAGAAATTGTGCAAACATCCAATTTCCAAAAAAGTTGACTTTCGTGCAAATGTTGACCAAATGTCAAAATTTTTAAGATGGACCTATCTTGCTCAATTTTTCGAGTACATTCTGATTTTGGAGTCCGTTCCGTTATTTGAGACTCGGAAATTGCAAAAATGACTCAATTCCAAGTGTTCAAAACTTAGGCCCTCAAGATCAAAATTTGAGATTCATCCATTTAATTGGGATCCCTTCAGGGTTATTCTCCAAATTTCATCAAGACTTGCCTTTCAAAGTACAAATGAACTCTCACAAGTGTGTCTTGAAATTACACTAGGTCATTAGTTCAATCTGCTATTCCCGTTCGGTGCCTACCAGTCTCCAACTTACCATTCCCGTTCGATGCCTACCATTCCCACCTACCGTTCCCACCTACCGTTCCCACCAAAAATTCTCAACTACCATTCTTAACTACCTACCTACCATTCTTCATCTCTCTACTATAAATAGGAGGGCCGGGTTCATCAAAAACTCATCAAAAAAAAAAAAAAACACTGAATCATGAAATGAAGATTTGCCTCTTTCAGATTTTAAAATCCTCCATTTCACAACCATTTCTCACTATGACCTCATCATTCTCAACACCTAGCAACCGATTTTGCTTCATAATCGGTTTGAGATCAACCCTCCCATGGTTCGGTCGAAACCCTATTAACAACATCATCGCAATTTTGAGATCTAAGCAAGTTTTGTTTCCCCCCTTAATGACCGCATTCACCCATAAAATTACTCGTAACAAGGTCTGCATTTTGGTTCTATGTTTCCTCGGACTTGGTTGGCCAGGAAATCCAAGTCCAGCGGACACACCTGTTCCTAACCTCAAGGCTCCTGTAGTCTCTTTCCAATTGCTTGGTCTTCCAGCAGAAGTAGTGGTTCGGAACAAACAACAACTTGGCTGGTTTCTAAGACCAGAATCACAAGTTAGTTCCATCTTTCATTTTTCTGTGCTTTTCCAACAAGTGGCAGTAAGTGAAGATGGTAAAAAGTGTTGGGGTATCCTACAAATTATCTTCCATCCAACACTTAAAACAACCTCCAAGGCACCAGCTCATCAGAATTCAGCCTTTGGTGCCGGTAAATGGTCATCAAAGCCTTATTCCATGTCCCCACTACTATGGGACCCAAAGGTCATCGTTGCTGGTACCTCAAAACTCACTTTCTGGAATTACTCCAACTTAAAATCAGTTTGAAGAATTTCAGAAGGTACTCTTCTGAAATTACTTTAACTTAACGTCCGTCGGCATGGTCCCATCACACAGGCACATTCAATAACTTGCCGTCGGACCTCATTCAACATGCAGTCAGTCCCATATCCAAAGGTGTACTTCCCATAAACATCTACACTAGAAGTTCCCCAACATACAGGGCCAGCACCATGATGGTGTATGTTTTGCCCATTTGCTTTGCTTCATCTCCGTCTTCTTCATTGCCACCACCAGCATACCCAGAATCCATAAGCTTCTGAAATTACCTCAACTTAACTTGAGTGATACAATTACACACGCGCATTCAACCACTTTCCCACATGTCATCGCAGTAATCCAAAGCATGATCTTCTGAAATAACTTCACCAGAAGTTCTTAAGAACACGTGGCTAGCCTCATGACTCTGCATGCTGTATCCAGCCACCATTCTCTCATCTTTCCCATCTTCTACACCCTGTGATCGCTGCCAACAGTCCAAAATACTCTCTTGAAATTACTTCAACTTAACCTCTGCTGAGAAGGCTCTATCACGCAAGTACATTCAAATACTCGCAGACCCATTTTTGGTCTCATCAAAGCCTTTCATATGGGTGGGTCTACTCTTCGGAAATTATTTCATCCTGCTAAAAGCTCCACCACCTTCAACTACTTCACTTAAAGAGTTAAGTACCAAAAGTCCATTTTTCGAAACTCATTCCCACACCACACTCCGAGACTGTGTGCGTGAACGAGTCTCGAGGGGGCATTTGTAGAGAGGGAAAATTCCCGACCTATCACAAGCTAACACGTCACATTACCAAGTCCACAAAATACAGCCAATTACAAAGCACCACATACTACTGCTAGGTTTTGCTATCACTATTCAGAAGCCAACAGAAATTTGCCAAGTGTCATGCAAAAATCAATCACACATCAACGCACGTGTAAGCGATGACACAAACAGTTTCGCATGTGTAAGCAATGACACAAGCAACCTCGCACGTGTCGCTCACCCACCCCCAAACTCCTATAAATAGAAGCCTTCTTGAGACATTTAGGAGGACCAGAATTCAGAAGTGAAAAAGCTCTGCGAAGATTAAGCCTCAAAGCCTTCAAGAACTTCAACCCCAAAATCGGAGAACATTCGAAGCAGAATCATTTAGATCATCTGCCTAAATCCTAAAGTTTGCGGGAATCAAGCCAAAAGTGTCCGAAAACATCAACAAATCACAAATCAGTGAAACTCAACGGATTCGAGCCTTTAAAGCATAGAAGAACTTCCACCACAAACCTTCGAAGACGAAGAACATACGAAGAACACGAAGAACGCGAAGAACAAAGGATTTCTAAACAAGCTCATAGCCAGAGATTCATTGTAATTCCGTTTCAATAATCTTCGATCCATCCCTCAACCAAATTGAAGGATATTTTGTGTTCAAGTCAAAACCACATTACCATAAATCCAATCAATAAGTCTTGCAAGGAGATTGAATCAGAGTATCACTCTTTTGTAATTTCAGAGAATTGTACCACATAATCATAAATACAAATTCGCATTTGTGAAACTACTTTACTTGTTTGATTTATTTCAAACTAGAAATTTAGTCGCTTACACGTACGCTATAGAAATCTCCCTTATAAAAAGTCCTATGTTTTTTTACAATGCACGACTTTCCAAAAGTTTTGAAAAACATGTCCAATGGTTGCTTTTATACCTTGGCTTGAAAACCACGAAACCCGGCCCTAGTGCATTACAAGTGAAGAAACGGATTAGGAAAATTATTTTTGCTCAAATCTTGATGGGCCAAGATTTTGTCTCGATGGCTCGAGTTAACTAGAGCTCGATATGTCGAGAAGGGATCAAATTGGAGTCGAGATTTGATAAACTTGAGTCTTCTTGATGCTTGAGCCTCTAACTTATATTGGACTTGAAATAGGTTTCAAACACATTAAACACACATTAAGGTTCGAAGAATTTGGTTACATAGTGTTGTGTACTAAGGCCAAATGGCAAATAATTTTGAAGTAGTTGAAGAAGTTTGAATTTGAATAGAATTCTAATAAAATTATGTAGTAGATTAGGATTTAATTTCAATTTGTATTTAAATTTAAGTAGGAGTTAGATCCTATGTTTTAGGACTTGGTTGTGATGAAGCTTATCTCCTCACTAGTATTTATGTACCTGGAATTATAAATGAAGCAAGCAGAAATTAAACCAAAAACTCTATTATCTCTCTCAAATTCAGGAGGCTAGTCACCTTAAATCAACTAAGTTATCTTTTTAATTTTCCAATTCATAAGACATAGGGTCACAGTTTGAAAATATAACCCTCTATGAACTCAACATAAGGATTGGTGAGTAGTGTCTATTCAATATGTACGTATATGGAGAAGCTAATTGATGAGTATGTGACATCGTTGAGGGGCCAACTTTGACCTTGTGCATATTTTCGTACTACGTACCCTGATGATTTATGTTTTGTTCTTCTGTGGGACACTATGGGTTGATAAATGCTGAAAATCAATATAACCTCCACTATGTATCTTGTACTTTTTTTTTTTTTTTTGAGAAAGAGTTGATTATATTGGAGGTATTTGAAATAATAAAATGTGATTGAAAGCTGATTTTTATAAAACTATTTACATGTCCTAACAAGTCACAACTACAAGATACATAGTGAAGGTTATATTGATTTTCAGCATGTATCAACCCAGTGTCCCACAGAAGAACAAAACATAAATCATCAGGGTACGTAACACCAAAATGTATCTTGTACTTGTTTGGACATGTAAACAGTTTTATAAAAATCAGCTTTCAATCACGTTTTATTATTTCACATACCTCCAATCTACAGGTGGTGATATAGGACCCAAATTTTGTTCATGGCTTATGCATATCCCTTCACTTAGGCAGAACACCATGTTGGATTCTTTCTGCTTACTAGACCACTTTTCTTTCGTTTTTTTTTTCACTTTTTGGCCACACAATACTATTTGTCATACTATTACTAACCCAAAATGCAAAAACCACATTTTTGTTTTCACATAGATGAATGGTAGACCTAGATCACCACATTTGGCATGAGCTTACAATTATATGAAAACATGGCACAAGATATAAGCACCAATTGTAAGCCTGACTAAGCCAAGCCAGCTAGAGCAAGCCAGCCAAGATATGACCTATAGCATGTGAACTAAGCCAAACCTCTTCGATCGTTGTGAAACATGAAACCCAAAAACATTATGAAACCACTTTTTCTTTTTCTTTTTCTTTTTCTTTTTTTTGCAGTGTGACATTAATAGAATTTTTCATGTTTTATTTATTTATTTGTAGACATCATGAAATGCATGTTATGAGTTTTAAACCTACAATTTTAGTTCTAACAATGTGAGAAGTCCAAATAGAATGGTCTACTTTTTCTTCTGAAAATTATATACCCCAATAATTAATGTCTACTTACAAATTTTCTTTCAAGTAAGTTCAGCCACCCTATAATATGTTTCCTTTTACCCAAATTGGCCCTTTCTTTTTTTTAGCATTCTTTGTTTCTAAGTTATTGAACTAAGTTGCTCAATGTATATACAATTGATAAAAAATAATTACTTAAAAATAATTGAAAAGAAAAATTAGCTTATTGAATAAATTTTGTTAACACAAATTAGTGGTTAATTAAGTCACATTTTTTTTTTTTTTGTGGATTTTGATGCTGTGCATGTATAATTAGATGTAATTATCACATTATAGTATTAATTATTATTTTCAATTAATATAATAATTATTTCATAGGACCATATAAAGATTGCTAAAACAATTTTTGATTATGTGATCTTGGCAACAAATTGGCTTTATACTTCAATTAATAATTTGAGAATTGACTAATGGATTTCACTGGAAAATATAAGGTACAATGTATAACAGTGGTGGAGCCACATGAGGACCGAAGGGGGCCTTGACCCTCCCAAAATTTTTGAAACAATAGCGTGTTTCATTTGTCACTGTTGTTTCTTGTTCATCGACCATGGTTGTTTCTTCTTGGTCGGCGTTTACTGTGTCTTCTTGGTCAACCACTACTGCTGTTTCTTCGTTAACTACAAATCGTCTTCCTCGTTATCTGCTAGTGCTGCTACTTCTTTCTTCTTTTTCTTTTATTAAGCTTTAACTTTTAAACTTTTGTTCCCAAACCTTGTCTTTGTTCCAGCCATTTCTTTCTTTTTTTTATGTCACTTTGCTTCTTTTGTTTGCTTGTGTCAGCCAGATAAGATGGGTAGGCTATAGGTGTAAGTAATTACTAGGTGTGAAGAGTTTTTTTTAGTACAATTTTTACTTTTTAACTCATCTTTTTATTTTATGGTTCTAGAATGTACACCAGACACCAGTACGTGTAATATTTTATTCTTTAATTCATGTTTATTTTGGCAATGTTTTTAAACTATATTCATTATTATTTCTTAACCAAAAAAAAAAAAAATTCATTATTATTTTTATTTGTTAGATTAATGGGTCAATATATACAGTTTTTTATAAATAAATATGATTAAGGTAGTATGAAGAAGTAATTAAGGGTTTATTCACATTAAAAAAAGTAATGAAGGGTTTATATTTTTAAAAACTCTTAATTATTTATTATGATTTTCTAATTGAATATATATATAGCGGTAATTCTAAAACGGTAAATCGGTATTGACTGGTACCAAAACATATCGTTCCTTTAGCTAAATCGAAATAGCCTTCAATATGAAATTGACTCCCTTAATTGCATGTTACTATTTTAGATTTAATACACATAAAAAACAAATTATATATAGCCCCCCAAAGATAAATTTCTGGTTCTGCCACTGATGTATAAGAAATTGTCTACCAGCTAGTTCACCTTTTTCTTAAATAGGTGATCATTATCCTAAGTTAGGGTTCAAACTCTTTATATCCTGTCAAATATTTGCTGATCAAATTAGACTCATGCACTTGGCCCCATAATTGTATGCCTAGTATTACTCTACAATCTTTTGCCCACAAATTGGATTTTAGTAGTTTTGATTGATTAAACGAGACACACATGAATCACAACTCGTGTACATGTATAACATGAGGATAGAAAATTTTGTTCTAAATCCAATTACGATTCATTTGGCCCCTTAATTATATCCACCACTCTATTATTTCTTGGTCCGTAGCTAGAGGTAGAATTATTTGAATTTCCTTTCTTGATTATGTTGGTTTTCAATTCACCTTTTTCAAAGCAATAAAGAAAGAATTCGAATTTTGACCAATTTCGGCTTCTAATTTCTCCTAATTAAGAATCAAATTAGTACTACTTAACACGCCTAGAGACTAGAGAGTACATTTCTTTTTGATAGATTAAAATTCATGCTGATATTTCTTCCCTTGATTCTTACACGAATGGGAAAACAAACTTGGCTACCTTGAAAGTTGAAATAGCCTTTGTTTTTTTTGGGTTACTTCCGCTCTGTTTCCTTTTTCTAAACGAGGTAATAATATATACAAAGAACTTCTTTACTAAGATCATGTCTCATCCAATTCAAAATGTCCAGTCATAACCCACTACTCATGATTGAGACTAGCTAGGTAAACTTATCATAAATCATGGCACTACACTCGAGCAAAGGTGAAGGGATGCATAGTAAATTTAGTGGTGAATTCGAAAATTTACCAAAAAAAAAAAAAAATTTGTGTATTTGGATAACTAGTTTTTAGAGTAGGGGAGCTAGTGCACTAAATATTTGAAATGCTTGTGGGTGCTTTGCAATTTTTGGAGGGTGCTGCCAGATTTGTTTTCTAAGGAAAAATAATGAACAAGTTTTCTAATGCAGAAACATGTTTCCTATGGCTGTGCATGTTATGAATTGGACGTAGTTTTCAATTCCCAACTGATGTGGGTAATGGGACTCTCCGGTCTCCACATCTGCCCAAAAAAAGAAAAAAGAAAAAGGGGACTCTAATGGGACCAAACAAGAAAAAATAATTATTCTAAAAAAAGCAACGAAAAATAATAAATATAGAGGCTTCAATAGTTCAATGACCATTTTGCACATTCATTGACCAAATTGGCCCTGCCCACCTATGTCTTTTTTATTTTATTTTTTGAGAAACGTTATCATTTAAAGAAGAAAAATGTTTATCTCCAAGCTAATTTAGATATGTTTTTACTAGATGTAATTTTGAATAGTTGAGTTACATGTTCTTATTGTATCCTTAATACTTACAAAATTTCAAGAAAATCAAAGATTAATAGTTATGTCATCAATGACATTTTAAATTTTAAGTTTTTGTAATAAAAAATTATGTATAAAAAATAAATTTATTGATTGAATAGTAAATAATACTTGATTTGAACAAAATTTGACGTGCTTATTAAAATTATAAAGGACATACAACCTAACAGTTAAATTTTTAAAATTCATATTAAATAAAAAGATGTAAAAAGAGTTTAAAAGATTTCATTTCGAAAGAAACCTTGTGTTTGGTAAGTAATATACTTTAAGCACGGTATGGTATGTCAGCATTCATGATTTTTTTTTTTCCCCTGTTGTAGCTTTGAACGTTGAAACTTTATATGCAATAACCTTTTGAGCAAAAAGAAAAAATCTGCTTTTCTGTTCTTGCTTTTGGGCTGAGACGCGGTTTGGGTCAATGAGAAAATGCACGGCAAGAATTTGGTGTGGCACATATTATCGTTTGAAGTTTGAACGATTTACAATATGAAAAAGTGTCCTCTATGAGTTTAAAAATAACCTTTTAGATAAATGCTTGGAAGCCTGAAGTCATAGAGACAAATTTCCAACATGATTCGCAAGTTAATTAATTAATTAAGGATGCCCCATTCAAAGCTAAATGGCATTAATTAAATTAAGGGAAAAAATTTAGTTTCAAAGTTAGTTGTAGTTTAAGACTACAACCTTACTCAACATAATTAATTGGATGTGAATTTTGACAAATTCACTATTGGATTACATCTTCTTCTTATATCTTTCATGTGTACAAAATTTCTAGAAAATTAAATACTAATAGCTATGTCATCAATAGATGTTTAAATTACAAGTTTTTGTAATTTAAAATTATGCATAAAATATAAGCTTATAAATCATATAGTAAATAATATTAGATTAACACAAAATTTGACATGTGTATTAAAAGCGTAAAGAACGTGCAATTCAATAATTAGATTTTTAAAATATATAGTGATGATGCACAGAAAATCAGTAAACTAAATACTCCGAATTTCAAAGGGCTGGTAATCTCTTGGAAGGCCTACAAAGAAAGATGAAATAAAATCAAAGGAGACTAAGGTGAACCGGCCAAGAATCCTCCAATACTTAAGTTAGTTTCTCTCTTTTAAACTCAAGAACTCCAACTTTTTCTTTTCAATAAAAATGGTGGAACTTACCCTTGTCTGATGAGGATGAGTGTTTATATAGTGTGCATTGGAGCGGTTTCTTGTCTTGTAACTTCTCCCATATTTGTGGAGGTCTGAAGGGTTAAACTCAACTATTACAACCGTCATAGAAGTTATGATATCTACTCTCATCTTCTATAACCATTATTGGAAGTTAAGTACTTGGCAAGAAGTTATAGCGATGAATTCGAACCTTACTCATATATTTAAAATGGTTACACATGGTCTGATTCATAAACCAATATAAGTGTTGAGAAGTCATCCATACAGGACGACTTTCCTTAGTATAGACGAGCTTCTCATTAAGACAACCCATGAATGATACAATGGACAAGTAGAGCAGGTCCAACTGTTGCGGTAACTTGCATTCTATGGACGACAACACAAGGACGAGCTACACTTATCATTCCCCATCAGCTACCCCCTTGCCCTTGTGTTGTACGTCATCAGAGTGTCCATTTTCTTTTCTCTCTCCTCTTTCTTTTTTTTTTTTTTGACATGTGGTCCAATTTGGTGTGTTTCAATCACAATGTTTCGTCTTTCAAGAAGGAAGCCATGTGGTCCTCCCTGGCTGGTCATGTCGTCTCAGATGCTAGCCTTCGTTGTCTATAAATAGTAGAATTCCCCTCTTGCCCTTCGCATTTCAAAAATTTTCCTCCTTGACATCTGTCGTCTAGAGCCTCGTCTAGAAGTTCTTCTGCGTCTATAGTCCTCTTCCGTCTAGAGCCAAGTATTCTTTTTTATTCTCGTCTTTAGGCTTTCCTTTAAGTTTTCTTTAACATGTCTAAAATTGTCGTCTCTTTGTTTAGTAATAGTATAGATAAGGTTATAGACAAGTATCACAATTCAACTAGTTATAGTGGCTCTAGCAATACTACTAGCAACAGTAGCAGTGGGGGGAACACCACAGACAAGGAGCACACGTTCAGTGTTTCTAGAGTTCCCTTAGAAGTTTTCTAGGAATAATTTAGGACAAGGGCAGCTTCTGGGTCTAGAGCTGGCACCTCAACAAGTGTCCCTCCATCTAGTCCTTTAGACAAGGTGGAAACAGCTTATAGTTGAGCTGTAGGTATTCCTTCCGAAACAAGTGAACAAAGACTCGCCTCCCTTAGGACTTGGTATCAGATTCCTGATGACCTTAACCCTAGGTTAGCCATCTGTGGGGAGTGGTGCCGCAACCCTCACTTTGGAATAGGCGTCTATGAGGCTTACCTTTTAGGGGGACTTAGGCTACCCCTTAATGCTTTTGCTAGAGAATTACTTGTTAAGTTAGGCTTGGGGGTATGTCAATTTAACCCTAATGCATGGAGATTGGTGGTCTCTATGCAAGTTTTATGGAGGGAAGTATTTGGAGGGGATCGTCCTCTTACTATGGACGAGTTCCTCTTCTACTACAAACCCTCAGAAATTAACCAGACCCTTGGCTTTTATCAATTTACAGCTAGGGGTATAGATTGTAGATTAATAAAATCCCTTTTCTCGTCTGATAGAAACTGGAAGACGGAGTTTTTCTTCATCTCTGGTTTCTGGGTCGGGAACCCTGTTGAGGTTGGAAGGGATACATTTGCCCCTTACACTAGGGAATTAGGGAACCTTCGTCCTGAAGGTATGTTTTTTTTTATGTATTATTTTTTTCTTTTGTTTATAATTGTCTTAACCCTTCTCTTTTCTTTTCTTTTCTTTTCTTTTCTTTATATCTATATATATATATATATATATATATATAGCTGTTAGACAACCATCTTTAAGCAAGTTTTATCATGACCGCATCCACAGGGCTCGCCATTACGTTGATAGGAGTTTCCATTCATTGGTCACCTTTCAAAATCTTGCTAGGTGGGGATTCGGCCCTAAACCAACTGTTGAAACCATTGCTCACGAGCTTACTGTTCATAGACATGAGTTTCCTTTTTAGAATTTATCTGAGTATTATTTGTGTCATACTCCTTGGCTTAACTTTAATAATTTTTTTTATTTCTTTATTATTATTATTATTATTATTATTATCATTTAGGGATGGCTACTATGAAAGAAAATAAGGGAAAGGAGGTCATGGACGAGGCAAACAGGCCTAAAACCCAATCCCAGCTTCGTCCTTCTACTGGGGACAAAAGGAAGTCTTTATCCAAGACACTTGACTTGGGAAACCTTCCCAATCGTTGAGGAAAGAAGGTGAAGCATGACAAAGACGATGTCGTTGCGGAGTTCAAAGCTTCCAAACAGTATACTAATCTTTTAGATGAAAACTATGCTACTGGCTTTGAAAATTTTCATATAGATGCTGAGGAACGCTTCCCAGAAGTTGACTTCAGTTCCATTAAGCTTAATATGGGTGCCGCGCGCTCCCTATTCCAAACAAGCTCTGAAGATGTCAATATTGAAGGCAATGCCACTACCCTCCCTACTTAAGACAATCCCACCTCCAGAGATAACCCTCAGTGAAGAACTTTTGAAATACCTTTGTAATTTTTTTTTTTTTTTTTTTATGAGGTCCACTATTTGGGACAATTTAAATTTATCAAAGTACATTTCTCTCATCTCCAATCTTTTAGGACGAGCTTCCAAACATGGTTGGTAGGATTTATTAAGGGTTTTTAGACGGTGGTCGTCTACCCTTTTTCAAACTTTATGCATAAATGATCGTTTATTTCCATCACTTTATTTTATAATATTATTGTATGAATGTGTTTTTCTTTGTTTACACCATCCATGTCATAATGGCTTGTAGTCCATCCACTCATGGAGGCTTTTAGCTCGTCCATGTTAGTGTAACTTTCCTATGTTCAATATTCTTACCATTCTACAAATTTTCACAACTCGTTTTACGAATGGCATTGTTTTTATTAGCTTTACTCATCTAGAGATTTAGTAGCTATTTCTCACTCTCCGTCCATAGGCTGGATGTTTCCAACATTTGCTCGTCCAAGTGTTGGACAGCTGGATATTTATCTATGGATTTTGAATGTTGTTGCGTGCACGAATTTTTTCGTACATTTCTTGGATGAATACGCTTCAGGCCTTATTCCATCCATTGGTTAGACAAATATACCTTAAGCTTACTTTTCTTTACTTTATCCTCATTTCGAGGAAAGCTTGTAGATGTTATATCCCTACATTCGGAGACTTTTCGTCTTGAGCCTTAGCTTTTTTGTGGATGAAATTATGGAAAGTAGATTCACACATCATATGTATTGGAAATCCAAACTTCATATACAAACATAAACACCGTCCACAAGCATGGCACATGCTTAGAAGCTAGTGCCTTAGGGAATTAAAAATAGACTTAATACATAACTTCGTCCACCATAAACTTGTCCTTAGATAGCGCATAAGTTAAAGTCTAATGCTCTTTTTAGGGAATTAAAATACTCAAAACATGTAGTAGTAGAAATAAACATAAATATAAAGGAAACACTTCAACTTCATCCATGGTGCTGCTCATCCTAGCTGACCTTTCATTGATAATACTTTCTCAGTTGCTCTACGTTCCAAGGGTGCCCCAACTTCCATCCATCTAGGGTTTCCAGGTAGTATGATCCTTGCCTTTTGCAATTAATGACCCTGTAGGGTCCTTCCCAATTAGGCCCCAGTTTCCCATGGGCTGGGTTTCTGGTTGCCCAAGAGACCCTCTTTAAAATGAGGTCTCCAATGTTAAAGCGCTTGGGTTTCACCATTGCATCATATTGCCTAGCCATAAGATTTTTGTATCTTGTTGTCCTTTGCTCCACATCCATCCTTACCTCGTCAATGAGATCGAAGTTAAGACGAAGTTGTTCTTCATTATCCTTGTACTGATACTTCATTACCCTATGGTTGGCTATGTGTACTTCTACAGGTATGACTACTTCGCTTCCATAAGCTTATTTGAAAGGGGTTTCCCCTATAAGGGTCTTCACAGTCATCCTGTAAGCCTATAGAATACCTGGTAGCTCATCTAGCCATACTCCATTTGCCTCCTCGAGCCGAGTCTTGATGATTTTCAACAAGGATTGGTTTGCTACTTCTGCTTGTTCATTCGTTTGAGGGTGGAAGGGTGAGGGGTAATGATTTTTTATTCCGAGTTGTTCACAAAAATCCCTGAAAGGTGTATTATCAAATTGTCATCCATTGTCAGATACAAATACCCTAGGTACCCTAAACCTATATACAATGCTCTTCCAAACAAAGTTCTCGACATTCTGTTGTGTGATTTTTGCTAAGGGTTTGGCTTCCACCCATTTAGTGAAGTAATCAATCCCTACTACCAAAAACTTTATCTGCTTGGTTCATAGTGGAAAAGGGCTTAAGATGTCCAATCACTATTGCGCAAAGGGCCATGGGGCCATCATCGGGGTGAGATACTCCGATGGTTGTCTAGGGACGTTGCTAAAGCGTTGGCACTGGTCACACACCTTGACATAAGCCTTAGCATCTACTTGAATAGTTGGCTAGTAGTAACCTACACAAACGACTTTATGGACTAATGCTCTTACTCCTAAGTGGTTTCTACACGCCCCTTCATGAACTTCCCTCAATACATAGTTCAACTCATCCAGGGCTAAACATCTCAAGTAGGGCTGAGAGAAATCTCGTTTGTACAACACTTTGTCTATGAGGACATACTTGGCAGCTCTGATCCTCAAATTCCTAGCCTCGTCCTTGTTCTCTAGAAGCCTTCCATCCTTGAGATAGACGATTGTTGGAGTCATCCAATTTTCTTCCCCTTCAATTTGCTATACCTCTAGAAGATCTATGCTTAACATATATTGGACTTTATCACACTCGTCCATGGCTCCCCCTACTGAAGCTACTTTTGCCAAAGCGTTTGCTTCCATATTTGCCTCCTACGGGAGTTGAACAAAACTGGCTTCTTTAAATTTTTTGACGAGCTGCTTTACCTTGTTTAAATACTTCTTCATCCGATCTTCTTTAGCTTCACATATTCCATTCACTTGATTGATGATCAACTGAGAATCCCCATGGATGATTACTGACTCCGCCCCTAAAGACTTAGCCAATTCCAATCCTTTAAGGAGAGTTTCATATTCAGCTTCATTGTTGGCAGTTTGGTATTATAGATGGGCTGCATATTTCAACTCATCTCTTTCTGAGGATTTGAGTATAACTCTAATCCCTCTTGCATACAATGTGGACGAGCCGTCCACGTTGACGACCCACCTCTTTACTTCATCCACCTCATCTAGTTCACCTTGATTAGAACTAAACTCTGCAATGAAATCCACCAATACCTGTGCCTTGATCGCATTTCTTGGTTAGTACTTGACATTAAACTCACTGAGTTCTATGGCCCATTGGATTAGTTGTCCTGCAGCATTGCCTTCTTTAGTGGATGTTTTGTCAAGACATTGATGACATGAGCCTAAAAGTAATGCCTTAACTTCCTAGAAGCCGTGACCAAAGCAAAGGCCAGCTTTTCGATCATTGGGTATCGTCCTTCAGCCCCTCTTAGCGCTCGACTTGTGTAATTAACCGGCTTTTGTATCTTCACTTCTTCTCTAATCAATGCTAAGCTACTACATGCAGGGACACCGCTAAATAAAAATATAATTCCTCCCTTGGTATAGACGGACTCAACAAAGGAGCTACTATGAGGTAGGCCTTGAGGTCTTGAAAGGCCTTTTGAGACTCATCTATCCATTCAAATGCCTTCCTAAGGACCTTAAAAAATGGTAAGCACTTGTCAGTAGCTTTAGAGACAAACCTATTAAGGGCAGTGACTCATCCAATAAGAGACTGGACTTCTTTGATATTCCTTGGTGGCTCCATATCCAAGATCGCTCAGATCTTATCAGGATTTGCCTCAATTCCCCTATGTGAAACCATAAAACCAAGGAATTTTCCTAATGAAACTCCAAAAGCACACTTGCTCGGATTTAACTTCATGTTATACTGTTTAAGCGTGTCAAAAGTTTCTTAGAGGTCGTCCAGATGCTTCCCTTTGTCTAGGCTTTTTACCAACATGTCATTTACATAGAGTTCCACAATCTGCCCAATCTGTGGACGAAACATATGGTTCACCAGCCTTTGATAAGTTGCCCCCGCATTCTTCAACCCGAAGGGCATCACCTTGTAACAAAACAGGCCTTGATTGGTGACAAAGGATGTCTTCTCTTGATCTGCCTCGTCCATCCTAATCTAGTTATAACCTAAGAAGGCATCCATAAAACTTAGCAGCTTATGACCCACTGTTGAGTCCACCAATTGATCAATATGCAGCAATGGATACCTATCTTTGGGACAAGCCTTGTGCAGATCGGTGAAATCCACGCACATCCTCCATTTGCCATTAGCCTTCTTGACCATCACCACATTAACCAACCAGTCCAGGTAATAAACTTCCCGAATAAATCTTGCTGTTGTTAGCTTTTGAACTTCTTCTTTAATGGCATTGTCTCGTTCAAGGGCAAACACTCTTTTCTTTTGACGCACAAGCTTGAAAGAAGGATATACATTTAGACAATAGGTAATGATACTAAGGTCAATACACGGCATGTCTTCGTGACTCCATGCAAATACATCAATGCTCTTCTTTAAGAACTGGACAAGGTCCTACTTCGTCTTGCTTTCCATACTTGCTCCTACTCTTGTATACTTCTCAAGGTTACTCTCGTCCAAAGAAATGTCTTCCAGCACTTCAGTGGGCTTTGCAACAACTCTCCTCTCCTCTATGCTCATTGTTTGAATGAACTCGTCCATAGCCAACATGGCCAAATAACACTCTCTTATAGCTAAATGGTCTCCTTGCACTTCCTCTATCCCGTACTCTGTAGGGAATTTGACTAATAGGTGGTAAGTAGATGTTACCATCTTCCCACTGTTTAAAGTTGGTCTTCCAATGATGGCGTTGTATGACGACGAACAATCCATGACAAGAAAGTTTACTTCTTTGGTTATCTGTTATGGATATGCTCTAACCACCACGGATAACGTAATTGTACCCACAAGCTATGCTTTCATCCCTCCAAACCCTACTAAGGGTGATTTCACTGGATGAAGTTGATCTCGTCTAAACCTCATTTGCTGGTAAGTAGGATAATATAAGATGTCCACCGAACTCCCATTGTCCACCAACACCCTTCTAGTCGTATAATCAGCAATAAGCAAAGTAATGACGATCGCGTCGTCATGTGGGTGGTGAACCCTTTCAGTATCTTCGTCCATGAACGTGATGGCCTACTCATCCATTGCTCTCGTCCTTGGGGATCATCCTGAAAGTTGGACATTTTGCACTACCTTCAGGTACGTCTTCCTTGACTTAAAAGATTGTCCTGTCAAGGTTCCTCCTATGATGACTCTTATTTCTCCAAGTAGAGGTCATGACGACTCTTCTAGCTTTCCCTTCAACTTCTTGTCTTTGTGATCTCATCCAAGAAAATTTCTCAATTTTCCTTGCCTGATGAGATTTTCTATCTGCTATTTCAAATCGAAACATTCGTTTGTGTCATGCCCATGGTCTCTGTGGAAGCAGCAATACTTGTTCCTATAGCGCTTGTTAGGATCTCCCTTCATTTTCTTCAGCCACTTCAAAGAAGGATCGTCCTTGATTTGCATTATCACTTGTTCAAGCGACATATTCAAGGGCGTGTATTTCTGACTCCGTGCCGAAGAGCCTACCTTCTTATTGTCTCGATCTTTCTTCTCTCCCATCCATGCCTTCTTTAGATGAGGACTTGATTCAGGATGACGTGGGAGGTCTGCTTCCATTCGCTCAGCTCTCTTCCTCTTCTTAGCTATAATTGCATCTTCTACATTCATGAAGTTTTGGGCCGAATGGACGAGTTCAGCCATGGTTTGAGGCTCTTGCTTATAAAGCTTATGGATGAATAAATCAGAGTGAACTCCATTATGGAAGGCCGCCAATAATAACTTGTCATCCATCTCGTCCACGGTCAAGGCTTCTCTGTTGAAACGAGTAATGAAAGACCACAAGCTTTCATTTTCCCCTTGCTCTATAGTTAACAGGTTGGATGAGAAACGCTTATGCGTTTGCCCTCCAATAAAATTGTTGACAAACAGCTTACTCAATTCTTCGAAACAACTCACAGTATTTGGAGGTATCTTGCTGAACCATACTCATGCCAGCCCTTTGAGAGTAGTAGGGAAGGCCCTACATATAATCTCGTCGAGGACCCTTTAAAGGTGCATTGTAGTCTTGAAAGTAGCAATATGGTCAAAAGGGTCGCGTGTTCCATCATATGAGTCCAAAGAAGGCATCTTGAACTTAAGTGGTAAAAGGTGACCATTGATGGAAGCTGTGAAAGGAGAGTCTATTCGATGAACCAAATCATCTACGAGATTCGCTCTTCTCATGTTCTCCCACATCTCGTCTATGACCTTTCTCATTTGATCCATTTCCCTCTCTAGGTGTAGCACCCTTTGTGAAGCAGTACCCCTTGATTGGTTTTCAGGCTCAGCATTTCCTCTATCTTCTTGACTCTGGGCTTGTTCCTCCGCATATCTTTCATGGTGTTGCCTCCTTAGATCAATCTCCCTAGTCAACTCTTGATTCTGACGAGTTAATTTTGCCATGGCGGCTACTATAGACTATACATGTTGGATGGAAGGAGGTTGCATGACAGGCGCTGACTATTGATCACGGTGAGGATTGCTAGAGGCATCCTTACTCTCCTGGTGGCTTGGACTAGTGGCCCTTGATCTTGTCCGAACCATATAGCCTTTTGTCAGAGAAAGATGAACTGCAAAACACAATTTGTCTCTCCTCACAGACGGCGCCAACTAATGATATGCAGAAAATCAGTAGACTAAATACTCTGGATTTCAAATGGCTGGTAATCTTTTGAAAGGCCTGCAAAGAAAGATGAAATAAAATCAAAGGAGACCGGGGTGAACCGGCCAAGAATCCTCCAATGCTTAAGTTAGTTTCTCTCTTTTAAACTCAAGAACTCCAACTTTTTCTTTTCAATAAAAATAGTGGAACTTACCCTTGTCCGATGAGGATGAGTGCTTATATAGTGTGCATTGGAGCGGTTTCTTGTCTTGTAACCTCTCCCATATTTGTGGAGGTCTGAAAGGTTAAACTCAACTATTACAACTGCCATAGAAGTTTTGATATCTACTCTTATCTCCTATAACCATTATTGGAAGTTAAGTACTTGGTAGGAAGTTATAGCAATGAATCCGGACCTTACTCATATATTTAAAATGGTTACACGTGGTCTAATTCATAAGCTCTTATAAATAAATCTTACATTTAGACAACCTATGAATGATACAATGGACGAGTAGGGCAGGTCCAACTGTTGTGGTAACTTGCATTCTGTGGACGACAACACAAGGATGAGCTACACTTGTCCTTCCCCATCATATAATAATGTTAATTATATTGAATAAAGTTATAACATTAGACTACAATGCTACAACTAATTTTGTAGTTAAAATTTGTCCTTAAATTAATAGCCATTGTCAGTGCCGTAGAACTGTATCGCAGTTCTACAGCACATTGATTAATTTATTTTGAGAAGGGAAGAAAAAGCCATCTATATATATATGATTCTATCCGCTAGATGATAGATCACATCATATGTATATATCTGAGAAACATATCACATCATATATTAATTCTAGACATGGTTACTTGTAATTTTTTTTTCACTTAAATTTTAATTTTTTTATAATAAAATTGACAATTTGCTTCAGCTGAAAATCTACTATCAAAAGTAAAAATACTATATATATATATATATATATATTTTTTTTTTTTTTTTTTTTATTCTAGTTCAATTTTTTTTCTCTTTTCTTTTTTAATTATTTCATATTTTATTGTCAAAAAATTTAGTTGATACAAATATATTTCCTTTTTCCTTTGTGAATTTTTCAAAAGTTTTGTTAAATAATACAAGCTATAATATATTTTGTGTCGTTGATATGTACACGAAAAAACATACTCCTAATTATGTTTTCTAAAAAAATTAATCCTATAAAATTCCGTATTCATAATAGATTAATTAAACCCAACCCCCACCTTTACAAGGAGAAGTAGTATAGATACAAGGAAATTTTTTCATCATAATAAGTTGCCTCCCATTTGTTGAGGTACCCTACTCCCAACCAATACAAATAAAGAAATAAGAAACATTTGATAATTTTTTTATTAAAAAAAATGCCAAATATCATTAAAATTTAGCTCATGAGTAATTTTAGTATCTAAAATATAAAGTGATCGCTTTTAGTCCCTAACAAATTTAAAGTAATTGTTTTTAGTTCTTGAAAATTTTAAATCATTGATTTTGATCAGTAATAAACTTAAAGAAATTGCTTAATTTTAATCCCTATTAAACTTCAATGATTAAAATCATTTATGGACTTTTAGAAACTAATCGTGTGTGTATATATATATATATATATATATATATATATATTGTATTTTAAAAATGAACTAACCATATATTTGAGAGAGAGAGAGAGAGAGAGGCTAGTGACCAACTATTATTCTGGTAATTTAATGAATAACTTTTGCCATGCATTAATTGAAAATTTGTTTTACATATTTACTATAAAAATAAATAAATTAAGTTCCTTCTAATGAGAAAATAGAGAATTGTGATTTTTTTTTTTTTTAACTTTAATTTGTGTCAGTGTTTTAAATATTCTAATGCTTGGCTCCGGAGATCCCGATCACCAAGTAATAGCAAATTAATTGTTGAAATTAAAAATTAAAATTTCACTTTTAATTTCAATCCTTAGATCCGAAAATTCCTTATACTTTTTACTTTTGGGGCATCCAACTTTTACATCTTACACCAATATAATAATTAAACAGTGTGGTTTTACACCAGATCCAAATCTCGTCTCCGACATCTACATCCAGCAAATTCCGGTGACCTAAGAACTAAGAAGATCTAACTCCTATGGTTGGGACAAAATTGGTTTCTGCCCTTTTTGGGCAAAATAAATAGCATTCTACCCCATTTCCTAAACTAATTAGGGAAATGTCTCTCTTTTGAAAATCGACTCTCTCAAAATCTAGTTAAGTCCTATAGTGACGTTTTTAAGGACCTATAGTGGCGTTTTTTAACTCAAGCTCCATAAAATCGAGTTCTAGCAGTGGCGGAGCCAGGATTTGACCTTAGGGGGGGCAAAATTTATAACTAATATACATGTGTTTCCATAAACAAATACATATTGTGTATGTAGCATACAACATATGCATCATATATACAAAATATTAACCAAACTTGACAATTAAATGCCAGTAATATGAATAGTAAGTGATCATTCAATATTGAAAGATCCCCTAAAATCATTGCATATCATTATATTTTGTATATTTTATTAGTTTTTTTTTTAATATATAGCCAATAAAATAATCCCCTTATATATTTTATGGAATTTTTCATGTAATTGTTTCCAAATTTTATTGCTTAATACTTTTGAAAGGAAACTTTTTTTTTTTTTTGGGATGGTATTTTCATCTCTTTAATTAAGACTTTTTCTTCTTTATTTAAGTTTATTTTTTATCATATTTTTTTATAAATTTTGAACTTTAAAAAATATTAATAAAGTAAAAAAAGATATGAATATAAAATTTTGATACATGAAAAAGGAAAATTTTGGGCAGGGTCAGGGGGGGCAAGTGCCCCCTCTCGAACCCCCCTGACTCCGCCCCTGGTTCTAGGTAAAAAAATTACATGTAACTCAACTTCGTGGAGATCGAGTTACAAAACGTCACTATAGGTCATTAAAACGTCATTATAGGACTTCAAAAAAAAAATTTTAAACTCGATTTTGAGAAAGTCGATTTTTAAAAGAGAGACATTTTCCTAATTAATTTGGAAAAGGAGATAGAATGCTATTTATTTTGCCCGAAAAGAGCAAAGGCCAATTTTGTCCCCTATGGTTGAACTTTAATGACTAGTACATGAACTGCATTTAAGTCTTGTTATAGACAACCTTACAAGTATGAACTAGTTCTTCAAACCTTGTCCGTGGCTAGGACTAGTACGTAGTGCCCTAATTTCATTGCGAAAGAGACTCAAACCTTGTCCGTGGCTAGGACTAGTACGTAGTGCCCTAATTTCATTGCGAAAGAGACCCACTGTTATATCTTCGTCAAGGCCAGGTCGCTATTGGGTAGTGTTGTTAAGTGTATGATGTGATACACGATGAACCTAATATTAAATATACACATACGTATTGTCAAATCATAGAGTATCAACTTGAATGTGCACAATCATATTAATTACCATTATTTTTTGATTGAGATTGAACTATCAGTACGTACGAATAACGTGCTAACAAATTAAGGGTCTGATAGTATGAACAACAAATCTCATATATATAATAAATCTCATTTGATAGATTGTATATATAGCTTCATAAACATAATAGTGTGTAAAAAAAATGTACCTTTTAGATAGGACATATGTTTTCACCGATGTATATTTCTATGAAGAGATAGATCTTATCTGATTTTGGATGCATTATTCTTTCTACACACATATTAATCAGGGACAAAACCAAGATTTGAATCTAGGAGCCAGCATAACCAAAAAAAAAAAAGTTTTACCAGTGTTTGTTTTTCTAATTATCTGGATTTATGAGTTGTTTTGTTGGTTTGTCTAATAGATTTTCTTGATATTTTTGAGGCAATAGAGCAAAGGGATGGTTTGATTAAAACAATTTGGAAAATTTCATAGGTCAATTTGTAAAAATACTTGGGGAGGGAGGGCAAGTATATACAATTTAGGGTCAAAAGTTAGAATTTTTGGAAAATAAAGAACTTCTCTTAATTGCTTCCTCGTTTGTTCAATTTTTCTATATATATATATATATATATATATATCACACACACACACACAACTTCAAAGCATTGTTACAAATACTGCATGTTAAGAAATTTTCCAATAAAGTAATTAAGTAGACTATGAAATGTTTTGGTAGATAAATGCCCCCATATGCTAAAAGCAGTATATATTGGTGTGGAAGGTCCAAAAATTAGATGAGGGGCAAAAGATGATGAGAAAATAAATAGTAGTAAATGTATGAGTGCCTCTATTTGCATGTTGACCAATTGACCTGATTTCAATCATAGTTTTTGTCTTTTCTAGGAGTGGTTTATTGCATCAAAACAAAGGCCAATTGACCTCTAGTCCAAGTTTGCTAGCTAGTATGAACTAGTTCTTGTACTTTGTTCTATATCAGCCTTCTTCTTCAATTCTTTATAAATTTTATTTTCCAAAGGACCAGCCGTTTAGATAATCTTCAAGATTCTAATTGAGAACATGTGATCCACGATGAACAAATAATGTCACAAATCGGTGCTTTTCCCTGCAAAGATATATCATTATTAGAGGATTGAACCAACAAAACACTTGGACAAAAACTCAAATCTGCAAGCCTTTATTATCTTTTCAGAAAGTTAATTTAGAAATTAAGAACTCATACCGATAATTGATGTCTTAAATTTTTCTTCTAGTAGGTGGACTAGTATATATAGATTTGTTTGGTAAAATATGTGAAACAGCTTTTGGAACTTCAATTGATTGACCGACTTTTGATGTTGATGGTCTTCACTCGAGCTCTAGGGTCAGAGTTCAATCCATACATACGATACAAGTATGAGCAAGTTTTTGTTTTATAGATTTTTAGCATAGTCTTTCTCATCCATCATGTATTTTTAGCAAATAATAAAGACAACTGAACTGTTCCAACTTTCAATAGGTGCTAATAATATTGGAAACAAATATCTATCATATATCCAAAATCCTTGTGGTTCAATAGCATTCTTTAGTTTCTCACATATAAGGAGAATTTAGAGGTTTGAATTCCCTCTCCTACTTGCTATATGACTTAAAAAATAAACTACAATAAAATCTCATTATTCAATATCTCTTCCAAGCAGAAAAGTATGAAACTAAAAAGAAATGAATGAGAACTAAATAATACACAAATCACTTATATAAATGGAATGTTTTCATGGCTCATTCATAGACGGACTTGTGTTTTTTTTTTTTTTTTTTTTTTTTTTTTTTTTTTTTTTTTTTTGGTTAGAAACGAAAAAGGGCGCTCATTCACAACACATATCACTACTCGCATCCACATTTCATACCGTCGAGTCAGCTTTGGCCAAATGCTAGTTATGGTAACTTAGCATACCATATGACACTTTCTTTGCATGGTTGACCAGTCCACCTATTTGTTCATATTGGCCTCCATTTAGATACGGCCCCCGACTTTCATGGCAAATCAACTTAATTAAGGTGGATCCCGCAAACTCCAATCATTGCCTCCAATCTCTATGATTCTGGTCTACGCATACTAGTATGAACTAGTTCTTCAAATTTGATCCATTGTACTCTCATTCCCATTGAAGTTTTGAACCAAAAAATTATAATTTTATTTTTTGCTTCTAGCTTGTTCTCTTCGAGTGGGTTCGAAAATGTTTATGTTTTTATGCATGTGATGCATGTTGTATTAAAAGAAGATATAAAGGGTGAGCTTTTTGCTACTGTTTCCATTTGGATTTGAAATTTTGAAGTGACTAACACTTTCTTCGTTCATGTTTTTTACATACTGTGCATGCAAGAATGGTCAAACCGCGTGGTTTCCTTGTGCATGAAGATAGATTTTAGTCATTAAAGAGACAATTAAGTCTTTAAAAACTTGGTTTGGTTGAAATTGAGGGCAAGTATGAACTAGTTTAACAAAACCAAGTTTTTGAAGGCTTAATTGTCTCTTTCATGACTAAAACCTATCATTGAATGCACGAAGAAGGAAACCACGCCATACAATATGTAAAAAGAGTAATGCTACAGCTATAAGATATTTTACATTAATACTTTTGTAAATTGTTGTTGTAGCAAAACTTTACTAATTCTCATCTAATCTCATCACTAACATGACTTTTTCCCTTATCAATAACGATTCATCACATCAGTGATTTATAAAAAATATTGTAAAATAGTTTATATCTATAGTGTTTTTCATTTGAAAATTTGGGTGTGAAAAAGAAAACAATATTTACACTTTTGTGTAAGGTATACATTACTCAACATATGAGCATGTTTTGCTAATCAAAATCATTATCACCAAAGAAAGAAAGAGAACAACTATTTACATGCAAATCAACATGTAGAGACACAGAAATTAGCCCCCGAAGTACACTCCTTGGGATTCTGCTACAATGACCCACACAATTTAAATATAAGTAAACAACAGGGAATAAACATTCCACAATGGAAAACACAAGCAGTGAATTTCTTTGACCATTAATGCTACAATTACGATTACAAATGCTATGGTGACTATAGGAAATTTTGTTTTATATTCCCGTGGTACCACACTTGGTGTTCCTTTCTCTAACTCTATTTCTCTTCTCAGACAGATTTCTCTCCCTTTTTTTGGATCCCCCTACCTTTTGCCCCCCCACCCCTTTTATAACTTCAGTCCTTGTTCTTATCACTACAGTTGTCCTGTACCCATTCAAAGTCTTAGAGATATTTTCTCTTACTTTATCAATTCCTTTCCTTCTTATCTTGGAATTTTGACTGCCAAGGATTGCATATACTATTCAGGCTACCTTATGCGCATTTAATGCGGCAGAGGTTAGGTAAGAATCCCCTTATTGATGCGAAGGTAAAAATCTTCTTTCTTCTTGCGCAATCCGAAAGTTTCTCATGATTACCAATGTCCTCTAGAGGTCATACATAGATTATTTGTGCTCCATGCCTCAGATAAGTGAGTGCTTTCCCTTTTTCGCGAGAATTGGTTTACCATGGTACACAGCTTTGTCCTCAACACTTAGGACAATCCAGCTTTCACCTCTTTCATGGTTTACATCCTTCCGAGCATTCCTTTCAGTACATAGGCCAAGCCCAAGTCATTCCCCATGGCCCAATTACTTTTTGGGCTTTTGGTCCGAGTGGTGATTGTCCCACTCCCCACACAACACTTTCTTGATTAGCAAACAACACTAAATATTGGTTCCTCTCTCTCTCTCTCTCAAGCACTCCACGATTAGATTCCCACACAATTCAGATTTCACTCATTTCATAGGCTTTTGTAATACTGATGAATATGATCTAGTAGAATAGAAATCCTATATTTTACTTTTTGAATTTTATTTTATGTTTTACTAATTTTAATATATCATGTGTCTGATTTTTTTTTCATTTTAATCTTTGGTTATTTTATAAATAAATAAATAAATATATATATATATATATACATATAAAAAAATAATATGTGACAAGTTATTATTGTAAAGCATAAAGTCAAATACAAATAGTGTGAGAAATTATTTTTATTCTAGTTTAATCCAACAATACCCTTCACAACTAGTGTTTAGAACAAGGGCCAAAAAAAACCCCATTAAGAGCACCCACACTAGATGTGCTAAATGTGCCAAATGCCAAATATTTGGCACATTTAACACACCAAACACCAAAAAACACCAAATATCAGATGTTCTAAATCTTATAATTTTTACAACATGCTACAGTGTCATCATATATTTGGCACGGTACGGAAATCTGTGGCATATGATTTTTTTATTTGTTTATTCCTCTTTCTCTGTCAGTCGGTCAGTCCCCATGTTCTAAGCTTTTAATTTTGTGACATCTGTGGCTACAGTCCCCAATTCCCATCAGTGGCTACAGTCCCAGGTTTTAAAATAAGAATTAAAAAATAATATTTAAATGAAGTGGTAAAAATATAGAACATCTGATAAATGAGATATTGTAAAATGATGTGGTAAAATAATAAAGTAGGCTTTTGATGTGGTAAAATGGCATAATTTTTACAACAACTGCTACGGATGCTCTAATACTAGTCATTATCCAACACATCTCATATATTATAAATTTGACTATTTAGGCTCCCATCATTTTCACTAGATGAAAAATGACCACATGAACATCTCATATACTATTTTTTTTTTTTTTTTTTTTTTTTTTTTTGAGAATCCCATATACTATAAATTTTATTGCATTGACTCCCGTCACTTTCACTAGATGAAAAATAACTACATGAAACATCTTATATACTATAAGTTTTACTATTTAAACTCCTACTCACTGTCAATTACCAAAATTATGGCCGTCATTTCTCACTCACTAATACATTAACAATTTAACATCCCACAACTAGCGTTTAGAACAAGAGCCAAAAAAAACCAAAGTTAATACTAGTCATTATCCAACGCATCTCATATATTATAAATTTGACTATTAAAGCTCCCATCATTTTCACTAGATGAAAAATGACCACATAAATATCTCATATACTATAAATTTGATTGCATTGACTCCCATCACTTCCACTAGATGAAAAATAACCACATGAAACATCTTTTATACTATAAATTTGACTATTTAAACTCTTGTCACTGTCAATTGGATAAAAAATAATCACACGAATCTCTTATATACTATAAATTTAACTATTTAAACTTCAGTCACTGTCATTGGATAAAATGACTATTTAAACTTCCATCACTGTCATTGAATAAAAACAACCACATGAAACTCTTATATCCTATAAATTTGACTATTTAAACTCTCGTCACTTTCACTGAATGATGATCACATGAACATCACTTCAATGAAAACACATGCTAATTCTTACCAAACACATGCTAATTCTTACCAAACACATGCGTTCACTTGTTCACTTTTTGCCCGATAAAATGACAAATCAATCTACTGTTATTTTGAATAACACAGGTTTAGAAAGTTAATCTTGTACCTTAAAGTAACCGCAATGATATTTGATTCTAGGCTTGACATTGTGATTTTACTTTATTTGTGGTATGGGAAGTGGAGAGTACGCGGATTAATGTCAAATTTTTTGGATTTCAAACCTCGAATTCCACCCTCTTTAATGGGTCCAAAAAGCAAGATTATATCAGGCATAAACCTCACTAGATGGGAAACATATTATAACTTCTCTTTCATTCTTTCTTCTGGATTTTATCATTTTATCTTTTACATCTGTTGGTTCATGTAAAACTTTTTGCTTAATACATGATAATTATGGTGGGAAAATAAAACATAAAAAAGAATCAAGAACATATTAACCACAAAAATTGGTCACTCTGCTGTAGCATTCTCTTTTCTAATCCACTGCTCAACTGGTTTTCTTGAATTCCATGACCTGTGCTTCCTCAAGCCAGAGATCCTGTGTTCACTGGTGCTAGGTCCATTTGAGGAACCAACAGAATGTGCTTCCAAAGTGGCTGCAGGAGCTCTTCTTAGTTGCTCAACTTCTTTGTTCGACCTGGTGTTGGGTGATGCCACTGGCTGTCTGGCTGGTTTTCTTGGATTCCGTGGCCTGGATTTCCTCATTCCAGTATGCTTGTTAGAACTGGTACTCGGCACCTTCGAGGAACCACTATCGTGTGTTTCGGAGGTGACTTGGGGGATGCTTCTTTCTTGCTCAGCAGATTCTTCAGTTGAAATAGTGGAACTAGATGCAATAGGTTGTTGAAGAAACATACCAGGCATGACAACAATACTTCTTTTAGGCTCAAATAAGCCACTGTTTTCTTGCTGCAGCCTTAGTGTGGTCTCAAATTTTTTTCTTCTCTCAATCTCTGAATTAGACTGAAGGAGTTTCTCATTGTCATCTACTTCATTTTCATCAAGATTCTAAAATCAAAGAACAAAGTCAGTAACACTAAGACACTAGCATTTGATATATATGACCGAGTGAATTATTAAACATGAATAAACGAGACAATAACCCAACAAATATGAATTTGGAGTTCATGTTAACAAATTGCCAAATTATCCAGTTTACTTGGGACACATTGAATGAAAGTGCTGCAAAACTGGTACTTGGGTAATACTTAAGAAGTCAACAGACTCAATACATCAAAAGAGTAGATACCTATTCCACACTCCCTATCGACTACTCGTAGTTTTACTTGGGTAGATAGCCTCAAAAATCAAATCAAATTTAATTCAAATCTGCAGTCCACTATTTTCTATTTTGTTTCATAATAACTATTATCAAGTCAGCACACACCAACCCCAATAGACATGGTGCAGTATTTTCCTTTGTAATCAGTTCTTAAATGTATCAAAAGTTCAAATCTTTCCATAACTTAAAACTACGAGAATAAAAATTATCATTCCTACAAAATAACATTACAGTACACAAGGCTGATGCTGCTTGGTCCTATGGTGATTGAGCAAGTATCTATTTGAATCCCTTTTCTCTTTACATCAGAGTCAAATTTTAGAATTGTGTGGTTAAATGATTAAATCCACCATTTTTTAAAAGCTTAAACTTTTGAGAGAATCAGTAATTTGACATAGTATCAGAGCAAGAGGTCCTAGGTTTGATCCCTGTCTCTACTCTACCTCCCATTTAAAATCTCACGTGTTGGGCCTCACCTATTAAAAAGGAGTTTGAGCTAACACATGAGGGGGAGTGTTAGAATTGTGTGATTAAATAATTAAATCCACCATTTCCTAAAAGTTTAAGCTTTTGAGACGGTAATTTAACACGAGCTTTCCGGAAATGGTAGATTTAATCATTTAACCACACAATTCTAACATCAATAATTCAAATATATAAACACGCACACACAGGCATGTACTAAATTTATACCAATTGACATACCAATTGAGCAGAATGAGAGCCAACCAAGTCAAGTACATGCTCAAAATCCTTGGTATGAAAAACCTTGCGGCAAACTGGGCAAGTTCCCTCTCTCTCTTCCAAAGCTCCATGTATGTCTAACAACAAATTAATTGGTCACTAATGAGAAATCAATATCACAGGCAAAATTAAAATCCCTAAAAATCAGAACAATACACATAATATGAAACCTTTAAAAACACTAATGGCCAGTTTGGTAGGTGTGTTCTAACACACATTTTGACATTTTAAACAACATTACACACATTTTCATACACTGTTTCACTCACACATATATCAAAAACACTCAAACAACATTACTCAAACTCCTCTACCAAATGGACCCTAAGTTTTGCTCATCTTGTCACCTATGAAGCATGCGAGACAAGGGCATCGGCAACAGAATTATGAATACAATTTAAAACATATGATAACCAAGTCACCCAAGGGAAGCAGTCCATATACATGAGACACATGCAAAAGGCAGACACCATGCATCACCACTGAGAATAATATGAATCATTCAAAGCAAGAAAAAAGTGGAAAAGGGAAGCCAGTCCCCTAAGTCGAGCAAAATTACTCTCTTTTTTACCCCATCCCCAAAAACCAAAGGCAGACAGTGCATACAAGAGATGCTACATTTTTTATTTATTCGTAAGTTACACACATGACACACCCAATGGGTTTTGAACCCGCAACCTCATCCTCCACCCATTCTTGTTGAGGGATGAAGTGCCTTTTGAGCCAAAGTACATTGGTGTACCAAAGATATTATCTTAAGCCATGGAAATTAAATTTCAGAGTATAAATGATAAAAGGAAAATGAGAGATCATCCATCGCCCATGAAAAGATTGCTCTCCCATCAAACTGATCCAAGTATACCTTTTTCATTTCCCTTGAAACGGCTAGGACGGATGGTTACACTAGATGAATCACTAGCATGAGTTTCCTTTCCAGTTTGGAGCCAATCCCACCACCTAATAATGCATTCACTGCATAATTTTAACAAATGAAGCAGAAAATTAGCTATTGAAACCTATTTCTGATATCAGCTTGACAAAAGAAAAAGAAAAAAGGCCTACCTGTGGAAGCAATGAAAACAAGACATTAACTTCATAAATGGCAAACTTTTACTCTGCTCATCTTCTGGAACCAAAGGATCCAAACACAATGGACAGTCTCCATCAGGGTGATTCATGATAGAGAGCTTCTCCACCGCTTCCTAGAAAAACATATTAATATATCCCTGTTTAGCAAATTTATGTCAATCTATATTAAAAAAAAGAGACAAAATTCTGGGTTTGGCAATTTAGTGTCTACCCGACAGAAACTTTTTGATCACATGGTCAGGCATGAAACAATTTCAATTAACATATCCAACTAAAATCACAATGTTTGAGAGATAACTCTCTAAGAATTTTTTTATTACCCCCCTTGACCAAATACATACTGCAAAATGCTACCAGTAATGAAGTTGCCAATATAAATACACTAAGACAATAAAAAGTCTAGAACCCAATAACACAACCAGGGGGGGAGGAGGGAAAAACCACACCTCTATCGCCCATGTGAATTTCTAACTATATCTTCTTGAACAATTTCTTCGCAATATGGGCACTTTTAGTTATGGGAACAATTCAAAGTAATTTTCTTTAAGATGTACTCTTCAAATCATCACAACACTATACAAATTTTAATTTCTTACTAGGTTCTGTTGTCCAACTAAAACATCAACACTGTGATGTACGACAAATTTGAAAATCTCCCAACAATCAGTCAAAAGAATCTCCGTCCAATTTCTCCCTATGATGCCAATGTAACGTAGGAAAAAACCAAAATGATGCAACAAAAAAATCTGAAGAACAGAAAAATAAAAGATAGATAACCTAGAATTCAGCACCTAGGTTCGGATGAAGTCAATGGCAAGCAAGGGGAACCTCATGAAGTCAACAACTAGTGTTAGCCAACGTCAATACCAAACCATTGGAAGAATTCCAAGAGAAATTATCAACCAAACTGTAGTTTATCATCAAAAGAGTACACTTATAGAGTATTCTAAAATTAAATCCTAATTTTGATTGACATAGGAAAACCCTAATTCTAATTGACTAAGGAAATCTAATTCTAAATGACTTGGGAAATCCCAATTATAGAATTACAAAAAATAATATTGACTCTAGGAAGTCAGCACCAGACCATTGGAGGCATTCCAAGATAAATTTCATTATCAATCAAACTGTAGTCTATCTACTTAATAGTACAATATTGTGCTTGTATAGATTACTAAAACTATAAAGCTGTCCATGAAGGTAGAATGTTGGATAAAGCTATCCATGAAGGTTACCTGTTAGGTTTTCATGTAGGTGATTCAGAAGGAAGATTTTGGTGGTTTCTCATCTCCTTTTCGCTGATGATACCCTAATTTTTTGTGATGCTGACCTTGATCAAATGTTGATAGTCCGCCTGGTGCTCATTTGGTTTAGGGTTGTGTTGGGCTTGAAGATAAACCTAGGTAAGTCTGAATTGGTAACTATGGGGGCGGTTCTTAACATTGAGTTATTGGTGGCTGTCCTAGGCTGTAAGTAAGTTTCTCTTCCAATGAAATATTTGGGTCTTCCTTTGGGTGAAAAATTCAAAGATAAGACAATATGGAATCTAATTTTGGAGAAGGTGGAATGGAAATTAGTGGGTTGGAAAAAATTATATTTATCCAAGGGAGGTAGAGTCGCTTTAGTTAAAAGCAATATCTCAAATCTACCTACTTATTTATTTTTTCTATTTCCTATCCCTGCTTTAATAGCTAACCGAATTGCAAGACTTCAATAGAACTTTTCATGGGGTGGCCTACGGGGTGAACCCAAATTTCATCTTGTTAAATGGGCTACTATTTGTGCTCCACTTTCTTCTGGTGGTTTGGGGTTTAGGAATCTGAGAATTTTTAATGTAGCTTTATTAGGGAAGTGGTTGTGGAGATTTGGGCAAGAAATGGATGCCCTTTGGCAACAAGTGATAGAGGTGAAGTATGGATGTGAATGGGGTGATTGGTGTCCTAGCTCTGTTTGGTCCCTATGAAGTCAATTTGTGGAAAAATATTAGACAGGGGTGGCCCTCTTTGTCTCAATTTATCTTGTATGAAGTTGGAGATGGATCAA
Organism: Quercus robur; assembly: GCF_932294415.1. Lineage (NCBI taxonomy): Eukaryota > Viridiplantae > Streptophyta > Magnoliopsida > Fagales > Fagaceae > Quercus > Quercus robur. Next base: position 61,294,004 of record NC_065537.1, read on the forward strand.
AAGTGCAGTTTTGGCTAGACCAATGGTGTGGAACGTCTTCTCTTGCTGACTGCTATCTCGAAATATTTAGGATTTGCCAAAACAAGGAGGCAAGTGTGGCTGATTTTATGAACTACACCAACAGAGTCCTTCATTGGGATATACATTTTTTTAGGGCTGTGCATGATTGGGAATTGGAAGCTTTGTCGAGCCTCATGGACACCATTTATGGCACTCCAATAAGGGGGATTGAGGAATATAAGAGGTGCTGGTTACTTGATAAGAGTAAGGGGTTTATGGTTAGTGCATATTACTGTCTTTTAACTAGCCATAGTGATCATTTTTTCCCTTGAAAGAGCATTTGGAAGCGGAAGGTTCCTTCTAGAATGGCTTTCTTTATATAGACTGCTGCCTTGAGGGAAAAGTCTGACAATTGACAATGTAAGGAAAAGAAAGGTATATATTTTGGATTGGTGTTACATGTGCAAGTGTAATAGTAAAACTATTGACCATCTCTTCCTTCATTGTCCCGTTGCTATGGATCTACGAGCTATGGTTTTTGGTTTATTTGGAGCATGTTTGGGTTTTGCCAAAGTCCATTATTGAGCTTCTTGCTCGTTGACAAGGTCTGTTTGGTTGTCATCATAATGGATATATACAGATCATTGTTCCTCATTGTTTGATGTGGTGTATTTGAAAGGAAAGAAATAGTAGGTGTTGTGAAGATAGTGAGCGTTCTATGCCTAATCTCAAGTTATTCTTTTTTAGAACCTTATTGGACTAGTTGTCAATGTGGAGAAACCAATCCTTTTCTTCAATTTTGGATTTACTTGATTTATGAATTTTTTGTATTTCATACGTACACCCCTGTATACTCCTTGTGAACTTGGGTGTCTCTTTTTTGATATCAATAAATCTTTATTAATTATAAATAAATAAAAAATGATTACTAAAACTAAACCCTAATTCAAATTGACATAGGAAAACCCTAATTCTAATTCTAATTCTAATTGAATAAGTAAACCATATTTTTTTTATAAGTTTTGGCTTACAAACTAATTCCAAATGACTTGGGAAATCTCATTTATTGAATTGCAAATAGACCTTTGACTATCATAAATTAAATAAAAATACTAATAAACCTCTAATTAACTACTTATACCTTAAATAAAAAAATACAATTAAATAACACTAAATTAAAATAAATATTTTTCTATACTTCTTGTATCAAATTGTTGGGATTAAGATTTAAAAACGTGTGGTTTTAGGGTTAGGAGAATGGAGGAAACAACCTAGAGTCTATAGATTGAATATGAATCATAACGGTTTGATTATGGAAAAGATGAGCGACTCATTTGAATGAAATTTGCAGGAAATTGATTCAACAGGTTGTTCAATGGCAAGAGGCAAGGATAAACTACAGACATTTGAAGGGTTTTAATTGGGTGAGAAGGGAAATTTTTAGATCACAAAGAGGGAAGTAAAGAAAAAAAGTAATCTTATTGGGGCTGCTCTTTAAACAACGCTCAAAAAACTTGGTCTTCTATTATCAAACTCTGAATCTCTATTGTGTAAAAACAAATGCTTCTAAAGACTCTTGATTCATACTGATTATAAGTAAAATTCTCAATAAGTACCTCATATGCCCATAAAAGACTAACGTAAGAAAAACAGCCCCCATACTACTAAATCTAGAATAACCATATTTAAGAAAATACCTACAAAAAAAATGCAAAATAGGAAATCTATGCAGTATTGCAGTGAATTTTGACATTGAGTAAAACAGCACCACAAATCCCAGTTTTTGACCTATATTTATTATAGCTATGGACGATTCAACAGATTACTTTCAAATGACACATCTCAATCCAAACACATCTAGGTCTTGTATTAACAAACTCAAACTCAAAAAATTACGAAATGGCAGATATAACACCAATGAACCCATGTCCACAAACCTACACAGATTTACCATCTAAGTCTAACAGCTCAACCGGGAAGTAGCATATCTTTCAAGAAAAAAATTCAGTTTTGCTCAAAGAATTTTAAACTTGATAGTGTAAAACTAAGCGTTTGAATGCTGCACAAGATGGCTTGGTGCACTCTCTCTCCTCATATATTCTTTTTCTGCACACTATCACATATGTGGTACTATTCACAGCCCAAAAATAAAATTAAAAAATATCCATCTTGTCCATCTTTGCAATCACAAATCATTTCCCCCTAATTATTTTCCATAGCCTTTTCACCATAAATCAAATGTAATACTCTTTCCAAATCTTAGCCTCTATAACTCATTATCAACCAATAAACCCTACATCCTTCCTCCATCCTTCCAAACCTTAAAATTATAAGTCCTTAGATCTAAAGTCTGCAAAATGATCAATCATAGACAGGTTTCTAATATGTCCCGCATCAAATCATCTCTTCAAGAAGACAAAAACAAATAATGAAAAAACATACAAAAGAAAAAACAAATTTCTCCAGCAAAATACAGATGGGCTATGAAGAGTTCATAAATAAAGTATATTCAGACACTTTCAAGCAAAAGGAGGGGAGAAAATAGCATTATAGGAAAATGGTTTGCCGCTTTGCCTGCCAGCCTTCCAAGGAAAATGTAACCCTCAGACAGACTTGGCTCAATAAATAATCCATGAAACTCCAACTCAAGTTCCTAGAAAGTTCAGCAAAATATCTAAGGATGTGAAAACATATCAAATGTCTGATGCACATGTCCCTGTGTTTATGGGTGTGTATTTACCACTATCAGTATTATGCACCTAATACTTGCCTCTATCAATTGCACCCACATTTGTGTTGACAATATAGAGAGAGTACCTATATCAATGTTTACATCCTTAAAAAATTTTGTTGGATGAGTAGTGCAATAGTTACCTCACAGAGTGCAACAAGCATTAAGTAACAGGAGAGTTCACATGCTTTGTCTTGTATACAAGTCATTAGCTCTTTTTGCCTTTGCTCATCAAGACCCTTAGAATCTATGAGATCAATATGTGGTGGCTCCTTTGGATACTGCCACAAGATATAGGCAAAGTTAGTGAGGAAGTTGACAACATTACATGATAACTAGCTAGACGAAAATGACCAGTGCAAAAACATTAAAATGAGATTTGACAATTATGTATTCTCACAATAATATCAAAGCAATGAATCAAGGCTGGAAAAAAATAGCATATACTATGTTTAAGATTGGTTGGTTACCCACCCTGTGTATTCCAAATAGTCCTTTTTTATAAACAAATACAATTAATAGGTTCATGCAATGCACAGGCGAAAACCATATCCAAACTAGAGAAAATATTTCAATAAACCAAATTTCCTTTCTCATTTTTATAAATCACTAAAACTTAATGGCGTTATTCAATTTAACCAATAAAGAAAAATATATTCTGTTTTCACAGATCATTATGCAGGCAGATATATAGCTACCATGAAACCCCCACAAAATATATAAGGCTTCTACCCATAACATTCTTCCTAACTATATTATATACTTACAAAATCACTACCATTATGAAGCATCCCCCAATTAAATTCATGCAATTCATTAAGGAAACGATATAATATTATGAAGCATTCTCAAGAGTGTGAATAAGCTATGATATACCTGGGAACCCGCCCGTAACCCAATAACTGCCTCCACAAACTGCAAGAATAAGAAACAAAGTTGCCACAAAAATTAAAGGCCGTATACAATAAAATAAATCATACCAATTAAAGAACAAAACATCAATAAAGCAAACAAATAATTTACACTATTATTTGAATATAGTAACAAGTGGTCAAATATAGCACCAAAGCCACCTTTGGCATAAATCCTAAGTCCTTCCAATACATTTCAAAATCCAAAAACACACATACAATTATGATGGATTGTTAAAAATTAAAAATTTACACGAATCACCTAAACTCTTACACTAACCCATCAAACTTTGTAGTCAAAACCAGTGTTGTTAAAAGCACTGAGCGCACTTAAGTACAAAGACCTCCTAGAGCCTAGGCACAAAGCGCAAGCACGAGCCTGATCGATGTGAAGCGCACATTTAAAAAAAAAATTAATAAATTAAAAAAATATATATTAATGATCAATACAACAATCAAGTGATCAATTAATCATATAAATTACAATAAAACATTTTATATAATTTATATAACATTTATATAATTCTATTGTGCTTTACAAAATATATGCAACCATGATATTTGATGGCCATGATTACAAAACATGGTTGAATCAAAATAGAAGTATACAACCAAGAAGGCAAAGGCTAAAAAGTACTAGAATGTTAAGTAATGTTATCTTCGTGAGTGTCTGATTTAGTGTTTGTTTGTGTGGTTGTGGTTAAAAGTTCAAAAATATCTAAAGACATAGGCTTAGGTGTATGGTAGCACACCACACTATTAGTTTTTATATATTAAATCAACGGCTTATATCAAACATATTTAGATTTAATAGCTAAAAATCAAATCAGGATTTTTTTTTTTTAAATTTACAAAAAGCTCAAAAAAGCACGCTTTGCACTTAATAAAAAAGCTCATAAAAGCGTGCTTAAAGCACGCTTTTGTGAGGGCGCTTCACTTTAGAGGGAAAAGCCCCAAGGGCTTCGCGCTCTGCGCTTTGCGCTTAAGCGCTCTTTTAACAACACTGGTCAAAACAGGCTTATCTACTAGAATATCACTATGTGCATGTATCTATTCATTCATGAGTACAATAAACACATTAAGTACAGAATCCTAATAATTCGAATTCACACAGAGTAAAGAGCAATCTAAAATCAATCCAGTGAGATTACATGTTCTTTATGTTCTTAACACGCATGCCAAATTTCGTGTGAATCAGACTTTAATTACTATTTAATCCATAAACTCATCTTTGATGCATTATTTTAAACTACAAAAACTTGAATTTAAACCACTGGTTGTACCATGACTATTAGATTTGTCAAAATCCACATCAAATTATATATAAAAAAAAATATTGATTGGTGTAACATTGCTTAAACTTACACCATGAACCCAACCCATATAAGGACAGTTCAAGTAGAATTAATCATACACATCTATCAAAGACAAGAACCCATGAATATCTACCTCGAGCTAAGTATTTTCTTAATTAGAATTAAGCAATCAAAATTCAAAATTTTTAGATTTTTAGATTTTCTTTTTTCTTTTTTCCATTGATACAACAACTTGGGTAAAGCAAAAGGTGTGGTCCTTTGATTCGATTTCGACGGTTTTTCTTTTATCTTTCCTGGGTTTTGATTTTACTTTCCATCGTTTTCTGGGCAACCAAACAGAGACAGAAAATAGTATAGAGAGAGAGAGAGAGACCTGTTGGGAGGTGACATCGGCGGTGCGAGGCTTGAGGAGGAGGTGGAGGTGAGGAGGGTAGGATTGGAGAACCACGCAATCGTCTCCGTACACTGCTTGCACCGCCTCTACTTCTGCCGCAACTTCCTCTTCTTCGACGATGCTGCTGCTTGCCATTGTTCTCAGAGAGAAAGAGAGAGAGAGAGATGTTTTATTCCTTTTTGTTTTGGGAGAGACAGAATAATAAGGATGCTTTCTCTTCTTTTTATTCTAATTGATTCGGTTTGGTAATTTTGAAACGGTGAACGTTGTACCTTGTAAGAATTTTTTTTTTTTTGGTTAAAGAATAATTATTGGCACTTCTTGGCAGAGTCGGTGATGTTAAAAAAACCATTTTTAGAAAAGCTTTATTAAAAAATTTTCAATTTTCCATAAATTTTTTCTAAAATTGGTTTACTATTATATGTTCTTAGGACACACATTAGTAAAATACTTATTATTATTATTATTATTATTATTATGAGAAATGATATGTTCACAATATTTTTACAATAAATCTTAAGTATTATATTGTTACTGGTTATTATTGTTGCAGTAAAAAAATAATCTTAGTGTTAGGTTCAAATTTGAACCAATAATAACTAACCACCTATGATTTGTTGTGAAAATATTATAAAAATATTTGGACGTAACATCTCTCATTATTATTACTACTAGTCACTAATTCGTACAACGTAGAATTTTTTTTTTTTTTTCTTTTTTTTTGGAGGAAGGTACAACGTAGAAATAAGTTAAAGCAAGTTGTTGATAATTGTTTTTGGTAAAAGTAAGTAATTAACCTATAAAAGAAATAAGTTTTTGTGGACATTATTCCTTCAGAATAATTTTCATAAACTTAGAAGATGAGGTGTTTATTCGTTTGCACATTTTTTGTAAAACACTTTGTGGCATATATGTCATTGTGCTAGCCACCCTCAAGTATTATATACAGCACCTTTTCATCTACGGTCAATTGTTTTGTCATTGTGCCAGCCAACATTGACGCCTATATATAATGAAACTAATACTAGTAACTAACTGAGAAAAAAAAAAATCAGTAATTGTACCTTGTAAGAATTTTTTTTTTTTTTTTTTTTTTGGTTAAAGAATAATTATTGCCACTTCATGGCAGGGTCGGTGATGTTATTATTATTTTTTTTTTTTAAGAAGCGATTTATTTTAAATTTTTTTTTTTAGAAGCAAGCACAGAGAAAGGGGTTCTAACACAAACGCATAAGAATACTAGCATCTGAGAATGCAAAAAAATATATATTTTTTGCATACTCAAACACTAGTTTACCTATTTTACCAAATTATTTTATAACTCACCCTACTCCCAGTTTTTATTTTTGATTACAACCCAATAAAATGATATAAATTAACTAATAAAATAATAAAAAAGTATTCTTCTCTTCTCTTTCTCTTTCCTCCCACTATCTTTTTCTCTTCACACAAAAAAAAAAAAAAATAAATAAAAATTTCTTTACAACCGATGAATAGTAAGGTTGCATATAGACATGGCAAAATGGGTCAGAATTTTCTGACTTGACCCAACCAGACCAGAAAAATACTTGACCCAAACCCATTTTTTTGACCCGAAACAAAAACGGGTTGACCCATGACCCAACCCGTGTTTTTTGCGGGTCAACACAACCCAACTCGCGACCCAACCCAAACTCGAACCATTTTTTTTAAACTATTTTTTTTGGTAAAAAAATAGTGAAATTAAGAAAATATTGGTTTAATTATTTATTGTGAGCGTTAAGGAAACAATTTATACATTTACATAACTGTATGCAAATTAATTGAAAGATAAATGGTTGAACATTCTATAATAAGTAAAGATTTTTAGATATCAAATAGTAAAATATATGCCAAGATAATCTAGTTACAATAGAGTTAAAAATAGATTTAAAATTGTAGACATGTCAGAGGCACATTCACAAGTGTGAAAATAGTAAAGTCAAAGTATCAAATTAGCATAAATTATGAAAGATTTTACTAACGTGTGCCCTAAGGGCACACAATAGTATACTATTTTTGGAAAAAGTTTTATCAGGAATTGAAAAAGTTTTGACAGTTTTTTCAATTCCCAATAAAATTTTTCCAAAAACGGATTTGTTAATGTATGCCCTTAGACCCAATTATGAATGCTTAGACCTATTTTTTTACAATTTATGTTCAAAATAAACGGCTTTTCAAAATAAATTATGATATTTCCTAGAGTATGTGCTGCTTAACAATGATATGATATTCATAAATTACTATTTATAGGTTGCAAATGTTTTAAAGTATACAAACCTAGATGGAGTGGGTTTTAACTGTCTTGGGTTGTAAAATAGTAACTGGGGGGTGATGCTAGTACTCTAATAGAAGAGTCTATTACTAAAAAAATCATTCAACTAGGAAAAGTCTTTTTTTAAACAAAAAAAAAAAAAAAAAGCACTAGGGAAAAGTTAATAGTTGGTTTATGGATATTGGATTAGGAAATATTTTTAGAAATTTTTTATGACAAAAAATTTAACTTTTTTTTATAAATTTTAATATTTTCATGAAAATTGTATTAAAAGTTTCATAAAATTTTTCATTAATAAATGTTTTAAGGGCATCTGTTAACATAACCCTTTAAACTATAATGTGGATTAAATTAATAGGTAAGTGGTAAATCTTTTGTCTTGAAAAAAGAGATTTGAGATTTAAACATGATTTCAACTGATGTGACATGCACTCCATACACACTGTGTGTAATAATTTGTGTTCAATAACTCATGTTATAAACATTTTCTTTGATAATCATTCATGATACGTGAGGGCATTTTGATCATTCGGTAAAAAGGGTTAGATTAGAAAATACCACAAGAAGAGTAATAATACAAAAAGATTGGTTGCAATGTCGTTCTTTTGGGGACACCAGAGTGATAAGTTCAAAATATATATATATATATATATATATATATATTTGTGTGTGTATACACATATATAATGTTTGCAATGTTAAGAAGAAGAAAAAAAATGTTGCAATGCAATAGCTTTTGGGGCGCGGGGGGAATGATTGCATTTTTTCAATTTATATATGAAAATTGAAAAAATTGAAAATTATTTTGACAATATTTAATGCAAAGTTACGATGTTCTTCAAAATTTAACAGGTTCTTAAGGGACTATTTCTTCTAAAAATAAAAAAGTTTTAGCACCATGTTACTTAAAATTGGTTGCAAACTAGAATGTTGTAATACCAAAAAAAAAAAACCCTCAATGTTGATGTCCCTTTAAAAATCCAACAACCAAAAACTATGATCCTTATCTAAAAATCGATTTTAGACATACCTATGATTTATTATAAAACCCTGTCATAAGCCAAGTATTAATATGATGCAATGATGCATCACCAACGTTGAGCAGTTATGTAAAAGTGATACTTAATAGTGACCTCTAGCCTTGCAGCTACCCACAAAGACTTCAAAAAGGTGTTGATGGGACAAATATTAAGGAGATTAGCAATCTAATCTACATGTGGAAGGCTAAACTGAAAGAAGAGAAGGGAGTATAAAAGGAGAAGGATTCCATTACAGAAGGGATCATCAGAAAACCAGAAAAGAAACCACTTTATAACCAAGAACTTAAAATATTTGTATAAGTCTGAAAAATATCTATAAGAACATACCATCCTCAGGCATGGTCAAGGAGTCTTTTTCTTTTCAACTTGTTCATCTTAGCCATTCCAGCACTAATTAACCTACTGTGACTTACTTTTAACTCATTGAATGTGCAGTAACAAACCCACTCTCTAACAAATCTATTGTTGTGGACCTATTGGGCCATTGTCCGAATCTTTTAGGCTGTGGATCAAATTGAGTCCGTACAATTGGCATTGTCTGTAGGGAGTTAAACACTCTTAAGCTTGTTCAATCATGGTGGGTTCAAGGCCAAACCGAAAAGAATTTGTGGGATCGCAATGTCAAAATCATTTTCTTAATCTTGAACGAAGGAGAGATCATGAAGTTAGTGTGCACACAACTCACACCAGTAGGAGTCAGTCTAGAAGTGGAAGCCATGTGTCTCATAGGGAGGATACTAGAAACTTGCAACTAGAGATAGATCATTTACGTAAGAAGTTACGCCATAAGCAAAGGAGGGGGACTCCATCGATCTAATGATGATGATAGTTATAGACCTAGATCAAGGACTCCTCTCAACGAGTCTTTCTCTTATAATGAAGAACGTCATCATGGGCAAAGGAGTAGAAGCTCGGCTATAGAGGCTTAGGGAATGACGCTATAAGCAAGGCTTTGCATCAAATCTTAAAGTCACCATTTACAGGGAGGATTGAGAGGGTAAAGCTTCCTCGGCGGTTCACGTAGCCAACGTTTACCATGTATAATGGTAGGATGGACCCGGTGGAGCATGTCAATCATTTTAACCAGAGAATGGTTGTTCACTCGAGGAATGAGGCCTTAATGTGCAAGGTATTCCCATCTAATTTAGGGCCAATTACGATAAGGTGGTTTGATGGGTTGGAGGAAGGATCAATTAGGTCTTTTCAAGAGCTTACTAGGGCCTTTGGGGCCCAATTCGTCGCTTGTTCCTCGTCCCTTGGACTCTTTGCTATCTATGGCTATGCGAGAGGGTGAGACTTTGAAGACCTACTCGAATAGATATTAGGAGATGTTTAACGAGATAGATGGAGATTTTGAGGATGTAGCAATAAGGACATTTGAGGTCGGTCTACCCATTAAGCACAATTTGAGGAAATCCTTAACTATGAAGCCTGATTGAAGCATGTGCTAGCTAATGGATCGAATTGATGAGTATAAACTATAAGGTTAAATTTAATCAACCATCTTGTTGACTTTATTCCGTGCCAAATTTGCCTGTAATTCAGCATTTAGAAACCCTGTATTTAGGTGGGAATCATGTAAGGGTAGTGTGTGAAAGAGTGTGAAGAAAAACTCAAGATTGTGCACTCAGCAAGGGACTCGCGACTGGATCTCGCGGCTTACTCGTGACTTGCAAGTCGCCAAATGATGCACACGAGTGAAGCATGCAGAGGAGATGAACAGTCACTCCAGCTGGAGCACTACAGGACAAAAAGTCCAGTCTGGCCATTCAGTTCGCTCGCGGCTTGGACTCGCGACTCAATCAAGTCGTAAAGCAAAGTCATCAGTCCACTCTGTTTAAGAAAAACAGACTCTTCGCATTCCAAACACACACTAGTATAAATACCCCTTATACCCACGAAATGTAGAGAGCTTCTAGAGAGAATTTTGAGAGAGAAACCCTAGAGAAAAACAAGATTGACTCATCCACAATCTTCATCCTTTGATTCTCCAAATTCCTCAACTCTCACCATCTCCATTGTTACATCCTTGAGAGGTTCATTAGCCAAATTCTTTTCTCACCATACCCATATCTGTGAGAAGGCTTTTTGGTGCTTGGGAAGCAGTTAGGAAGGGACCAATTGATATTGGTTGATACTATGGTCTATAGCGGAATCTGGTAAGCTAGAGAAGACAAAGGTTCAGCGTAACCTCATTGGAGTAGGAGCTTGGAGGGCTTAGGTACATTGGGTAGATTAGGCTTGGAGGGTCTTCTACTGTTCATGTATCCCAACTTGATTCTCTAGTGGATTATTGACCGCTTGGAGGGCGGCGGAGAGGTTTTACGCCAAGGGCTTCGATTTCCTCTTCGGTAACACATCATTGTGTTGTCTTTGTGTTTGCATCTCTCTTCCCTCAATTTTAGCCATTTAATTTCTGTTGTGGATGTGATTTTATATGGTTTAGATTGTTTATCAATTCTGTTTTAAGCTTATGTTCATATTCCGCACTTACATTGTTTGATAGTAAGCTTAAATTGGTAATTTATAATTTGAGAGTCTAAACGTTCATAGTGTTTTACACGCTATTTGAACATTCATAAACGGGTTGAAGAGGATCAGCAACAAGGGAAGGGGAAGGCGAAGGTTATCCCCCCTGACCGAAGAGACTTTAGGTCGGAGAGAAATAATGGCAATCAGCTCAAAAGAGATTTTGCTAGACATACTGGGCACACTACTGCCCGGGTAGTTAACACAGTGTTAGGGAGCCTGTACACCAAATCCTTGAGAAGATAAAGAATGAGCCATATTTCAAGTGGTTGAATAAGATGGAAGGAGACCCCATGAAGTGTAATCAAAGTTTTAATTGCCAATACTATCAGGACTGGGGACACATTATAGAAGATTGTAAAACTTTACGTGACTACCTGGAGCAGTTAGTCAAAATTAGGAAGCTGAAGCAGTACATGTGCCAACCCTCTAGACAAAGGAATTAGGCCAGGTCAGCACACTAAAGGGACGCTTCCTCGAGACCGCCCCTAGGAACAATTAGTGTTATTCTCACCGCCCCAAATCGGACTGGCACATATCCATCAGGTGTTATGTCCATTGCAAAACTACATGCTAAGGATTCAATCCCTGAGTCTAAGCGAGGAAGAATGGAAGTCCAAGCAGCTTTGAGCTTTTCTAATGAGGATAAAATTGGAACTTATCAACCACATGACAATGCCTTGGTGGTCACCTTTCGAATAGGGGGGTATGATGTGAGAAAAGTCTTGGTGGATCAGGGCAATGGGGCAGAGACTATATATCCTAACCTTTACAAGGGACTTAAGTTGAAACATGAGGATTTGGTCAGCTATGATTCCCCTCTGGTGGGGTTTGATGGGAAGACAGTTATCCCAAAGGGCTAGATCAGACTACCAGTTCAAGCAGGGTCAGAGGTTGTTGAAGTAGATTTCATTGTGGTCGACGCGTATTCCCCCTATACTACTATCATGGTAAGACCTTGGCTTCATGCCATGGGGGCTTTCTCTTCAATTTTGCATTTGAAAGTGAAGTATCCCTCAGGGGATCAGGTCAAGGAGTTGATTGGAAGTCAGACTATAGCTAGGCAATTCCTAATTGCAGCTATTAGGCACCAGTCCGAGGGTGAATCCTCGGCCACCACATAAAGGGTTTTGTAGCAATCAAATGAAATAGAAACATCCTCAGACGTTGTGGTTGAAGGAGTAAGATGCAAGAAGCTGGAGAAGGTTACTATCGATACTGATGTCGACAAATATTTTCAAGTGGGAGTTCAGCTGCCTCCTCGGGAGATAGAAGAGCTAGTGGCTTTCCTTAGAAAGAATGTTGATATGTTTGCTTGGAGTGCTTATGAAGCTCCCGGGGTGGATCCGAATTTCATTTGTCATCATCTGAATGTCAATCCATCTGTTACCCCTAAGAAACAACCACATCGACACTCTTCTAAAGAACATTCCAAGGTTGTTAAAGAAGAGGTGGTCAAACTTAAGCGTGCAAGGGCAATAAAAGAAGTCTTTTACCCAGAATGGTTGGATAACACAATGGTGGTGAAAAAGAAGAATGGGAAGTGGCGAATATGTGTAGATTTCATGGATTTAAACAAAGCTTGCCCCAAGGACCCCTTTCCGATACCCCAAATAGACCAATTAGTGGATACGATGGTTGGTCATCCTCGAATGAGTTTTTTGAATGTCTTTCAAAGGTACCATCAGATACCATTAGCTCTGGCCAACCAGGAGAAGACTGCTTTTGTAACGCCCACTGAGAATTATCATCATAAGGTGATGCCTTTTGGATTAAAGAATGTAGGGTCTACTTACTAGAGGATGATGACTAGAATGTTTGAACCCCAGCTTGGCAAGAACATTGAGGTCTACATTGATGACATGGTGGTGAAAAGTAAGATAGTGGCCAAGCATGTGGGTGACCTCGGAAGTGTCTTTGAGGTGTTGAGAAAGCATAAATTGCACCTTAATGCTTCTAAATGTTCCTTTGGCATCAACTTAGGTAAGTTTTTGGGCTATATGGTCACCCACCGTGGGATTGAAGTTAACATTGATCAAATTAAAGTAATCAATGATTTACAACCTCCTTAGAATCCCAAAGAAGTGCAAAAGTTTATTGGAATGACCGCAGCCTTAAACAGATTTATCTCTCGATTCGCATATAGATGTAGGCCATTTTTCCAACTCTTGCACAAGTGGAAATGATTTGAATGGAATGAAAAATGTACCCTTGCTTTTCAACAGTTGAAGGATTACCTTTCTCGGCCACCCATTATGTCCAGCCCCGAAGAGGAAGATGTCCTTTTTGCCTACATTGTCGTGGCCTCTAATGCAATTAGTCTAGTATTGGTGAGGGTAGAAAATGGAGTACAGTGGCCAGTCTATTATGTGAGTAAGTTGCTACACGAAGTTGAAGTTCGTTACTTACCCTTAGAGAAAGTCATTTTAGTTGTGGTGCATGCTACGCGAAAACTCCCCCACTACTTCCAAGCCCATACAATTGCGGTTTTAACTCAACCCCCTCTGCAGTCGTTGCTACGAAAAGCTAATTATGCGGGAAGAATTGCCAAGTGGGGGACGATCTTGGGGGCATTTGACATAAAGTACATGCCTTATACCTTAGTTAAAAGGCAAGTTCTTGCGGATTTGGTGGCAAAGTTTACCGAGTCTCCAATAGAGGTAGAGGTCGAGGAACACATATTAGAGGGAAAGCAAGTTCCGGCAATTTCTCTACGGAGGCCCTCACCCTGGAAGTTATATGTTGATGGTGCAGCAAATCAAATGGGATCCAGGGTGGGGCTGGTAGTAGTGTCCCCAGACAAAATCACCATTGAGAAATCCTTAAGGTTGGGCTTCTTAGCCACGAACAACGAAGTTGAATATGAGACTCTACTAAGAGGGATAGCTATGGTTCAGAAGATAGGAGGAAAAGTTGTTGAAGTGTTCTCAGACTCAAGGTTAATCGTAGGACAAGGAAAAGGAGAGTTGGAAGCTAGGGATTTGAGAATGCAAGGGTAGTTGAATCAAGCTCGGTGTTTGCAGTCAGGTTTTGAGTTTTTCACCATACAACAAATCCTGAGAAGTAGGAATACACATGCTAATTCTTTGGCAACTCTAGCAACCTTTTCTGGACAAGATCTACCTCAGGTCATACTTGTTGAGGATCTGTATAGGCCTGCTGAGGAGAAGAAGGAAAAAGTCCAAGTTCACCAGATTAAGGTCAGACCTAATTGGATGGATCCCTTAGTTCTATTTCTCAAGGAAGATATTTTGCCTTATGAGAAGGGGGAGGCAGAAAAAATATGGAGGAAAGCTCCTCATTTTTGGTTGTCTGAGGAGCAAAAGTTGTACAAACGCTCCTTCTTTGGACCATACTTGCTTTTTGTTTATCCCGAGGCAGTGGAGCCACTTTTGGAAGAGTTGCATGAGGGGATATATGGAAGTCATACGAGGGGCAAATCGTTATCACATAGAGCTCTTAACCAAGGGTATTGGTGGCCTAGTATGCAAAAAGAGGCGCAAGAGTATGTTAAAAAGTGTGATCAATGCCAGAGATTTGCTCAGAATATTCATTAGCCTGGAGGTGTACTCAATCCTCTATTTAGTCCATGGCCGTTTGCTCAGTGGGGCCTAGATATTGTAGGACCATTTCCCCAGAGCTGTGGGAAACTGAAGATGGCTTCTGGTCGGAACTGATTACTTCACGAAACGGGTAGAGGCTGAGCCATTATCCAATATTAGGGACATAGATGCAAAAAAGTTTGTTTGGAAGAACATTATTACTCGATTTGGGATTCCTCACACCCTCATCTCGGATAACGGACTCTAGTTTGACAGTAAAGCCTTCAAGAGATACTGCTGTGAACTGGGCATTAGGAACAGATATTCAACTCCAGCCTATCTGCAAGGAAATGGGCAAGCTGAAGTAGTCAACATAATCATAGTGAATGGTCTTAAGAAAAGGTTAGATGAAGCAAAGGGTAGATGGGTGGAAGAGCTACCACACGTTCTTTGGACATATCGGATTACTCCTCGTCGGTTAACTGGGGAAGCACTCTTTTTAATGACCTATAGGTTCGAGGCCGTGATCCCTCTAGAGGTTGGGTTTCCAACACTGAGAACAAGCTTGTTCACCCCAGACAATAATGATCAGCTATTGGAGAAAATTTTAGATTTGGTTGATGAACGAAGAGAAGCAACCATGGTTCAACTAGCGTATTATCAGCAGAACTTTAAATAGGGGTATGATACCGGCGTGAGGGCGAGGCCATTAGCACTGGGTGACTTGGTGTTGAGAAAAGTAGTGGGTACTACAAAGAACCCATCGTGGGGAAAGCTAGGGCTTAATTGGGAGGGGTCATATCGCATCACCTTGGTGGCTGGTATAGGTGCCTACTTTTTGGATGATTTAGATGAAAATGTTGCACTACGTTCGTGGAATGTAAACAATCTACGAAGGTATTATTACTAATGAAAGGAAATCTTGCCATCTTCTGTTTCTACTGTTATATATTTTATTCCAATTATTCCTTTAAGTGTTAAACAGAACATCGGTCATGCCTGGTTCCTCGGACCACATACTTTGGATAAATTAATACTTCATATTCATTTAAGTGTTAAATAGAACCTCGGTCATGTCTGGTTCCTTGGACCACATACCTTGGTTAAATTAATACTTCCTATTCATTTAAGTATTAAACAGAATTTCAGTCATGCCTGATTTCTTAGACTACATACCTTGGGTAAATTAATACTTCCTATTCATTTAAGTGTTAAACAAAATCTCGGTCATGCCTGATTCCTCAAACCACATACCTATGGTAAATTAATACTTCCAATTATTCCTTTAAGTGTTAAACAGAACATTGGTCATACTTGGTTTCTCGGACCACATACCTTGGGTAAATTAATACTTCAAATTATTCCTTTAAGTGTTAAACAGAACATTGGTCATGCCTAGTTCCTTGAACCACATATCTTGGGTAAATTAATACTTCCAATTATTCATTTAAGTGTTAAACAGAATTTTGGTCATGTCTAGCTCCTTGGACCACATACCTCGGGTAAATCAAAACTTCCTATTCATTTATGTGTTAAACAGAACCTTGGTCATGTCTGGTTCCTCGGATCACATACCTTGGATAAATTAATAATTTTTACATAGCTAAGTGGTGAGCAAAGCCCTAGCCACGCCTATTTTCTCTAACCTATGCTTCACATTTGTTTGAAGTTATGAATGGAGCCTTAATCATACATAGCCTTTTGAGCTGAACATCTAAGGTACACTAATCCTATTTCTGAGTTAAGTTGTTAGATTACTAGTTGCATGGAAATTAAGTTGTTAGGTTACCAATTGTCCAGATGTTTGTCAAGGTTAAAAGCAATGTTATGCTTTAATTGGAGGAGCTTGTAATGGGGGCTTATAGTTGGACAATCAAGCTATGTTCAACAATAAACGGATAGCATTGTGATTAACATAAAAACAGTGGTAATGTAAAGGAAATTGACATCTTTCATTAAATAAAGCCTTGAAAAGGCAAAGGGAATACATACTATAAAAAAATAAAATAAAAATACATAAAAGAAATACTTTAAAAAAGAAGTAAAATCCTAATTAGTTTTCGGTGGAAGAGGGTCGTTCTTAATTGCTGGCTGGGCAGAGGGTTCAGGCACTTTGGCTGAAGCTGCATCCTTCCCTTTGGTAACCTCCTTAGTCATTAAAGGAGGTTTAGCTTGTCCAGATGCTTGGCTTAGGGCTGCCCCCTTTTCCTTGGAGGTATCCTTGGGCAGGGGAAGAGGTTTAGTTGGCCCAGGTAATTTCTCTTTAGTTGCCTCTTTCCCCTTGTCCACGGTCTCTGCTTAGACAAGCTCTTTAAGGGGTTCAGAGGTGGCTAGTAGAGTGCCAGCAGGAGCAGCCTAGCCGGACTCAGGTGCCTAGAGAGCGATGTTTGCCTAGGAGTTGGGAGGACTTGATATATCAAAGCTCGGGGGTAGAAAATGTTCTCTATTCTCCTTAATTCAAAGGAAACATCTACCCCAGCTTGGTTTAGCGCCTCAGTCCAGACCTGGAGGCAGTATCCTCGGCAGACTTCAGTAACCTGGGCTTTTAGATTTTCCTATATCTCTTTCACCCCTACGTCATAGCCTTCCTGCTCAACTTGAGCTATAGCCTTTTCTGCCTTCTCGAACTTCTTCTTTAGAGCCTTAATCTGCTCCTTAGCAATGACGAGCTGGTCCTCAGTTCTGCGTAGTTGCAGGTGTTGGTCTTTAGCCTGTTTCTCGACCCCAGCCAATGCAGCCTCGACGCTTTTCCTGTCCCTATCTGCCTCCATCATTTTGGTGTTAAGGTCCTTTATTCTCTTTTCGGCCACCGCGAGCGTTTCGATGGTAGTCATGTGCCACCCCTCCTTGTCCTTCCATTGTTTGTGGGCATCATTTACCCACTCTTCGGCAATATTTGTTGCTTGGATCGCCTTTTAAAAAAAAAAAACGTTAAAGTGAATCCTCTAAGAGCAAAAACAGAATGTACACTTAGCAAAGATAAGAGGTTGAAAAACTTACCATGGCCAAGTCTTTTTTTCAAAGTCAAAAACACCTTGTGTTTCTTTAGTGTCCTCAAGTCGGCCATGTCTTGAGGCAAGAGTAGGGGCTACTCCAATGCATTGGCCACATAGCTCACCTTCCCCTTTTGGAAGTCTTTGATAAAGGGATCTAAGGGGAGTGGGGCTCCGTCCAACTCCAGTTGAGGGTTCCAAATCTGAATCCTAGGGCGACGATCAAGCGCCCTCTCTGTGATCGTCCCCTCACCTGAGGACTTCCTTTGCACCCCTTTGGCTATTTTTACCCCTTTTTGGGGCTCAAGCTCTTTAGAGGGGATAACTTCACCCTCCTTGGCTACCTCCTTACCCTTCTTATCCTGCTTTTTCTTCTTATCTCCTAGTTTAGATGGAGAAGTATGGACAGGGAGGGGAGTTGGAGGTCGGGTCTAGATGGCCACCTCGGGGATAGACCCTCCCGCATGTGATTCGAGGAGCTCTAGCAGGCTGGTCTTTGGTTTCCTTTGGAGCACCATGGCGTCAGGAATGTCAAAAGACTTTTGAATGCTGCTTACTTGAGCGGAGAGTAAGTAGATGGAGCAAGCACAGGGAGATTCAACCGGGGGGGGGGGGGGGGGATGGTCGAATACGTCAAAATCCTCCTCAGAATCTACAACCTCAATTATTTTTGTCACTTCTTCCTCTGGGATTGGATGCGAAGAGGTAGCCAGGCACCGCAATATTAATTTGGTGCTGCCGAGGATCCTTCGCTTTGATAACGTATTTAGGAGCTTGGAAACTTGTGGATATCGGCTTGTACTTAAGAATGACGTGAGTCGCTCATAGTTGCCCATCAATATGAACAAAGATCTTGGATTTGAGTATCCTCGTTAGGTCAGGCTCGTTCATAAAATTGAGATTGGGGGTTGTAAAATGTTTATTTGCAAGAATCCAAAAGATAAAATTATCATTAGAATGGGAATTTGTTAAATAAAGAAAAGTTGGTTTACAAACTACAAGAAGAAGAACAAGAAACTATTAGTGTAAAGTGTACATTGTTAAAACAGGGAACCTAAACCTAAGTACCCCACCTGGTTTCCCCTCTCGTGTTGGGCAATGAAGTCCATCATGCCATTCACTCGAGACAATCAAAAAATCTTGGTCCATGCCCTTGTTAGTGTCAGGAAGACACGAGATGAGTCTAAATTTAGGGACCCTAGTTTTAAGGTAGTACCCCTGACTCTTAAGGAGCTGGCAGTTATACACCAAGTTAGCATCGTGATGGGTGAGGTTTACACCCATCTTTTCGTTGAGGCGTTTACACTACCTAGTATCCTAAACATGTTTGGGGAACACTAGGTCGGGCAAAGTCGGTGGGCAATCAAGAAATCCCTAGTTACTCTACCCATAGGGATCCTCATCCCTCCCTCTATGAAGGCAATCATAGGGATTACCACATCTCCTTTTGATCTCAAGGCATGCCATTCTTCTTGAAGGCAATGCCGGATCGAAACCCCAGTTGGTATGTTATAACGGGCCTTAAAGCTCTCTATGCCCTCCGGGGTGTCTACCAAGCTAGCAAATCTACCCATTTGAGACGTGAGTGGAGGATGTTAGAAGAATAAGGTGAAAATTAGAAGGTCGAGGAAGAAAAGGTCCTAATAATCAATAGGTAGGCTAAAGGTTACCTACAAAAATATAGGAAAAAAGCTCCTCAGATTGATTCTTGAGAGTTGAAGATTCAAAAAATGGGGCATCTGGATTCTTCGAGCAATTTATAGAAGGGGAAAGTAAGCAGGAAAGCTCCCACTCGAATCCCTATAGAAAACATCCACCGTTAGATTTTCATTACACCGTAGAACGTGGGGGATAGGGCACCGTGCGGAGTAAATGCAAAAGCATCACAGATGCCGAAGTGTCAATAGTGTGCTTATTGCAGATGAAAAGACGCTCACACAAGTGGAAACGTCATAGGTGTGGGAAGTGCAGTAACGCAAGGTCGAAACCCCATTTTTCTCTCGAGGGAAAGAAAGAATAGAGTTTCGAGGGGCTATTGTGGGGATAAGTGGCTCAAATAAGGGTATTGGGCTGTGGGCCGCGCCCGAGGACGTCGGAGAGCCCGAGGACAAACTAGTGTTAGGTTATCAGGCCGAGGATGAGAACTGGTCACAACAAGCAGGCAATATTGTCCAAGGAGATAAATCTCCTCCGGAAGCAGAGTGAAAACCTAAAGCCCGACCACCCAACAAGTACTAGGAAGTGGACAATTATGCTTGGAAGGAGGATAAGCCTTAGAGAGAGGAGAGTCAGCAGAGAATTGAGAAATATCTGGGAAGAAAGCTGCTACCACCGCATTGGATGCACTGCACCTAACCAACTAGCCACATTAATGTGGAAGTGATACCTGAACAGTGATCTCTAGCCTTACAGCTACCCACAAAGACTTCAAGAAGGTGCTGATGGGACAAGTATCAAGGAGATTAGCAATCTGATCTACATGTGGAAGGCTAAGATGAAAGAAGGGAAGAAAGTATAAAAGGAGAATGATTCCATTACAGAATGGATCATCAGAAAACTAGAAAAGAAACCACTTTGTAACCAAGTACTTGAAATATTTGTATAAGTTTGAAAAATATCTATAAGAACATACCATCCTCGGGCATGGCCGAGGAGTCTTTTTCTTTTCAACTTGTTCATCTTAGCTATTCTAGCACTAATTAACCTATTGTGACTTACTTTTAACTCATTGAATGTTCAGTAACAAACCCACTCTCTAACAAATCTGTTATTGTGGGCCTATTGGGCCATCGTTCGAATCTTTTGAGCTGTGGATCAAATTGAGTCCGTACAATTTTAGTTCAAGCTTCTTTTTGTGAGTAGGAGCCTTTAAGTGGCTTTGAGCATTAGCATCCGAGATTACAAAAAATGTTCTATTTTACTATTTAAAAAGTTATTTTATCTATTATATCATAACATTTTACAATACACTCAACATCTCAACTTTTATTTTTTAGAATACAACCCATTAAAATTACTTCAACCAAAAAAAAAAAAAAAACAACTCACCATCAATCTCTGTTGCAACAACTAGAAAAACCACTGCCATCACCACCATTGCAAACCAAAAAAAATTCAACCTATCTCAGCCATATCAAACCCAAAAAAAACCTTGGGAAATTAAGTCAATTGCCACTGATCTCAACGCCGACAAACACCACCCACAATTGTTGATCTCAACCATAGGAAAAAAAAAAAAAAAAAAATGATCTCAATGCCAACAACCATCATACCATTGTTCACCAACCATATCGGAACCCCACAACCACCATATCGTTGTTCACCAACCACTGCCAAAAAACCCAAAAACCACCAACACCAAAACTCAGTCATCACCACTTGAACCTATATCAAACCAAATCGCAACTCATCGACCCAAAACCCATTGCCACACAAATCACAACCCATTAATCCACAACCCACCGCCGATCCATATTCACCCAAATAGCCACCCAAAACTGATCTACAGCCAAAACCCCAAACACCTAAAATCGAGATAAAGAGAAGCTAGAGTCGAAGAGTGAAAGGGAGAGAGCTGAAAGAGAGGAGAGAGAGAGAGAGACTGAGAGTGAGAGGGAGGGAGCTGAAAGAGGAAGGAGAGAGAGAGAGAGACAGAGAGAGAGAAATGGATACTGAGAGTCTGAAAAAGAGAGGAGCTGAGAGAGAAGAGAGAGAAAGAATAAAATAAGCAATTTTAATTTTAGAACCAAGCTAGAATAATGTATATAAATACAATCTAGCAAGTTGCTAAATTTTTTTAGCAATAGCAACTCAAGTAATGCATGTGTTTTGTGGTTTAATGATATAAAATAGGATATTAGGAATTTCAGAACTCCCAATGCTAATGATCTTATGCACAGTAACCTCCATTATCTAAAATATGGGAGTGAGCAGTGGGCTCAACTACCCTATTGAACATGAGTTAATAGGCCTAAAAGCTCACTAAGTTATTGTCTTAAAATTAACCCCAAAAACAATATAAATAATTCACTTTGTAGAGAAAATAATACATAATTTTTAACAATACAAGATTCTTGATTTTAATTTTTATAACTTACAAATGAAATATTTTATGTACAATAGTATAGTTATTAATTACTAGTATACATTAGATAGAAACTAATTTAGTTATAGTGATATATTATATATAAAGAAGGTTACGAACTAACCTTATTCAATGAGAAAATAAATTGAATGTATAATATGGTGTAATAATGAATTCAAACTCAGCTCGTGTTTGAAATAAAATTAAATGAACGATCATAGGTTTTAAAATTCAATTGAAGTCGACTCGTTTATAAATCTGGGCAAGGAACAAAATATCTCTTGAAGGTGAATATATACTACCCTAACAATCTAAACTTTTACCGCAAACCAAACTATGCCACTTTGGAAGGCAAAATGACATTGTTTTTCTTATCCCAGTCATATACCTCAAATTACAAAAATTCTTACTGATTAGTATAAATTCATCAGCTGCTTAAGTGTTCTCTCTCTAAGCCTTAAATTGAGATCCAATTCAAACTTGTTTGATAGGAAAATAAACGAAGTTCGAGCATATGACAGTGAATTGAAAATGAGTTTGAGCTCTCGTATTTTGAAATATAAAATAAAATGAACAATTATGAACTTTTAGTACTCATCTCAATAGCTCCAAAAAGAAGCTTGCAAAATTAATTTCAATGCTTCCTTTATTAGATGGAATCATGTTTTGATTTCAGTTATTGTGAAAAAAAAAAAAAAAAAATTTGGGCTTTTATCATTTTACAACCTTAATTAAGAACTACTAGCCTCTGAGCACGTGCTCAGAGGCTTTTCTATTTTTTTGGGTAAATGTTAATAATTTGCATCCATTATAATTTGATTACTACATTTTCCAATTACAAATTTACCTAGGGGTGTGATGAGTGTTATGCGTATATCCGATCATATTATTCATGTCAAAACTATTGATATAGCCATGATAGTGTATGCTTATATAATTTACATTTATTATAATTTCAGATTATTACATTTTCCAATCACGCACGTGCTCAGAGGCTAGTTATTTTTATTAGTGTAAGAAAATCCAATGATCATTGTGTTTTCACAAACAACATTTTTTATTATTCATTGACAACATAATTACCACATAACACAATTTTTATGCGAACTAGTATTTTATATGTTCAATAACCTATGCTTAACATTAATAATATCGCTATAATTGAATATTTTCATGCATAAGCACGAATTTAATTATTTCATGTATTAAATAACATAAGGAATTTTTAAAAAGTTTTGAAAAAATGTCCAAAATCTTAAATTAAATTAAGGTGCGGTTTGGATCCGCGTTTGCACGTTTTGCGTTTTCTTTTCTTCTTCTTCTTTTTTTTTTTTTTTTTTTCAACGCTTATGAACAGTAATTGGTACTGTTCATTCACGTGATTACACTGTGTGAGAAACAAAGTTACTGTTCACGCACTGTTCATGGGACCCACAACCATTTTATTTAAAAAATATATTAAAAATGGGTCCCAAGACACTATTCGCACATTTAAAAATTATTTTGCTACAGTATTTTCAGTTTTCAGCAAAATAAATTGTATCCAAACAGACCCTAAATATCTTTTAATGCCCTTATTATTATTATTTTTTCAAATTTACCTATTCTCACAAACAAGATCTCACTCTCTCCACGTCTCATGTTCATTTCAATTGACCGAGCCTTAGCTTGATGAGGTCACCACTACTACGGCCTATGCAAGTTGGGCAAAGCCCCCAAATTCATATACAAAAAATAATTTTTTTTCCCAATAAAATAGTTTACAGATAGTATAATGAGACTCATGATAATACCAAAAAAAAAGCTAAAACCTGATATGTGCTACATTTTTTTTTATGGAGATTTAAGCTACATTTTAATACAATTTGTAACACACTCTTAATCTTTTTTTTTCTTTTTAGATGTGATGTAGTCTTTTTTAAAATTGGAGTAATGATTATAAGTTTTAATAATTTGGGTGTGCATGTATAGATTCCCTTGTGCAATTAACCCTAATAAGCAACTTTGTGAATTTAACTTTTTATTAAAAAAAAAAAAAGTTTAATTTGTGCTTTGGTGTATTACTTAAGTAAGTATAATTTTAATTTAGACCTTGTCAAAACCGACGTCTACCTTAATTTTGTTTTTTTGTATCAAGTAAAGATTAAAAAAAAAAAAAGAAAAAGTCAAAGGTTTACTTTATGGTCTACCAATCAGGTGAAGGATCTGGTCCATAAAAAACAGGTCTTCTCTTTACGCAGTTTGGAATTTTGTGCCGCCAGTCATATTGTGCCATATTAATATATTATATTAGGGCAGAAAATTCCAAAAAAATTGGTAGTTTTACAAATTTTCTACGCGGTGAGCGCTTTTAAAAAGTCCAGCATCTTGAAAGCTGATACGTACCAACTTCCAAGACTCTAATCTTAGACGCTCATCTGGGAAAATACAGTGGGGCCATGGGTTTCCATTCGACGCTTGTGCAAGTCATCTGGGTTGGTGTGATGTTAACAACAATAATGGCCGCAGCCGAAGCCGCAGCAATGGCATATCCATTAGCCTTGCCTAACTGCTCCGATACCTGTGGGGATGTAAAAATTCCATATCCCTTTGGCACAACTGAAGGTTGTTACCGGAATGAAAGTGGAGACTACTTTTTTATTGACTGTAGCAACTCGTACGGCCAACCTCAACCAACGATCGGAAACCTCAACGTTTCAAACATTTCCATCGAAGGAGGAGACATGGACATCATGATGTATAGCTCCATTAACTGTTACAACCAGTCAGGTACGCCTCTGTCAAATAACACGAAACCGTGGCTCCAGGTCCCCAGTACTTTCACAGTTTCTGTCACCAAAAACAAGTTCGCGGCAGTTGGCTGTGACACTTACGCATACCTCAATGGTGTTCTCAACGGTGAACAGTTTTCCATCGGCTGCCTGTCCAAATGTACTAACAACACACACAATATAGTAGATGGAACTTGCTCTGGGATTGGGTGTTGCCAGATAGATATTCCTGAAGGTTTGAGAAATATTAATTTTGCAGCATATAGCTTTAATGGCCACAAAGAGGTCTGGTCTGTCAATCCATGCAGCTTTGCCTTTATTATCCAAAGAGACGAGTTCAGTTTCTCCTCAGCTTATCTAACCAGTCTACAAAACAATAGAACCCTTCCAATGGTTCTTGATTGGGCAATTGGTAATGACACATGTGAAGTTGCTCTGAACAAAGGGAATTACATATGTGGAGCAAATAGCAATTGTTCTAATCACACCAACGGTTCTGGGTACCGTTGCAATTGCAAGGAAGGTTACGAGGGGAACCCATACCTCAAAGAGGGTTGCCAAGGTATATTTTTCAATTTACTTATATATCTGTAGAACAATTTTTTCAGGAACAACTAAGGAAAGAAAAACAACAAAACACATTTTTAACAAATTTCTAACATATATATTATATTACAATACGTTCCACGTTTCATTTTGGTTTCAGTAGTTTGTCATTGCTTTAAATTATTGCACATCTCAGTTACTTATAATTGATTTTTTTTTTAATTTTAATTTTTTTACAATTACAGACATTAACGAATGTGTTTCTAAAGACCTCAATGACTGCAAAAGCAATCAAGATTGTATTAATGAACCCGGACGTTATCATTGCTCGTGCATCGGCGGATACCATGCGGACGGTGAGGCATGTGTAGCTGATCAACCTGCTCCTAAATCATCACTTGCAATTAACCTCTCAATTGGTAAGTATATAATTTTTTTTTTGAGTAAACAGTAATACTTATTAGAACACATACGAAAATGATAATATTAGTATTTTAAACATCCAATATGGGATAAACATCCATATTAAGATTAGGGATGTTTATTCCACATTGGTTGTGTATATCTAGTATCCGCTATTTATAAACTTAATCTATAACTATAAAGGTTAGACCCTTTTGTAATTATAATCTGGTTATAACCCTTGGGTATTGATTATGATTTCATATACAGAATGACTTTCTACTGTTTTTTTTTTTTTGGGGAGGAAAGGCTTTCTACCGTTAATCACAAGAGAATAGGCTTTTTTTTTTCTTTTTCTTTTTCTTGGTCCTAGCAAAAATGCCATGGTTGGTATGGGAAAAAAAAATTAGAACTTGTTAAAACTTTTTCTAAGGTCCCCTTCTCCAGGTACATCTGTTATTGAAATTGTTAAATTAGTTGAAAGAGATATAATAAAATATTATATAAATAAAAGAATAAAATAGAGTAATACACGTACCCATAACGTAACTCTCATGGGGTTTCTTAAAAAAATAAAAAAATAAAACTCTCATGAGTACGTGTATTACTTTATTTTATGTGGGACCTATGTTATTGGAATTAATATATCTTTAATAGAGACTTATCAATTCAACATCACAAAAAGTCCGTCGACTAAATTTAGTAAATGAAAAAATTCCAAAACTTGATTGTCTCTGTTTGGTATAAAATGTAGAAAATGATTTTTTAATGTGGTTCTACAACTTAGGACTCATTTGATAATGTTGTTATAGTAATATTGTTTAAGTGTTGTGAAAATAAGTGTGGGTGAAAAAATATTGTAGAAATATATGTTGTGTTGTTTAAACAACGAAAACTGCTATTTAAACAATACAACCAAACAAACCCTCAATTATCTTTGTTTAAACTTTATCTTTAGTCTCCATTCTCCAAGTACGTGGATATTTGAGACTTTACCAGCTTAGTGTCACAAACAAGGAAGTCAATTCCGTACCATACCGGTCGGTACCGTCGGAATATACCATAACGGCAAGCAAACTGGTACATATAACTCCCTTGTTTCGTACCGAAAAAAATACCAACCGTACCGGCCAATTTCGGGCAATACCAACCAGTACAGAAAAAAGTTTTTTTTTTTTATTTAATTTTTGTAATTTTTTTTGAATTTTTGTTAGGGCAGAATGGTAACTTATTTGCATTAACTTATTAATATTATTTGTTTTCTTAGTATGCAATGGTAACTTTTAAGATTTCTATTTTTTATATTGTGTTTTTTTTTTCTTTTAATTGATACTAAAGTCTAAACCATGAATAATTAGTTCTGAATTGAGGAAATGTTTTATGGTAAACTTTTATATTTATTATAATATATACACACACACACACATACATACATACATACATACATATATATATATATATATATATTTATAAACATAAAAAATAGTGGTAAACCCGAAACGGTATACCGGTATTGACCGGTATTCGAAATATATCGTACCACTGGCCAAACCGATATAGCTTCCGGTACGATATTGACTTCTTTGGTCACAAAAAGTCTAGTCCAAATTTTTTGAAATAAAAAAAATCCCACAACTTGATTGTCTTTGTGGGGTTTGAAAACATTGAAAAATAGAAAATCAACCTTTCTTGTAATCCAACTTGATTTTCGTGTTTGCTCTATAAAATTAAAATAGTATGAATTCAATAGTCAATTATTAATATTCCATTTATTTTAACTGTAGGTGCTGGCATAGGCTTGATAGTCATGTTTATTTGCTGCTCTTGGCTGTACTTGATAATTAAGAAAAGAAATCTTATCAAACTTAAAGAAAAGTTCTTCAAGCAAAATGGTGGGATAGTGTTACAATACCAACTTTCTAGACAAGAAAATTCAACTGAAACTGCCAAAATCTTTACCATAGAAGAGCTTAAGAAGGCAACCAATAATTATGACGAAACTCTAATCATTGGTCAGGGAGGGTTTGGTACTGTTTATAAAGGGCTTTTATCAGATGATCGTATTGTGGCCATCAAGAAATCCAAAATGGTAGATCAAAGCCAAATTGAGCAATTCATCAATGAGGTAGTTGTACTTTCCCAAATTAATCATAGGAATGTGGTTAAACTATTGGGTTGTTGTTTGGAGACATCAGTTCCTTTATTGGTCTACGAATTCGTAGCTAATGGCACCCTTTTTGAGTACATACATAATGAAAGCAAGGTGTCCACTTTATCATGGGAAGTTTGTCTTAGGATAGCTACAGAAACAGCAGAAGCACTATCATATTTGCACTCTGCAGCTTCTACACCTATAATCCATAGAGATGTCAAGTCTTCAAACATTTTGCTTGATAGTAGTTACACAGCAAAGGTATCAGATTTTGGAGCTTCGAGATTGATCCCACTAGACCAAACAGAAGCAGCAACAATGGTGCAAGGAACTATTGGATACCTAGACCCAGAATACTTGCACACAAGTCAATTGACTGAGAAAAGTGATGTTTATAGCTTTGGAGTGGTCCTTGTAGAGCTATTGACAGGGAGAAAGGCACTTTCATTTGATAAGCCCGAGATGGAGAGAAGTCTAGTTACGTATTTTCTCCTTTCTTTGAAAGAGAATAGATTGTTTGAAGTTCTTGGGAAACATATAGCAAAAGAAGGCAATGCCGAGCAATTGAAGGAAGTGGCAATTCTTGCAAAGAAGTGCCTAAAATTGAAAGGGGAGGATAGACCTACTATGAAGGAAGTAGCAACAGAATTGGAGGGTTTGCGAAAGATGGAAAAGCATTCATGGGTCAATTTTGATTCGAACTCTGATGAGATTGAGCACTTGCTTGCTGAGACATCAAATTCTAGCAATTATGATGTTAGGAATAAAAGTATTGGTGTATATGACAGTGTCAAAGACCATGTAATATTGGACTTTGATAATGGAAGATAATCTTAGAGGATGATAGCCTATATTTAGTAGTGGTAATTTTGTAGTTTCTTGTATTTACACTCATCAATGATGTCCCTTTTTTCTTTTCTTTTTTTTTTTTCTTTTTTTTTTTTCAGAACTTTATCCTAAACTAAGAGTGGTGAGAAGAATAAACTTGCAAATGAATATCATATTGATTTTCTTTCATATCCTCCTTTATAAATATTACTCTTTAATAGTTTATACATCCATGAATGTAGAACGTATCATGTCTATCCATTAAGTCTTCCCTTGAAACAAGAGATTGTAATTAAGATATATGCTATCTTGAATGGACACTACTCACATCAATAAAACCCATATGCCAGAAGGTTTATGGGTGAAGTTATATTTGATGAATTCCACTAATATAACAATTTTGTTCAATATAATTTTTAACAATTTTTGTTAAATATAAATTAACAATTTTCATCAACATTATTCAACTGTAACTAAAGATATAAATCACTTACTTCCCAACGTACACAAATTTTAGAAGTTACATACCCTCCCCTTTTATAGATTTTTTTTTCAACTATTTAAATCTATTAATAAAGTTTATTATTATGCATAAAAAAGAGGAAACTACACTTTTTTCCTCTAAACTATACCTCATTTTATACTTACCCTTATAAACTATCATAACCTCTGAGCACGTGCATGAGACTCTTCTACTTTTTGAGTAAGAGTTAATTTAGAACATTTATTATAATTTGAGATCATTACATTTTCCAATTACAACAAAAAAAAAAAAAAACCTAGGGGTGTAATGAGTATTAGATCTCATGTACAGCAGCAGGTCAAAAATGCGCCGCAATAGGCGACATATAGCGGCGGTTTTTGCACCCGCCGCAATAGCTCAGTTTTCTTGTAGTGATAATTTTTCATCACACTCCTAGGTTTTTTTTGTGATTGGAAAATATAGTAATCTTAAATTATAATAAATGCTCTAAATTAACTCTTACCCAAAAGATAGAAGAGCTTACGCGCGTGTTTCAAAAGTAGTATTTCATGATAAAATTACTTTTTATTATTTATATGAAATACATTGATGTTTTTTTTTTTTTTTGAGAAAATTAAATACTTTGATCTTTTTTTTTTAGAAAAAAATTAAATACTTTGATCTTGATCTACGTAATTGCAAGTTGCAACAACAACCATCCCGTCACTTCGGTAGTAGAATAAGGGCTGGATATTTGCTATCACCAAAAACAAGTTCGTGGCAGTTGGCTGTGACACTTACGCATACCTCAATGGTGTTCTCAACGGTGAACCGTTTTCCATCGGCTGCCTGTCCAAATGTACTAACAACACACACAATATAGTAGATGGAACTTGCTCTGGGATTGGGTGTTGCCAGATAGATATTCCTACAGGTTTGAGAAATATTAATTTTGCAGCATATAGCTTTTATAGCCACAAAGAGGTCTGGTCTTTCAACCCATGCAGCTTTGCCTTTATTATCCAAAGAGGCGAGTTCAATTTCTCCGCAGCTTATCTAACCAGTCTACAAAACAATAGAACCCTTCCAATGGTTCTTGATTGGGCAATTGGTAATGACACATGTGAAGTTGCTCTGAACAAAGGGAATTACATATGTGGAGCAAATAGCAATTGTTCTAATCGCACCAACGGACCTGGGTACCGTTGCAAGTGCAAGGAAGGTTATGAGGGGTACCATTCCTCCAAGAGGGTTGCCAAGGTATATTTTTCAATTTACTTATATATCTGCAGAACAATTTTTCAGGAACAATTAAGGAAAGAAAAACAACAAAACACATTTTTAACAAATTTCTAACATATATATTGTATTACAATACGTTCCACGTTTCATTTTGGTTTCAGTAGTTTGTCATTGCTTTAAATTATTGTACATCTCAGTTACTTATAATTGATTTTTTTTTTTTTTTTTACAATTACAGACATTAACGAATGTGTTTTTTAAAGACCTCAATGAGTACTGCAAAAGCAATCAAGATTGTATTAATGAACCCGGACGTTATCATTGCTCGTGCATCGGGGGATATATACCATGCAGACTGTTAATGTCTATTATGTTATGGGCTTTAGGTCCAATTAGGTTACTTGTATAGCACACTTGTACTTGTACTACATTCTACCTGTACTGCACACATATGCCTCCTATATAAAGGCAGTGATGTATATTCTTTTATTTATGAAATACAATACAATTATTCTGTATTTCTAACATGGTATCAGAGCCACTGCTCTGATCCTTTGGTGTGCCGCTCTTAAGCAGTCTTGTCTTCTTGGGTGTCCTCTGTAGCCGTTTTTGTGAGCAGCACCGCTACCTTCATCGCGACTCCAGTACATCAAAGACCACTGCCTTGCCGCCACCACTGCTTCCGCTTCTCCGATCAGACCACAGATAGCATCATTGGAAAGTAGTCTCTCCGATCTGCCGTTCTGTGAAAATTTCGTCTTCATCGGACCTCCCACGCGCCCCCACGCGCCGCCAGAATTCTCGGCGTCACAGCCACGCGCCGCCACGCGCAGCCTGTCTTTGTCACGCGCTTCCACGCGCCGGATCTGTCCGCTGACGTCATCACCTGTGCCACGTCAGCCCTAGCTGCGTCAGCATCCACTGATCTGCTGACGTCATCGCCACGTCATCTTGTGACGTCATCTTCCGACCGTTGACCGTTGACTTTTGACCAGAGTTGACTTTTTGCAGTCCGGGTCCTCCTTACCCAGTTTTTCGCGTAGATTTCATTTTTGCGCTCCATTTTTGCATATTTTGCTTCAAAATGAGGAATAAGGACAAGTCTTCTACCTCTTGCAACAATCGTCGCCGACAATCCAACAAACGTTTTTGCAATTTTTGCAAACGTTTTAGCCATAATATTGAGACTTGCTATCAACGCAACAAATCAGCTGTTTCCATTTCTGCTGCTACTGTTGCTAACACTGAGAGTGTCCAACCTATGGCTCCCGTCTCTGCAAAGTCTCAGTCTTCTGGATCCACTTTCACCATTTCCAAAGATGACCTTATAAATATCATCGCCAATGTCATTCGTACGGTTGGTAATGCATCTTATTCCTCTTCTCTCTCAGCTTTATCTGGTATGTCTCCTACCTCTTGGCTTATGGATTCTGCTTGTTGCAATCACATGACACCTCACTCGTCCTTATTTTCTGACCTTAAACCTGCATCGCACCCTCTTAATATTCGCACAGCAAATGGTTCCACAATGTCTGGTCATAATATAGGTTCCGTTGTGACCTCCAATCTCTCGGTTCCTGGAGTCTTTAATATTCCTGACCTTTCTTATAATTTATTTTCTGTTGGACAATTAGCTGAGTTGGGTTATCGCATTATCTTTGATTATTCTGGGTGTATTGTGCAGGATCCGAGGACGGGACAAGAGCTTGGGACTGGTCTCAGAGTTGGGCGTATGTTTCCCGTGGACAACCTTCGTCTTCCACTTGTTGCTCCTGTTTCTGTTGCTGCAGCTGCTACAGCTTCTTCAATTCCTTCCCTTGCACTTTGGCATGCTCGACTTGGTCATGCATCCTCCTCTCGGGTACAACAATTAGCTTTTAGAGGTTTGTTAGGTTCAGTGTCTACAAAAAATTTTGATTGTGTTTCGTGCCAATTAGGAAAACAACCAGCTTTGCCCTTCAATACTAGTGAATCAATATCCACTAATATCTTTGACCTTATTCATTCTGATGTTTGGGGCCCTTCTTCTGTCTCTAGTATTGGTGGGTCTCGATATTTTGTTGTCTTTGTTGATGATTACTCTCGCTATAGCTGGATTTTTAATATGAAACATCGTTCTGAATTATTGCAAGTATATTCTAATTTTGCAAAAATGGTTGAAACTTAATTTTCCAAACGCATCAAAATTTTTCGATCTGATAATGCTCTTGAATAGACCCAATATGCTTTCCAAGCTGTTTTGCATTCCTATGGCACTATTCATCAACTAACTTGTCCAGGTACCTCTCAGCAAAATGGTAGAGCCGAACGGAAACTTCGTCATATTCTTGACACTGTTCGTGCTCTTCTTCTCTCTGTCAAAGTTCCTGCTCCTTTTTGGGGCGAAGTTGCTCTTCATGCTGTTCATACTATTAATCGCATTCCGAGTCCGGTTATCCAAAATCAAACTCCATATGAGCGCCTTTTTGGGTCATCTCCAGATTATCACCACCTTCGCTCCTTTGGTTCTGCTTGTTTCGTTCTTCTTCAGCCACATGAGCATAACAAACTTGAGCCTCGGTCAAGGCTTTGTTGTTTTCTTGGCTATGGCGAAACTCAATAGGGGTATCGGTGTTATGACCCTGTCTCTCATCGTCTTCGTGTTTCCCGCAATGTTGTCTTTTGGGAACATCGCCTCTTTGTCGAGCTCTCTCACTTTCGTGCCTCCCTATCTTCCTCCTCTGTTTTAGATCTTTTTCCAGATGAGGCACATATTCCTTCTGTAGCTGCTCCTGATCCTCCTGTAGTTGCTCCTGATTCTCTTGTAGACTTCTCTGTCCAACCACCAGATATCACTGATCCCTTTCCTAGTTCACCCTTTAATGAACAGGTGGAAGATGAACAAGTTGAAGACGAGCTACCCAACCCCAACCCTGAGCTTGGGTCCCCTGCTCCTGCTTCGCCTGAAGATCTTGCACAAGACATTCCACCTCGTCACTCAACTCGAGTAAGATCTATTCCTACACATTTACTTGACTATCATTGTTACACTGCTCTTGCTACATTACATGAGCCTCACACCTATCGTGAGGCTTCCACTGACCCTTTATGGCAGATTGCAATGAAAGAGGAACTTGATGCATTATCTAAAAACCATACTTGGGATTTGGTGACACTCCCTCCCGGGAAATCTGTGGTTGGTTGTAAGTGGATTTACAAGATTAAGACTCGCTCTGATAGGTCCATTGAGCGCTACAAAGCTCGTCTTGTTGCAAAAGGTTTTACACAGGAGTATGGGATTGATTATGAAGAGACCTTTGCTCCGGTTGCTCGTATCTCATCTGTCCGTGCCCTCTTAGCTGTTGCTGCTGCCCGTAAATGGGATCTTTTTCAGATGGATGTCAAAAATGCATTCCTTAATGGGGATTTACATGAAGAAGTTTATATGCAACCTCCTCCTGGTCTCTCTGTTGACTCAAATAAGGTTTGTTACCTTCGACGTGCACTTTATGGCCTTAAACAAGCTCCACGAGCTTGGTTTGCCAAATTCAGCTCTACCATCTCTCATTTGGGTTACATGGCCAGTCATTATGATTCTGCCTTATTTCTTCGTCGCACTGACAAAGACACTATTTTACTTCTCCTGTATGTGGATGATATGATCATAACTGGTGATGACCTCAGTGGCATTCAAGAACTCAAGAATTTTCTCAGTCAGCAATTTGAGATGAAAGATCTTGGACATCTCAGCTACTTCTTGGGTCTTCAAATCACTCATTCTACTGATGGACTTTATCTTACTCAAGCTAAATATGCTTCTGAACTCTTGTCTCGAGCTGGACTCACTGATAGCAAGACTGTTGACACTCCAGTTGAGCTTAATGCGCATCTGACTCCCTCAGGGGGGAAACCATTGTCTAATCCCTCTCTTTACAGACGATTGGTTGGCAGCCTAGTTTATCTCACAGTTACTCGTCCAGACATCTCCTATGCTGTTCATCAGGTGAGCCAGTATCTGTCTGCTCCACGATCAACTCACTATGCTGCTGTTCTGCGCATTCTTCGATACTTGAAGGGCACCCTCTTTCATGGCCTTTTCTACTCAGCTCAGTCTCCTCTTGTACTCCGTGCATTCTCTGATGCTGATTGGGCAGGAGATCCTACTGATTGTAGGTCTACTACAGGTTACTGTTTTCTCCTTGGTTCTTCTTTAATTTCTTGGTGAAGTAAGAAACAAACTTTTATGGCCCGCTCCAGTAATGAAGCAGAGTATCGTGCTCTTGTTGATACCACATCTGAGCTCCTTTGGTTACGATGGCTCCTTAAGGATTTGGGTGTGTCCACCTCCTCTGCTACTCCCCTTTATTGTGACAACCAGAGTGCCATTCATATTGCTCATAATGATGTCTTTCATGAACGGACTAAACACATCGAGATTGATTGTCATTTTATCCGTTATCATCTTGTCCATGGTGCTCTTAAGCTTTTCTCCGTCTCCTCCAAAGATCAACTTGCAGATATCTTCACCAAGTCACTTCCTAAGGGACGCACTCGTGATTTGGTTGACAACCTCAAGTTGGTCTCACATCCACCTTGAGTTTGAGGGGGGCTGTTAATGTCTATTATGTTATGGGCTTTAGGCCCAATTAGGTTACTTGTATAGCACACTTGTACTTGTACT
This sequence comes from Quercus robur, assembly GCF_932294415.1. NCBI lineage: Eukaryota > Viridiplantae > Streptophyta > Magnoliopsida > Fagales > Fagaceae > Quercus > Quercus robur. The sequence goes on from NC_065537.1 coordinate 61,328,901, forward strand.
ACATTCTACTTGTACTGCACACATATGCCTCCTATATAAAGGCAGTGATGTATATTCTTTTATTTATGAAATACAATACAATTATTCTGTATTTCTAACACAGACGGTGAGGCATGTGTAGCTGATCAACCTGCTCCTAAATCATCACTTGCAATTAACCTCTCAATTGGTAAGTATATAATTTTTTTTTTGAGTAAACAGTAATACTTATTAGAACACACACAAAAATAGTAATATTAGTATTTTAAACATCCAATATGAGATAAACATCCCTATTAAAGTTAGGGATGTTTATTTCACATTGGTTGTGTATGTCTAGTATCCACTGTTTATAAACCTAGTCTACAACTACAAAGGTTAGATCATTTTGTAGTTAAAATCTGGTTATATAATGTATTATAAACCTAGTTGATAAGTATATTTAATTACTGTATTGGGTATTGATTATGATTTCATATACAGAATGACTTTCTACCGTTAATCACAAGAGAATAGGCTTTTTCTTTTTTCTTTTTTCTTTTTTCTTTTTTTTTTTGGTCCTAACAAAAATGCCATGGTTGGTATGGGAAAAAAATAATTAGAACTTGTTAAAACTTTTTCTAAGGTCCCCTTCTCCAGGTACATCAGTAATTGAAATTGTTAAATTAGTTGAAAGAGATATAAAAAATATTATAGACATAAAAGCATAGAATAGAGTAATACACGTTCCCATAACGTAACTCTCATGGGGTTTCTCAAAAAAATAAAAAATAAAACTCTCATGAGTACGTGTATTACTTTATTTTATGTGGGACCTAAGTTATTGGAATTAATATATCTTTAATAAAGACTATCAATTCAACATCACAAAAAGTCCGTCGACTAAATTTAGTGAATGAAAAAATTCCAAATCTTGATTGTCTTTATTTGGTATAAAATGTAGAAAATGATTTTTTTAATGTGGTCCTACAACTTAGGGTCCATTTGGTAATATTGTTCTAATAATATTGTTTAAATATTATGAAAATACATGTGGGTAAAAAAGTATTATAGAAATACATGTTGTGTTATTTAAACAACGAAAACTGCTATTTAAACAATACAACCAAACAAACCCTCAATTATCTTTGTTTAAACTTTATCTTTAGTCTCCATTCTCCAAGAACGTGGATATTTGAGACTTTACCAACTCAGTGTCACAAAAAGTCTAGTCCAAATTTTTTGAAATAAAAAAACTTCACAACTTGATTGTCTTTGTGGGGTTTGAAAACATTGAAAAGTAGAAAATCAACCTTTCTTGTAATCCAACTTGATTTTTCGTGTTTGCTCTATAAAATTAAAATAGCATGAATTCAATAGTCAATTATTAATATTTTATTTATTTTAATTGTAAGTGCTGGCATAGGCTTGATAGTCATGTTTGTCTGCTGCGCCTCTTGGCTGTACTTGATAATTAAGAAAAGAAATCTTATCAAACTTAAAGAAAAGTTCTTCAAGCAAAATGGTGGGTTAGTGTTACAATACCAACTTTCTAGACAAGAAAATTCAACTGAAACTGCCAAAATCTTTACCATAGAAGAGCTTAAGAAGGCAACCAATAATTATGACGAAACTCTGATCATTGGTCGGGAGGGTTTGGTATTGTTTATAAAGGACTTTTATCAGATGATCGTATTGTGGCCATCAAGAAATCCAAAATGGTAGATCAAAGCCAAATTGAGCAATTCATCGAGGTAGTTGTACTTTCCCAAATTAATCATAGGAATGTGGTTAAACTATTGGGTTGTTGTTTGGAGACATCAGTTCCTTTATTGGTCTACGAATTCGTAGCGAATGGCACCCTTTTTGAGTACATACATAATGAAAGCAAGGTGTCCACTTTATCATGGGAAATTTGTCTAAGGATAGCTACAGAAACAGCGGAAGCACTATCATATTTGCACTCTGCAGCTTCTACACCTATAATCCATAGAGATGTCAAGTCTTCAAACATTTTGCTTGATAGTAGTTACATAGCAAAGGTATCAGATTTTGGAGCTTCGAGATTGATACCACTAGACCAAATAGAAGTAGCAACAATGGTGCAGGGAACTATTGGATACCTGGACCCAGAATACTTGCATACAAGTCAATTAACTGAGAAAAGTGATGTTTATAGCCTTGTAGTGGTCCTTGTAGAGCTATTGATAGGGAGAAAGACGCTTTCATTTTATAAGCCCGAGATGGAGAGAAGTTTAGTTACGTATTTTCTCCTTTCTTTGAAAGAGAATAGATTGTTTGAAGTCCTTGGGAAACATATAGCAAAAGAAGGCAATGCCGAGCAATTGAAGGAAGTGGCAATTCTTGCAAAGAAGCGCTTAAAATTGAAAGGGGAGGATAGACCTACTATGAAGGAAGTAGCAACAAAATTGGAGGGTTTGCGAAAGATGGAAAAGCATTCGTGGGTCAATTTTGATTCGAACTTTGATGAGATTGAGCACTTGCTTGCTGAGACATCAAATTCTAGCAATTATGATGTTAGGAATAAAAGTATTGGTGTACATGATAGTGTCAAAGACCATGTAATATTGGACTTTGATAATGGAAGATAATCTTAGAGGATGATAGCCTATATTTAGTAGTGGTAATTTTGTAGTTTCTTGTTTTTACACTCATCAATGATGTCCCTTCCCCTTTTTTTTTTTTTTTTTTTTTTTTTTTTTTTTTTTTTTTTTTTTTCTGAACTTCATCCTAAACTAAGAGTGGTGAGAAGAATAAACTTGCAAATGAATATCATATTGATTTTCTTTCATATCCTCCTTTATAAATATTACTCTTTAATAGTTTATACATCCATGAAGGTAAAACGTATCTTGTCTATCCATTAAGTCTTCCCTTGAAACAAGAGATTGTAATTAAGATATATGTTATCTTGAATGGGCACTACTCACATCAATAAAACCCATATGCCAGAAGGTTTATGGGTGAAATTATATTTGATGAATTCCATTGCATAATATAACAATTTTTGTTCAATATAATTTTTAACAATTTTTGTTAAATATAAGTTAAAAATTTTCGTCAACATTATTCAATTGTAACTAAAGATATAAATCACTTACTTCACCAACCTACACAAACTTTAGAAGTTACATACCCTCCCCTTTTATAGATATTTTTTTCAACTATTTAAATCTATTAATAAAGTTCATTATTATGCATAAAAAAGGAGGAAACTACACTTTTTTCCTCTAAATTATACCTCATTTTACACTTACCCTCATAAACTATCATAGCCTCTGAGCACGCGCTCACGTGCGTGCTCAGAGGCTCTTCTATTTTTTGGGTAAGGGTTAATTTAGAGCATTTATTATAATTTGAGATTATTACATTTTTCAATTAAAAAAAAACACCTAGGGGTGTGATGAGTATTATGTGGTGAAATAATTTTTTTCATCACAATCTTAGGTTTTTTTTTATGATTGGAAAATGTAGTAATCTCAAATTATAATAAATGCTCTAAATTAACTCTTACCCAAAAAATAGAAGAGCTCATGCGCGTGCTTAGAGACTAGTATTTCATTTATAAAAGTACTTTTTATTATTTATATGAAATACTTTGATTTTTTTTTTTTTTTGAGAAAATTAAATACTTTGATCTTGATCTTCATAATTGCAAGTTGCAACAACAACCATTCCGTCACTTCGGTAGTAGAATAAGGGCTGGATGATTGCTATCTAATGAATCTGGGACAAAGCATAATCTTATTTCATAGGAAATCAATGAGTTTCTTTTTTTGTGGACTCCAAATTTGATTTATACTTATTAGGTAAAAAAAAAGTTTATCTAGAATTTACACGCTAAGAAAATTAAGATTGTAAGGACGCGATTTGTAACGATCCGTAACAGGGTGCTGGGCTCGCACGTAAATAGGTCTAAACAATATGATTTGTAGAGCGTGGGTGTAAAGAACTAGGTTAACTTTTGTATAATAAAAGGATTCACCCTCAAGTATATTGAAAGTCCAGAGTTGGTACAACAATAGTTCTCTTGGGTAATCGATACAGTTCTTTTTCTCTCTTTTCGTTCTCCTTCTTTAGTATGTGTTTCTCTTTCTTCTTACTTTCTGTTTTTCTCTCCCCTCTCCTGTATGTTCTTCTTTCAGTTTATATACCACCTTTTGTGTTCCATCCTCACCGCACACGTGTAGGTTAGGTTCGGAGGATTTCTTTCTGTCCCATCTAGCACCTCTTGGAACTTCCTATGGGCAGCTGTAAAGCTGCTTCCTCACTGTTCAGGTATCACCTCCACATTAATGCGGTCAGAGAGTTAGTTGAGAGGCCATTAATGCGGAGGCAGCTGTAGTTATAGATATTTGTTTGCCTTATCTCTTTCACCCTTGGTCGGTTACTCTATCTTTAGTGGTGATCTAGTTCTGAGGTCTGGTTACAACAAGACCGCGTCCTGATCGTCCTCGGACGCATACTGCCGAGGAGTATAACATCCTCGGACGGGTACAGAACTCCTCCCCCATGATATTGATTATCACCCCCTTTCGGCAATTGCCTTGTGACCTGACACGGCCTCCTCGGACGGATATGCATCCCCGGATGGGCCACAGGCCCAACGATCCTGACTTTAATGGGTCTGTTGATTGACAGGCCCCCACAAAGATCATCTAGGATTCTTGTTGTATTCAAGATTAAAATCATCTACAATTTCTTTTCATTAGGATTCTTGCAGGTGGCTAAGAAAATCATCTACAATTTTTGGTTAAAATCAAATTTTAACTTACTGTAAACTATCTTAATAACTAAAAACTAATTAATGAGAGTTTTATATAGTAAACTATTGGCAATGGAATTTAATCCACGTTGAAGAGTTGTAATATGAGTTGTGAACAAAACAATAGGAATATAAGAAAAGGTGAAAGCAAATATAAACCAACATAGAGAACCCAATATGCATGAGGTATCCAAACTAAAGGTGATCAAAGATACTTATATTTTGGCCGTTGACTACACTTCAAATCCAAAGTCCAAACAGTCCGTTGGAGTTGGAGGATAAAGCACACGAAAATCTTGAAGATCAACACCCCAATACACGTTTCTTGAAAATTAGATACGAAAATTTTTAAGATAGACACTTTTATTTTATTTTTTTGAGAAATTTAAATACTTTGATCTTGATCTATGTAATTGCAAGTTGCAACAACAACCATCCCATCACTTCGGTAGTAGAATAAGGGCTGGATATTTGCTATCCAATGAATCTGGGACAAAGTATAATCTTGTTTCATAAGGAATCAATAAGTCTCCTTTTTTGTGGACTCCAAAATTGATTTCTACTTATTAGGTAAAAAAAAAAGTTTATCTAGAATTTACATGCTTAGAAAATTAAGATCATCTAGGATTCTTGTTGTATTTGAGATTAAAATTATCTAAAATTTCTTTTCATTAGGATTCTTGCAGGTGGCTACGAAAATCATCTACAATTTTTGGTTAAAGTCGAATTTTAGTTTATTGTAAACTGTCTTAATAACTAAAAACTAATTAATGAGAGTTTTATATAGTAGAGTAAACTATTGGAAATGGAATTTAATCCACGTTGAAAAGTTGTAATATGAGTTGTGAACAAAACAATAGGAATATAAGAAAACGTAAAAGCAAATATAAACCAACATAGAGAACCCAACATGCATGAGGCATCCAAAATAGAGGTGATCAAAGATACTTACATTTTGGCCATTGTCTACACTTCAAATCCAAAGTCCAAACAGTACGTTAGAGTTGGAGGATAGAGCACATGAAAATCTTGAAGATCAACACCCCAGTACACGTTTCTTGACGTTTAGATACGAAAATTTTTAAGATAGACACCTCAGTGCACGTTCCCTAAAGAAATATGCGAAAGAAATTAAAAGTGAGATTGAAATATTTGATTTCTTTGTAGAATATAAGTGTTCATGACTTAGAAAACCAAAACAGAAAAGACCGATGTATATTGACATACACATACCATTGAGCAAGAGCAAATAGAAAAAAATGATGATAATGGTGAAAAGAAGATTAACACAGAATTGAGAGAATTGGAGAATTAAAGAAGAATCAGTTTCAGTTTGAAAACCAACTTGGATTTACTGGGAGTTGGTCCTATTTTGTAGATAGTGTTTTACATGGGAGTTAAAAAAGTATTTTTACCAAGTTTTGCCTATACTCAAACGTAGGCTATAGGTGTATTTTGGAGCAAAAAAATCTCATCCAAACAAGAGAAACCCTTTAAATAGTAGTATAGATAAAAACACGATTTCAACTGTTTGTGTATTAGATAATGAAAAATGTTAAAGTGAAAAATTATTTTACAAACTGTTAATGTAGTGAGCAGTTATTGATAAAAAAAAAAAAAAGTAATGTTAACAACGGGCTCAGGCGAGAATCAATTAAGAATTTGAAGATGTATTACTCCAAGGGTCTATTTGGATACAGCTGAAAACTGAAAATAGTGTAGCAAAATAATTTTTAAACGTGTGAATAGTATCGTGGGATCCATTTTTAATGAAAAAGTTACTGAAAAGTGAAATTTGTGGGTCCCGTAAACAGTATACGTGACCTACTAGTGTGCTGAAAAGTGATTAAAAAGTCAAATATTACGATTACTATTCACTCTTTTTTATTGTTCATATACCTTGGTGCACTGTTCATGTCCCGTGAACAATGCACCAGGCGCTGGTCTTAAAATAAATAAATTAAAAAAAAAAAAGCACAAACATAAATGTGCAAAACGGCAAAACACTGAATCCAAACCGCACCTAAGTGTGTGTTTAGATTAGAATTAAAAATTAAAATTATTTCACTATTTAATTTATTTTTTCTACTATTTATGAATTTCATTGCACTTTTTGACATTATTTATGAGTTTCACTATACTATTTCAATTAACCTTTACATCTATCTACAATATTTTCAATAATTTCTCACTCTCCAAGCCTGCCAGAGCCATAGCCATAGCCATGGCCATCCTCGCCTTTCCCCTAGTCATCTCCTTCCTCAAACCCCACACCTCCTGTCTCTCTCTCCTCCGCGTTGCCAACCGCAACCACCACCACCACCTCTTCTGCCCTCGCCGCCACTTCTCCGTCTCCGCAATCAGCACCTCCTCCTCCTCCACTAGTATTCCACAACACTCGCCGTCCTCCTCCACTAGTATTCCACAACACTCGCCGTCTACGGATTCCGAGTCCGACTCCAATTCCAACAACAACAGCAGCGAAGCTATCAAGTCCCCCGTTCCAACTTTCCAGCAAGCCATTCAGCGCCTTCAGGTTTCACTTCTTCTCAACTCAATTGAATTCACGCTTTTCTCTTCGTTTTTCTTTGTTAGTGTTATTGATGATGGTACTGTTACTCTCGACGTGTTTTTATAGGAATATTGGGGCTCAGTTGGATGTGCCGTAATGCAATGCAGCAATACTGAGGTAATGTAATGCTGTGTTTGAAAATGTTTTCCAAACGTAAAATATTTTCCCAAAAAGGAATTATTTAGTGTTTGGTTGTGTTTTCTGAAAATACTCTGGAAAATATTTTCTAGTGTTGGGTTGCATTTCAGAAAATGATATGGAAAATTTTCTTCTACTTTATCGCATTATTTCCCAGGCACAGGAGACCGGGGACATTAATTGGGTTGGGGTGGAGCTTCGGTTGATAAGTTTTGGTTGAGGGGGTAAATGGTTTACGAAAAATGCCTTTATTTGACCAACATTTTCTGTTGCCTCAAACACCGGTAAATGTGGAAAATATTTTCTGGAAATCAATTTTTGTTGAACCAAACACAATTGTAATAAGTTTTTCTACAACCACAACATTTGACACAACTTGATAAAATAGTTGACTATGAGTAGTGGACTCACTGGGTCCACTTTTTCTCCATCACTTATTTTTATAACAAAAGCTGTGGCACTGTACTTTCTCAATTTTATATAGTGCAATTGTTTGATAGTACAACTAAGATTAGATTACACTTTTGGCCCCTTGGGGTTGCTTTCATTTTCTTGCACCAAGTTTAATTTCATTTTCAAAAAGGTCCTTCCGTCTATGTCCGTGACTAATCTGGCCATTATGAGAGTGCAAAAAAAAAAAGAAAAAAAGAAAAGAAAATGATGTTGTTTAGTTGGCACGTTGAAGGATCATTTTAAAAATGGAATCAAATTTGGTGGACCAGAATGAATATTCTGAAACTCAAGGGACCACAATGAAAATAATGTCAAACTTTTAATGGTCAAAATTTTAATTTAGTCTACAATTTAATATAAATCCATTTCACAATTGGTGAACTGTGTGATGTAATTTACGTTAATCTTTGTTGACCAGGTTGGAGCTGGGACAATGAATCCTCTCACATTCTTAAGGGTTTTGGGTCCAGAACCATGGAATGTTGCGCAGGTGTTGTCACTTCTTTTGATGTATCTTCTTGTGCAAGCAAGTGTTGAAATTTTAGGAAAATGATGTTTAGAGTCATGTAGTAACCGAAATAATGAATGAACGTGGATGGTTTCCTTGGGATTATGGTGTATATGGCTTAATTAAGAGAAGAAAAGTGATTGGTAGTCAATTTAGGATTTCTGTTGTTGATACTAGTTTGTTTGCACGTGAGATCCAGTTACGTGTAAAAGGGTCAAATGTTTTTTATAAGTAGTTCATGTGTAGATGTTGTGGTGAGACTGTAGATCATCTATTGTTGCATTGTGACATTGCATATGCTTTGTGACCTTTACCTTCTTGACATATGGGGTTCAATGAGTAATGTTCAAGAGGGTTGTAGACCTACGACTTTCTAGATGGAGGAATTGGTTTGGTAAACATTCCTTGTTTGTGAGGAACCTACCTCTTTTATGCCTTTTGTGGACTTTATGGAAGGAAAGGAATTAACACACTTTTGAAGGCATGGATGTCTGGGTTATTCAGCCAAAATCAACTTTCCAACAAGCTTTGTTTCAATGGATCCTTGTTTTGGATCATAGATGATAGATCATATTGAGATACATTCTATTATAGACTTCATTGATTCTCCTTCCTTTAGACTGTAACATTCACTGTTTGGATATCTTGTACTTTTTTAGGGCTATTTTGTTTATTCCTGCGTACATATGGCAGTTCCATTTTTTTTTTCAATAAAATTTCATTATTAAAAAAGGAAGCAGTTCAATTCTTCTCTAACAGAATGGCCATACGGTCACGTACAGTGCACACTTACTTAAGAACTAAATATATAAATAATGATTTCCTAGAAACCATGTAGCTTAAATTAACTATATTCCAGTTCAATTGTTTGCAACATTCTGAAAAATACCCCTTGGTCCCTTTTTTTGTATGTAAATTATAAAGAAGTTGTTCTTGTTGTAAATGAAACTGAAGATGGTGCAAAATAAAATAATAAAAATCAATATATTCCTTCCCCCCCCCCCCGCTCCCCTCTTTATAATTTGACTTTGATGCTACCATACTTGCCTATCTTGTTTGTTGAAAAGAAATAAAATAAACAAATAGCAGATTGGAATCAACCTTTTTAACTTATGGCAGCCAAAATTACTCTCATTTTCATTTGCTAAAGGTTTCTATACATTTAAAAAAAAAATGCACAGATAGGCCATGCATATAATGGGGTAATTGGCTGATCAATTTTGGGGTGATCTGGATTTTTAATGCATGCTGGTTGATGAGGCCTGTGTGAATTAGACGTTTCTGGGATTAAATTCTTTCTTATAAGCATTTGCTTATTGTAACTATGCTTGAAAAAATTTGAAAATTTGAAATCTTGATTTTGATTGCTTTGATTTTTTGCTGGAATCTTCAAAATATTGTTTGATTAGCTAATTTAAAATGCTGTAAAGTTGTGAGATTTTCTGTCACTACCATTTTACATTTTGACAACTGCATTGATACTTGAAAACCATCCCTTCCGGAAAAAAAAAAGAAAAAAAAGAAGAGTTTTCTTAGGTAACTGCTAACATGGGGTTTCATATGAAAGGTATACGGAGCCTTGCATTTGGCCAGATGATAGTCTTTATGGTGAAAACCCAAACAGGCTTCAAAGGCACACTCAATTTCAGGTTAAATTTGAGTTTATAGATAAAAAATTTTCTTTTCTGGATGATTTAGGGAGCTTTGTTTTACAATACCTTACTGCTTGCATTCAAATTTGATCTCAGGTTATATTAAAGCCTGATCCTGGAAATTCACAAGATCTTTTTATTCGTAGCCTATCAGCTTTAGGTAGTGACTCTGCCTATATTTTCTTTAAATTGCTATAAGCTTAAAGGCATTTCTGCATTTTTCTTAAAGTTGAAAAGAATTGTAATTCTTTAGATTCCTCTGTGTTTATTTTACTTGTACATCAAGTAGTATTTTTTCAATAAAATATCATTACTTATCAAAATAATTTGAGAAGAATTCATTGGTACCCTTTGTCCATTTTCATGTCTTGTGCTTATTGATTCTTGACACCCTTATCAATACAAGAAGAAAACTAGCAATTGAGCCACATCTTAACCGTAAAAGATGGGCTAAAACTCATTTTTCCCTTTAAAAAAAGGAAAAATTCATTTGAAGTTATGCTGTATAAGAAAATGACTAGGCCTTACAATTTTGCTGTTTGTTGTTCTTCTTGACAAAGATGCAAAGGCGCACCCATTTTCTGCATAAATGGGAGAAAGTTGGGTATCTAGAGGTTCCCTAATATGAGAATCACGAGCTGTCCTTCAAGTTGGAAAATGAACTAGGCCTTACATCATCATTTGTTCTTTCTAGGTATTCCACTCATTTCATGAACATGTTGTTTCTTAGTAGCCCAACATTTTTTTCTTTGAAGTATGGCTGGTCTTATATCAATCATATATAATGCCCCCTTCAACTTAATGGAAATATTCAATCATGCAAGATTCCCGATTCACTTTTTATGTCTCCCAACTCTAATTATACGCATAACTTCTCTTTTTTTGATAGGTAATAGAACTTTTATTGAAAAAATGACTGGACATGAAGAAAATACATAAAGCTCAAGAGCTAAAGTTAACAGCTAACAGATTGTAGAAAGCAGAAATTGAAATGCATTGTGTAAGACCCAAAATATGAGCCCACTGAAATAAAGTACCGAATAGAAGATGTTTTAAAAGATCTAAAGATCGCTCATTATCTTCAAAGATACGGTTATTAAGTTCCTGCCAGGCTAACCACGGTAGACAACATGGTATCATATTCTAGATAGTTGATTGGTGTTTCCCAAACCAATTCTCCCCCAAAAAAAGAACAGTATGTATAACATGTTACATACCTCTTCAATCCCCCCATTCTTACAAATGATTGAGCCAAGATGTTGAAAATGATAACTTGTAGGCATTATTTGTCCATCTATTTTATCATCACTTAATATCTAGTTCCAGCTTTAATAAAATTGCATTCCATATGATCAATCTAAAGCTCAAGTAGAATAATCACTATAAATAAACAAACAAAGTGGTTAATATTATTGTCTCTGTTAGATTTAACGGGATGCATTTCTATCTCAATCTACCAATTTGATTGAGAATCATGATCACTACCTTCTTTGGCTTGGAGGTTGATGATTATGAGATCACTTTATTATTTTAACTATCATATAACTTATCAAAAAAAAAAAAAAAACTATCATATATCTATGGCAATTCATGTTCTATTTTTTGTTCCCATATATGGTAATTCCTTTGATTTTTATACTGTCATAGTTTCCAAGGATAGTGGTTATTCCTTTACAATTAAAATGAATAAGCACCATTTACATTCCGTGTTATATCTATGCAGGAACATAAGGGCCTCTGTCTTTTTCTTTTTAATGGTAATTGAATACGTATATGGTGGTCTTGAAAACCCATGACCTGTTGCTCCACCTTCTTCTTTTTACAAGTAATTAAAAAAATTTATTGGAGAGAAATGAAGGCAATGATCTCCATGTACACAGGAAGTGTACGAGGGTAGCCACAAACATCATCTAAAGTTATAAGTATCTAGAAATCTGACCAGACCCTCCACCTAACCTCACAAGGGGAGGAGTTGCATTTATGTTAGAGCTAATTGGCCTAAAAGCTTCTATGTTTTAATGACCATTGTTTTCAAAACAATTTCAAATGATGCCAATGAGCTCTAGCTCAAAATTCAAATGGTGCTTCCTACTCCCTTAATATTTGGATGGAGGGTAAGATTGTGGTTCAAGGCCTCTGGGATTCAATTTTATTAAATAAGTTTACATGTTACGTGTAATTGTTGTTTAGATTGCCAATCATCTAGTCCCATCGATGTTAGTGCAAATGACAAGAACTGTTTAACTTAAGTTTCATGTTCACATTTTCACATTTTATCCTTTTTTCAACATTTTGTTTAACAGTGATGCTTTATGCTTGATAGGTATCAATGTTAGTACGCATGATATATGATTTGTGGAGGACAACTGGGAGAGTCCGGTAATATCTTGTCTTTAATGGTGAATTTTTTCTTCCCTTGTTATTTTATGCAGATCTAATTAGTGCGTCTTACTAAGATACAATTTAACTTGGTTAGATTTCCTTGCTATGGCTCATAGTTGTAAGCATAGTGCAACTATATGTGTAAAATTTTTCTTGAGGAAGCATTTTGTCTAAATGGATCATTAGCTTGTTTGTTTTCTACATGCTGACCAAACATGCTTATAGGTACTTGGTGCCTGGGGTTTAGGCTGGGAAATCTGGATGGATGGGATGGAGATTACCCAGTTCACCTACTTCCAGCAGGTTAATCCTTTGAAATTGAATAGAACTAAGAATCTTCCCTAATTTTGGAAAATATGGCTTTCATGTTTACCGTAATAATAAGTTAATAACTATTTCCCTTGGTCAAGGTACTGTTGATTTTCATGATTTTGCCAAGTTTTATTTGGTTTCACTTGAAGCTTTTTTCCCATTCTTTCTCTCTAGGCTGGAAGCCTGCAATTGTCGCCCATATCTGTTGAAATCACTTATGGTCTTGAGCGTATCCTCATGTTACTACAGGTCTGTCTTTGATTGTTTCTTTTATTAATCTTTGACCTCATTGTCCATTTTATTAAATTTGTCTGAACTAATTGGCTGGGAGTTGATCATTTTAAGAAAATTCAATATGCTGATGGAATTACATACGGGGAGCTGTTTTTGGAGAATGAGTAGGTTTCCCCTCAAAAAAAAAAAAATATATATATATATATATTTTTTATTTTTCTTTTTCTTTTAAGGCAAAATAGTGCTAGAACTGTGTGGTCACAAATACTTATAATCTTCCAAAGATTGTCAATGTACATCACTCAATATTCTTGAATGGCGGATTATGTTTCTAAATTTGCCATTATTGTGCTTTATTAATCTTATGGCTCATTTTGTATGCACAAAAATTGTTTCCTTGTGATGTCATTGCGTGTTCCCTCAAAAAGTCATTTGAGTTAAGTTTCATACTTTCTTCCTAAATGCTGGTAATCTTTTGTCTTTCTAAATTTTTGTCATGGTCTTTATGGAATTGCTACCCCAAACATGTTGTACTTTATGCAAATAAACTTTTCGAGTTAGTGATATTCGAACTCCCACCTTTCTACTCCACTGTGTTCTTTTAGTCTTCTTTGTAGAAGTTAACTGCTGAACTTTTTGCCTCCTTCCCATTTTTAGTCAAGTACTTTCTCCTCTGTAAGCCGCTTTGCCTCTTTTTGAAGCATACTACTGCTTGAAGCTAATTTAAAAGAACTCTGAGGTGCTTGATTGGCAATTGAAGATAGTTGGATGGGATGCCATCTGATATGAAGTTCAAATATTCAGATGACTTCCATTAACCTTTTTAATCTCCATTCTCTTTATTTTGCTCTTTTTCCACCACCTGTTATATAAGCATTATCAAGCTTCACTGTGCCATTTACTTTCTAAATGTCCACAATCAATATATTTCGTACTTCTTTTTCAAGAAGGAAATGAGTGCATATTATCTAGAACATGCCAGTGTTCATCATCTTCAGAAACACTTTGATTTTTTTGAAGAAGAGGCGTGTTCTTTGCTTGCTTTAGGCCTTGCAATCCCTGTGTATGTTGTTTAATTTTTATTTATGTTCCATTATTCAGTGCATTATGTGGAAACCTTTTCTCTTTTTTTCTTAAAGTTAACATTTGCTGTGCTACATGCTAGGTATGATCAGCTTCTGAAGACATCTCATGCTTTTAACATCTTAGACTCTAGAGGCTTTGTTGGGGTAACAGAGCGTGCTTGATATTTTGGTCGGATAAGAAGGTAAGGATTCGTCCTTATTGTGGCCTGGAAAACTTTGCACTGAAAATAGAAAAACACTGTCATGTATGTACTGGTAAAATTAAAGTTGTGAATTTTGTTTTGCTGTAGAATGGTATTAAGGTCCACTTTTAGAAAATCATAGAGATAAATTTTTATTTTTAATCTGATAATCTCTCGATCTTAAAGTTGGGCAGATATCTTTTTTGTAGTCATCATTGTCTCAGCCCTATCCGTGATAACATGACCTACCATGTTCTTTGTACAGATTCAGTTAATGGGTAAGGTTTTAGAACTAAATTTATAGACCATTTGGTAGACTTTTCAACTGAGTACAGGGCACTATTAATTTATGGTGCCAATGACATGTTATGGCAAAATCTTAGGGGACATATATGCTCAGATCAGCAGGAGAAAGATTAATATGTAGTCTGCAACTTGTGATATACTGCTCAAGCAGCTCAACTAATATTGAATTTATAAAGGAACAAGACTATTGTCTTTTGATCCATAGGATCAACAAAATGAGAGGCAGGGAGGACTATCGAAACTAACAGTCCCAGCCACTATAATTTGCAACTGGTTATCATTGCTTAGCTAAACAAATTTACCAACTTTGGTTCCATTAACTGAATGTTCATATGAAACGAAGGGCCAATATTGGTGTCTATGTTATCAATGAAATGGTTGGCAGCTTGATAATACAGAACAGAGACATGCATGACAGATTATTTGAATGCAAATAAATTGCTGGTCTAGGCCTGAACAAAGATTTGTTTTTAAGCACATGATTCTTTCAGGTCAATCCTCCTGAGTTCTGTGTCTATCTTATCCTCTTTTTTGTGCGTGTGTGTTTTTTTTTTCTCTTCAATCAGTTTAGCTCGTCAGTGTGCACAACTTTGGTTGAATACCAGGGAGTCTCTTGGACATCCATTGGGTGTTGCTTCTGACCCTGTTCATGTTCTTAAGGTTAATTTAGCTTTCATTTTTATTGATTTATTATCATTTTTAATTATATGTATGAATGATCAAGCATACATGAATAGACTCATATTATTTTGGGATTTACTTTTACATCCCTTTTTGTGGCATGCACTTGTTTATATGGTTTGATCACCAGGTGTACATAGGAGTCCTTGATTTTTTACCTATGCTTGTAGCTTTAAAGACATCATAAATTACGCATGAGAACTAAATGATCTAAGCAATTATATAATTGTATTTGTACACTCCTAGACATATAATATATATGTGTGTGTAAGAGAGAGTGAGGATGGCGTTCAATTTACCATTGACACCTTGTCATTGAAATTCTAGTAGATAGATATTGCTAGAACTTTAAATTTATGTGAGCTTTTTAACATTATAATTTTATTGTTTGACCAGAATAAGTCACGGTTTAACAACTACTGTGTACATATAATTATTACTTTTAAATATGGGTTTATTCTGTGACTTATGTCACAGGTGAATGATGATTCAAGGTTGTTTGTTCTTGAGATTGGGACTGAAGAGATGCCGCCTCAAGATGTAGTTGATGCAGGCCAGCAAGTACTCTTTTTCTTCACATGAAGCATGTTGATCCTTGTCTTATTATAGCTATCTCCTTTCCTTTTTTTTTGGTTGGTTGGTTTTGAAGCTCTCTTTACCTTTTAGATATTGTCAACCCCATTTTTTCCACCTAATTTTCCATCTATAGTTGTTCACTGACTGAAATGGTGGTCATTACAGCTCAAAGACTTAATATTGCTGGTGTTGGAAAAACAAAAATTAAGCCATGGTGAAGTGCAAGCATTTGGAACACCTCGCAGATTACTGGTACAGTGATAACTATATTTCCCTTTGCAAAATGCTGACATTGTTTTCCAAATAGAGAAAATAGAAGAGAAGTTATTCTTTGTTCTTATGGCTTAATGGCCTAATTGCATTCTTCCATGGGATTTGTTTCTGGGTTCAATTCTTCTATCTCATACTTAATAATAAAAAAGAACCATGTTTCACATGCAATGGTGCAGGTTTTACATCTAAATATGTTGAATTTTATAGTACCCTATGTGGCTCCTAGTACTAAAATTGACTGTCCACTGAGATTTCAGGACGTTATCCAGTTTCATTTTTTCACACTGAATGGTTATGATGTGTGCCTTTTTGTCACATTTCCTGGTTTGTGTTGAGAATCTTTGCACTAAACAAGCTGAGAAGGAGGTTGAGGTTTGAGGACCTCCTGTTTCAAAAGCATTTGATGATCAAGGAAATGCTACAAAGGTTTGCCATTCTTTTTCTCCTGTGAGCTTAAGTAAATTTGCTTTTTTGGCCAAATGATTTGTGTGGTGAGATTATTTGAAAACAGCAATAGAAGTACCATGAGTGCATTTGCTTTATTATTAATGTTATTTTATTTGTTTTTCCTTCATGGAAGGGATTATTAGTTATTACATGTATTTTATGTTTCCCAGCTTGTGCTGTGACTTTGGCAAAGCTAGAATACATTGCTCGCTTGTTAGTGTAATTATTGAGATGTCATTGTATACTGGTGTAACTTAAAAGGTCATCATTTTTAAGTGGTTGGTAGCTGATTTGAATATGAATAGCCATATAATATTTAACTTGTTATTTCATGTCAGGCTGCTGAGGGGTTTTGCCGTAGATACTCTATACCACTGGACTCATTGAATAGAAAGATTGATGGTGAGTGTGCAAAGTTTACCTGATTTGAGATCTAAGTTTACTTCATTGTTCATCTCCTCAAATTTATTTGTACTTTTTATATGATTTTGGATATAGAGATGGTTTAATTATTTCAATACTCCCCCCCCCCCCCCCCCCCCCCAAAAAAAAAAAAGAAGAAAAAAAACTACTACTAGAAGGTGACTTAGAACTGTGTATAGTTATTAGTTTTTACTGTGTTATCATGTTGCAAATAACTTGCAATGGTTATATTTAGAAGTTGACCCCTTTTAAAAATCAGTATTATTATTACACAAAAGAGGACTTATATTTTAAGGAGGCTTATCATAGCACATAAAATCCTCATCTTGTGAGTAGTCTAGCTAAGCAAGAGCATCACAGTAGTCAGACTACTGCAAGAGAGGGTGGATAGCAATTATCTACAATCAACAAGGGAAAATGTTAGTCTGCTAGTGGCAAAATGCCCAGTGACTAAGTTGACAACTATCAGCATCATTTCCACTTTTAAACAAGAAATTCCAAGCTCCACGGCCATTGACCAGCTGCCTCTAAGCACTTAACTCTGCTTGCACACTAGTATTATCACTTTCATTTAGGGAAGTCTCTCTCTCTCCGAATTTTTCACCTTATGTGAGAACAATAGCAGACATGTTTATGTTTGGAGATTGCAGATAATTAGAAAAAATATATGGAAACAAAATTTTTTTTTTTTTTTTTATTGGTAAGTAAACATGCATCTAGTGATTCTGGTGGGTTTGAACACATGACTTTACCCTCCAAGCCTTTCTACGGGGGCATATAGTGTCATTTGAGCTAGAGCTTATTGGCAAAAATTTATGGAAACAATTGACTCATCTGTGAGGTGGGTTGATGATCTTACCCATACACTTCCAATAAATCATGTATGAGATCTACCTAATTGTATTGACGGAAGATTGTTTTCGGTATCTGTAAATGTTTAATATTCAGTTTAAGTATAGAAAATCTTATGCTATTTGATCTTCATTTGACCAAGTAATCAATTTAATTTGCTAGTACACCTCATGCCAAATCAACTAAGTTGTACTATAGTTGTTTATACTACATAATTTGGCTGGGGCATACTGGGTCTTTAGTTGAGACCACCTCTACCCTGGTAGGGTTTAGGGTTCTTGTGCTGCCATTTTTTTAATAGAAGTGAACCTTAATCTGGCCCATTTATTGATGGGCCACTTTGCTGCAAAAGGTCTGAGTTATTGCTGTTTAACTGCTACTTTGAGGGCAAGTAAGTTGGCCTTTAAAGCTTTGCACATTTGAATGGTTAGCCATCAGAAATTTAGGCCATGTTCCAGAAAACTCACATATTCTTGTTTTTAAGTTGCTACACATAATGTTTGCACTTGATAATGGGTATTCATGAGGATTTTTTTTTTTTCAAAATGCAGGGAAAACAGAGTATCTATATGCTCGTATAATGGAATCTGCCCGACTTGCTGTTGAGGTTCTAGTGCCACTTTTTCTCTTTGCTAATTGTATTTATGAACTTCTCTCATAAAAAAAGAACTTTTTTCCTTAGTTATTTTATTGTGAATGTATTTGGTTAGATGAAGTGCCCATCAAATTTGGATGTACAATTGCAGATGTGTACTGATTCAGATAAGATCTCAATATGTGCTAATTTTAATATAAGACAAATACTGAATATATAGTATTACTTTCCTTTATATCTATTAAAAAAAAAAAAAAAAACAATGACTGAATGTTTTGATTAACTGAATGAAACTTTATTAACAGTAACAGTTTCCAACATAAAATGTTAGTAGAAAAGTTTATCTCATGTACTATTTGTAGAACTCAGGAACAGGATACAATCAAAAAGAGCTAGGGAGGAATTCAAGGAAGCATTGATGAAGATTAGGGCTCTTTCATTTTTTTTACCATTCCCCTTTTCTATTATTAAGGTGACAGATGCAATAATATCTGATGCTTAAAATTAATACTGATTGAAAGAAAACGTAATTTCCAATGATATCTGCAGATATATGAACGTCACTTACTATGTGTGTGTCAATTATTCTATTTTTATTTCTTTCATAAATAGGCTTGTTAACTATTGGAGCTTATTGGTGAGTACAAATTATGAAGGTACTGATAAATAATGGAATACTATGTTTCTAGTATCCTAATAATGATTACTTATCTATCTCCTTAAGGTGACAATTTGCTCAATGATTTTCTAAGATTCTAGGAATTAATGGCTACTTACTAGGACTGCTGCTTTAGAATAGTGTACATGTGGCTTGCCTTTTGATTCTATTGTCATCACTTTGTGGTTTTTTTAATTTAACAATTTTTACCCATAAGGATCTGTAGATAAATGCTGTTTTTAATTTGCTATAAATAGGTGTTGTCTGAAGAATTACCCAGTACCATTGCTAAAATATCATTTCCAAAGTCAATGCGCTGGAACTCTCAGGTTTGTACAATTTTAATTTTTGATTTCTATTTACGGCTCTTAACATTTGATTTGCATGTGTTCCTCTTTTCTTGTTAGTTAAAATTAAAAAAATAAAATCAATTATTAATCTTTTGTTCATTAAATTGAAATTGATTTTTTTTGGATTATCAGTGAGACAACTTGGTGTGGCTACCGGATTTATTTTTGATTTTTACTTATTTGAGACACTAGATTTCAGACTTTTATTACTTTTATGTATTTGAATTTTTTGAATTAGTTTAGGCTTTATTGTGATTATGGATTTTGTGGGATTTAATTGTGGCATGATTAGATCTTTCCAGATTGATGTAATCTTGGAAGCCCTATTAAATTAGTGGCTCTTGTAATAAAGAATTTTCTGATGAGAAATTATCTCTTGCTTGGTGGTGATCCCAAGCACCCTTAGGTGGTGAAGCCTAGAGTTTTTCTCTTTTGTTTTTATTTTATTACATTCCCTAATTACGTTCTGCATCAACTTGGGGAGTTGGTGTGGACACTAGATTTGTTTCTGATTTTTACTTATTTGAGACATCAAATTTCAGACTTTTATTACTTTTATGTATTTGAATTTTGAATTAGTTTGGCTTTGTTGTGATTAAGGATTTTGTGGGATTTAATTGTGGCATGGTTAAATCTTTCATATTGATTTGATCCAGTAAGCCCTATTAAAATAGTGGCTCTTGTAATTGTGAAGGTACTGCCTTTTGAATAAGAATTTTCTGATGAGAAATTCTCTCTTGCTTGGTGGTGATTTCAAGCACCCTTAGGTGGTGAAGCCTAGGGTTTCTCCCTTTTGTTTTTATTCTCTTGCTTTCCTCACTACATTCTGCATCACAGGTCACTAGTTTTTTCAGTGTCAAGTAAAATCATATGTTGGATTTTCCTTTTGCAAGTGCTCTACCTCCTTAATGGATGAAAATAACTCTAGGATTTAGTGCTTGATTCATCCAGCATGTCGTTGTCAAGGACTTACATTATGTAATCCTTGTGCAATTGTTGTGCCAACAATTTTATTGTAAATAAAAGACTGGCAATTCACTTAGTATTGTAATTAGGTAAAAACATGATTACTTGGATCCATCCTAGTATTTTCAATTTTTGTTTGTGTGTGTTTTTTTAATTCCGCTTTTTTCATGAGCAATAAAATTATTTGTTGTGGTTATTCTATATTTTTGGTCAATATATTCATATTTTTAGTTCACTGGATTTGCTAATTAAGCCCTTGTTGTTAATATGTAGATCATGTTTAGCAAACCTATTTGTTGGATTTTGGCCCTCTACGGAGATGTAGTCGTGCCATTCATGTTTGCTAGAGTTTTGAGGTGATCATGGGTGTATTCATATATCTCTCACTCTCTCTCTCTCTCTCTCTCTGATATATAATTGCACAATTGTATTTCGAGTAAAGTGGGTTGGCTTGGCTTGTCTTGGGCTACGTTTTCTATTGTTGCAACATGAGCTTTTATTTAAGGGTTTTGAAGTATAGTGTTCCTTATAGGGATGGCATTACATCTCCCTGAATCAATAATCGGCAATCTTTGTTAGAAACATGTTTATTTATCATTTTGAAGATCTATGATGAAAGGGAATTCATTATGGGCCTAAGAAATTGATTCGCTAAGTGGGGCATTGTTGCATTTAGGGATATTGCATTGTCATTATTGACAAATGAGTTGTTGTCAATGGAGGAAATGAATTACCTTTGGAGATCTAGGCACCGATGCTAGTAATTTGATTCTCATCAAATAATTTTGAGGGGAGGATTTTTTTTTTTTCAATGAAATGTCTTACTTAAAAAAATATTCTGAGAAGGAGAGAAGGGGAGGATGAGGCCCATAATTGTACATTTTTAGCCCACCCCACAACTCCCAAAGTAGCTTGGAAACCTATAAACTATCATCCATCCTCCCTTCTTAGCAATGTGGGGTTCATCTATAGGCGCCTGAAGGTTTCTTTTTTATTAGTTATTTTGAGGAGAAATTTTTACTAGGTGAGATTCTCATACTTGTAACTAGTAGATTGATGCAACCCAACCTATTATGTAAATTCAGTCCGTGGGCTAATACTCAAGTTTTCAAAAAAAAAAAAAAAAAAAAAAAAAAAACCAAAGCTAACAGGATTATAAAAAAATACTAAAGAAAAAAGCATTTGTAGACTATTTAGAAAGTTCATGTTGGTCAACAGGTTGCTTGATTTGGTTATGTGCTGACAATAGATGCATGTTTCCTCTAGAAAGGACAGTTTCAATGCCAAAAGAGAAGGGCAGAATAGAACTTTGTGGTGCATGGCTTGTTTTGTCTAGAGTTATTCCTTTTGTGTTTATATCACTGGCTAAAATGCATCTTATCATTTGGCTCATTAGGGGGGAATGCATATAAAAGTTGCTTGTGGATTTGGTTTTTCCTTTTGTGTGTGTTTAAACAGTGTACTTACAAATTTAGTTTTTTTTTTTGGATGTAGTGGCAACCTGTCTTATGGCCTTCGTAATACTCCTTCAGCTACTCTCATAGTATGTGGGTAAAATTTACACTTTTTTATTTTTCAATTTCCAAAATCAGCTTCCTATGCATTTTACCTAGACTACTTAGGTATCTATTTCATTTTTGGTTTATGTATCTGTGAATGTATTCATGTATATGTTACAAAAATAATTATCTCCCCCTCCCTAAAGGTTGATCTAACTACTCAAATCTCAAGTGAATCAATTTTCTTATTGAAGGGAATATAGAAAAATTGTGGTAGGATTGACTGCATCATCTTGTGTACATTATATAACCCATAGTCAATACACACACAAAGATCAATGCAGATATCTTTCCTTTCTTCCTTTAGAGATAACTAATTGGCTACCACAAAGGGTAGCACATTCGGCTGAGGACCATGGCTCATGATGTGGAGGTTAGGTTACTAGTTCAAATTTCCCCTTCCTCCTGCTCTTGGGGCCAAAACTTATCAAAGAAAGTACAACTGATTGAGCTGTGGCCAATTTTGTTCACTTGTATAATTGTCCTGTTTTATACAGATCTAAATATTTTTGTTCTAAACTCACAATTTTTATTATAACCTTTAATTGGCACTCTATTAGGTTTGCAAATAAGTGGCTACAAATCGTTTAATTCTTTTTTAGTACAAATTTTGGTCATATGTCTCTTTTTCCTCCCTTTGGTAGATTCTATCTTAACAGTATTTGTGAATGTTTTTTGAGGGCTATATCACACTATTTCCCACATTATGATTTCTTTCATCTGTTCATATTGATGATTTCTTAGTATACCTATTTAATTTATGGATTTTATATTCCTGGACTTCTAAAGGTGAGTGTGGGTGCGTTTTGTCCTGTGCAGGGGGTGGGTTGTGGTAGGAGTTGCTCTTTGTTTTCCAAGTCTAAGATGCTTGATTAATTCAAAGCTCCACAAAACTACTCACAGGTAGAAAGTGCAGAATCTTATGCAAAAGTTATGATGAATGCTGTAATCAATGTTGAAATTGAGGTACTATGAAGTAACTTGCTTTTTCTACTTTCTGCAAAACTATGGATGGCTAAAAACATTGTCTCGTTTTTCTTATACTCTTTTCCCAAAAAAAAAAAGAAGGAAGTATAGAATTAGCAAAACTTAATTTCTGAATGATTTGTTTTCTCTTACAGGAACGTAAGAAAAAGATTTTGGAGCAGTCTAATGTGTTAGCAAAAAGTTTCAATGGACACACTCTTTTTAAGGAGGGCTTATTTGATGAGGTTATAGATGTGTTCTCTTTTGGTGAAATTTGTTCAATAGGCTGGTACTTGAACTGTGCTTACTTCTGGGAAAAAAAGTTCTTAGTATATCTGTTTGCATAATATTTTAGGTTGTAAATCCTGTTGAGGCTCCTGTTCCAGTACTTGGGAAGTTTAAAGAGTCCTTCTTAGAGCTTCCAAAAGACCTTCTAACTATGGTAAGATGTTAAAAGTTTATCAGACTTTTAATGTGGGGTTAGAAATTTGTGCATCATTTGTTGACTGTTATGTACGATTATGCAGGTTATGCAGAAGCACCAAAAATACTTTGCTATTAGTGATGACACTGGAAGGCTATTGCCATACTTCATTGCTGTGAGACATTCTTACCAGTTATATCTACATTATAACCTTTTTTTTTTCCTTCTTAAAGTGTCAAGGTTGATCTGTTTGTAAGTAGTGTGGTGACATGAGTTTTTCTTTTAGGTGGCAAATGGTGCAATTGATGAGACTGTAGTGAGAAAAGGAAATGAAGCAGTACTCAGGTAAACAAGGTTCTCATTGGTTCACCCCTTTTTTTTTCCTTTGGTCAATAGTGGAGGATATGATCTGTTAAACTTCTCATAGCTCCTTAAATTTCTTTTGGCAAAGGAAAAATTCTATTGATCTTTTTAGAAGTGATTTCTTTTTTCTCCCCCTAAATCAGAAGTTGTAGATGTTTCAACAAGGCAAATTAGGTCCAAGTTTCGGTCTTTATGTTATTTTAAGGCCATTGCCTATTGTGAGTCCTGCCGGCATAAGGTATTAAAATGGTATTTTTCGGCATTACCAATTGTGAATCCCACAGGAATAAGGTTTTGGAGTGGTGTTTCTGAGCCTAACCATTTTTGCATGAAATTTCAATTCTCATGAATCTACTTCGAGTGATTGCATATTTATTTGGAATTACACTATTATTATGCCTTCCTTCTTATTCTCTTATTGAGCTGTCATATGAGACAAAGCATTTCATTTTTTGTGCATAGCTCGCTATGAAGATGCTAAATTTTTTTATGAGACGGATACACATAAAATTTTTTCAGAATTCCGAAGTAAATTGAAAGGGATTCTTTTCCATGTAGGTTATTTCTTTCTTTTTTAATCCATGAGAAAGGAGAGATGATATGTTTGGGAATTAGAGAATTTCACTGTTGCCTTCTTTGAATTAGAAAGTTCAGCATGTGACTTTTTTTTAACACTGTTTCTTTTATATAATAATTGAACAAACTCTTTTAAGCTTGTAGTGCTCATAGTGGATTTTTTCCCCCTGAAAGAAAAGGGGGTGGGGGAAACTTTAAGATCAAAAGTGATATTTGAAAGTGCTGGAATTATATCTGATTGATGATGAATTGACACTGTTCCCTTCTCTAATAGCTCTTACATCTTGATAACTTGAAATACAATAGGAGAAACTAGGAACAATGCTGGACAAGATGACTCGCATTCAGAATATGGTTACCAAACTAAGTTCGGCTCTGCAAATTGATGAAGATATGCATCAAGTTCTTCAGGTTGCTGCATCTCTTGCTATGTCAGATCTTGCTACTGTGGTTGTCACAGAATTTACTTCTCTCTCAGGAATAATGGCCCGCCATTATGCTATTAGAGATGGCTATCCAGAGCAGGTTCATCTTACTTTTAATTGTTATTTCTTCTTTTTGGGTTTCATATATGCATTTTTTCCTTTTTTTTTGTTAGGAATTTATGTATAATTCCCTCACATGTGCTACTTAATGTAATATACTCTGTTTTTGTTTCAGTTTCTGTGCTTTGTGTGTTGCAGGTTGCAGAGGCATTGTATGAAATCACACTTCCTAGATTTTCTGGGGACATTCTTCTGGCAACTGATGCAGGGATAGTTTTGGCAATTGCTGACTGGTGAAACTCTAATCATAAGTTCATTTACTTATCCCTTTCAGGCTCATTGGTTGCTAAGTAAAATTTAGGTCAAAATGCAATATTGGTATTTGAACTATGTGTTAGATATGAAATTAATCTTTAAACTATCAATTGTTTCAATTTAATTGTTGAAGTTTTAAAATCAAGTCAATATTATCCTTACACTACCTTTCCATCACAACACAAAAGACAGTTGCTGATGTGACAAATTTTTTTGTATGTCTTTATAATGTTGATATAATATGTTAAGCAACATGGTGCTCACAAAATCAGGGTTTAGGGACCACAAATATTTTCTATTTGTTTTACATTCTTTAAGTTTAAGTTCACATATCTCAATATATTCTGATTATGTGAGACCTGCATGTGGCCCAACATGTCACATGAGTATTATAACGGCTTGTAGAAACACATGTGCTACATCAGTGATTGCCATTAACATGGTGATAAAAGGTAGGGTAAGGGCACATTGATACATTTTCAGAACTTCTAGAAGTTTGAAACTATTGATAGTTCAGGCAGATGCATAGTTTAAGGACCAAAATTGTAGTTTGACCTAAAATTTTACTTCGGATAAACTAAATGTGTGCCATATGAGTTTAAGTGTTTGCTCAAGGATGCTGAAAAATTATTAAAACTGAACAAAGCGGGCTTATAGTTCTCTCCTTTTTTGGGCATATGGTGTATTAGTTAAAGAAGAAAAAAGAAAGAAGAAACTTACTTAAAACCATTTTCCTGCATTTATTGTTTGACTTGTCGTACATTTTGGGCAGTTTACATTGTGATTCTTTCTAGGATTTCATTTTTGAATATTCAGTTGTAATTTCTTCAAAGGATGTAGCATTTTCATCCTCTGTATTTATATTTTGCCCCTTAATAAAATTTTTAGTACTTATAAAAAAAGTAGGAGAAAAAGATTAAAAAAGCAAAACCAACTGGATGGAGTTGCAATCTGGCAAGAAAAGCATGGTTTGTTTTGGTATTCGATTCCACTTGGTAAACTTTTTCTTAAGGTCCACTGAAGAAGTTGAATGAATAAGACTTGATAAGAGTGTTTGAGTTGTCTCTATCAAAAATTATTCTAAATGGTAAAAGAAGTGGGATTTCAGTTTCTTGCTCAACTACCTAACACCCTAATATGCAAAAACAGCTGAAGATCTCTCCGTAGTGGGCAAAAGATGATCCATAAAGTCATCAGATCTTGCTCAAATAGCCTAATACCCTAGAACAGGCACAGTTCCTTTGTATGTCATGCATGCATGGATTCTCTAATGTATTGTCATCCTTTTCATTTGGAAAGGGGTCTTTGTGGGGGGGGGGGGGGGGGGGGTGAGTGGTGGGGAGGGGGTAGTTTTAGTCCTGGGTTAGACATGAGTTTGTAAGAGAAGAGTATTAAACTGCACCGGATGCCTACTCTTCAACAAGGATACTCTACTTGCAGTTTGTCTTCATGTAATATGTTTTCTGCAGATTAGATAGCCTTGTTGGCTTATTTGCTGCCGGTTGTCAGCCTAGTTCCACCAATGATCCATTTGGCCTACGAAGAATCTCTTATGGTCTTGTAAGTTATTATCATCTTAATGCTGTGAGGCTCTGATAATTATACTCGATTATGCTGAATTTGCTTCTTTTAGATCCAACTGTTGGTAGAAAAGGATAAAAATCTGGATCTAAAACAAGCTTTGGAACTCGCTGCTGAAGTCCAAACCATTCAAGTAGATGCCAGTACAATAGAAGATGTAAGAACGAACACCCTTTAGAGTTGTATCAAAATTTAACATCACTGTTCCTATGGTTACCACTATAATTACCAATGCCACATAATGGCATTCAACTGATTATTTGAGTAGGTTTTTGTTACTCTGCTTCTGCAAGTGTTTCTTGATTGCTACTATATATGAACAACTCTTATATATGCCATCCCTTGCAATTACTTTGGATTCATCATCATGCTTATAAATTTGTTTACAGCTGTTATGGGCATCCAATTATGATTGTTGCATCTTTCCTTTCAGGTACTTCAATTTGTTACTCGGAGACTGGAGCAATTTCTGCTTTGTAATCTTTATATTATGGAGTTCTTTGCTTAACACAACTTATGCATCTTTTCATTTGCCAGAATGTTTGCCTTATTTTTTTAGGTTTTTATTTTCTGCTAAAAATAATATATTCAACAGAAAACAAGGATGGTACTATTGGGGCATAGTGTTAAGACTCAAACCTGAGACTCCTTCCCCGTTCTGCTCTTGTTGCCTTCTCTGCTGAGCTATGACAGCATTGGCTGAGAGGCATGGTTTTAGTACCAATACTTCACAGAAATTTTGCCTGCTCTTCATAGTTTGTCTGAATACATTTATCTTGAACAAAAATGTGGTTAATGCTTGACCAGTGACTGCAAATTCTGAAGTTGAATTTTTATAGCTGATTTTCCACCATGTTCATCTGGAAAATATAAAAGAAAATGGGCACGCCACCTAGAATGAGTGTGTAGAAAGAAAGATGTACTGATCCAACTTATCTTGCTAGGTAAACACTACTCACGCGGTCACGCCTATAGTAAATTGAACCTGTAACCTTAACCTCCACCCCTTCTTCATTAGGACAGGAGATGTCATTTGGTTCGAAGACCATTGAGGAAACTAACCAGGCTTGGAAGTCTTTACAATAGATTGAATTCATAGGGTTTATACTGTTTAAGAGGTTACAGCCATCTCCAGCTACTTATTGAAACAATCATTAGATCTGGTATTCTCCTTTTTTTGATTGAAAAGGGAGATGTGCATGTTTTCTACTCCCAAAATTTTCTATATGTTCAATTGTGGTAGTTTCTGGTAATATAAGCTTTTTTTTTTAACCATATTATGTCGGATAATCTGTTTGGCTTTACTGTTGTTATTTACTCATTGCAATTTTTAATCCTGTAAATTAATTTTTGTCAATAATCAGAGTATGTTATTTGAGGACATGTAATATATTCTGACAAGACATTGAGCTCACTTTTAGACAAATTGGCTGTGATTTGTTTACAGGTTGATAAGGGAATAAGCTTAGAAGTGGTTCGTTCTATCCTTGCAGAGCGGGCAAACTTGCCTTCTCTGACAGCAATGTCAGCAAATAAGGTAAATGACGTTTTTTATACTCCTTTTTTGTATATATTGACCAGTGTCTGCTGCAAATAACTACTTAATAGATTCAACCACCACATCAAAGTTATGCTGAAAAAAAATTCTTTTCTTTATTTGAAAATAATAAATCTCTTAGATCAATCTGGTTGTAATTTTCAGAGATACCATAGATAGATACCAGAAGCTGCCAGGAGGCACTGATCTGTGAGCTGGATTAGGATATCATATTGATAATGATACCCTTAAATTTCTTTATCTACCATCTTTTGCAATCCTTGCTCTAAAATGGTCTTCTTTTTCTTCCTTTCTTTCCTTTATTTTTTGGTATCTTTTTCTTGAGTAAAAGATTTAATTACAAAAGTCTATTGCATATACATGGCTTCAGTGCCTTTTTTAAATATTCACTTTAAAGAAAAAGGACTTATATGGGAGATATTTCTATTACATTTTTACAATTTTCTTGAACTATGTATTAGTTTTTAATGGTCTAAAAAAATTGGTTCTAGATGGCATCCTTGTCAAGAGGCAATCTTTTTCCAAAGGTTGTTGAAGCATATTCTCGTCCAACAAGAATTGTTCGTGGAAAGGAAGTGGACCCTAATATGGAGGTA
The DNA here is from genome assembly GCF_932294415.1 of Quercus robur. Lineage (NCBI taxonomy): Eukaryota > Viridiplantae > Streptophyta > Magnoliopsida > Fagales > Fagaceae > Quercus > Quercus robur. Next base: position 61,357,713 of record NC_065537.1, read on the forward strand.
CCTTTTTCTTTCTAATATAGAAGCCTTATCTTTGGGGCCTGAAATTTATCTAGTTCCTGACTTTGTATTTTCATAGGTGTGTTTTTGTCTGTTTACATTCTGACATGTGTAGCAGTGCTCGTCATTGCTTGTTTAATTGTTTAAGATGTTCTATGGCATGAGTGTGTGGCTACTCGTCCATCTAGTGTTCAAGCACTGACATCTTTTCTGTATTTTGAATTAGATTTTTTTTTTTTTTCCTTTTTTACATTTTCGACATGTCTAGCTTGATTCTTTGCATGTGTAGCCATTTCAGATGTCCATTGCCTCTTTACCAAAGGTATTTTTTAGGGCTTAATTGGTGGTGAATGTTGTAAAAACCAGAAGTGCAGTATAATTTTGTGTGTTTATGTTGAGCATGTGTTGGTCCAATGTCAGTCACACTGTGGATTTTCATTTTCTTTCTCTGCTTCTCTGAAAACAAAATTACTTAGTGCAAATGATATAGTATAATTCATGAACTCTCCCAGCTCCATTTATCATTGAATTTAGCTGCCTTTGGTCAGTTATGTGGAGCATGTTGTGGGAAATATGCAATGATTTTTGTTAGGGTTCAAATGTTCTTATCTTTATTGTGCAGAGGATGGTTTAAGAATTTATGCTTGATGGGGTGTTTACCTCGAGGTTTAGTAGATTTTGCAAGCCGGGTTGTTTAAAATTGGAAATCACTTTCTTTTTATTTAATGTTGATTTTTTTTTTATTAAAAAAAAAATGTGTAAGTTAGTGTTGATTGTTTTAAGGTTGCTTAGTTTAGTTGAAGTTTAACTATCTAAATTTTTTTTTTTTTTTTAAAGTGTACAAGAGCTACAACAATATCAAGGTGGAGCAATAGAAATGGTGAATCAGTTGACCATCTATTCCTTCATTGTCCTATTGCTATGTATCTATGGTCTATGGTTTTGGGTCTATTTGGAGTAACTTGGGTTATGCCGCACACTGTTTTGGGGCTGTTAGGGTGTTGGTAAGGCAGCTTTGGTCGTTATCGAAATGGTTATATTTGGTCCATCATTCCTCATTGCTTAATGTGGTGTCTTTGGAGGGAGAGAAATAGTAGATGTTTTGAAGATATTGAGAGATCTATTCCGAACCTCAAGCTATTCTTTTTTAGAACTTTAATGGATTGGTTGATTTCCTAGACTCTTGCAATTTTTGTATTTGATTTCTTGACCCCTTGTACACTCCCTGTGTATTAGGGTGTTCCTTTTTTATATCAATAAGACTTATTACTTAAAAATATATATATATATATATATATATATCAAGGTGGAGCAATAATCTCCCCATCAGTATGCTGATTAACACTCTAAAATAGCTCCAGGAGACCTAGTCCAAATTCTGAGTGATTTTGTATTCTCAAGTAGAAGAGTCATGTTATTTGTAAGGGTGACAATGTTAGGCATGATCTATGAACACAACACAATTTTTGTGGATTAGTATTTAGTGTAAATGGGTTCATGTCAAAGAGGGTCAACCTGCTTTGATACGATCATAAAATGGATCAATTTTGTGTCATTTAACCCACAATTAACTTGAAATGACCTAGTTCATTACTTGTGTCAATGCAAGTTGACCCGTTTTGACACGAACTTGTTTAACCCATATCATAATTGTCTTTTTTATACAACACATTAGAATATAGAATTGAGTAATTAAATGAATTTAATGTCTATATTGGTAAATTCCACTGTGAATCCTTAGAGTTCCTAAAATTTTTTCCCATCCAAAAAAAAAAAAAAAAAGGCTCTCATCTAATATTAATTTTTTTATGTTGTGTATTTCTAAATTAGGATGGAAGTTCACCATGTTGTAATAAGAACTTTTCAATTATAGTTATTAGTACTTTAGTTGATGTTATTTTGAAATAGAATTAGTATGAAGTATATTTCTTTATAATTATTATAATTTATGTGCTTATAAAATATAAAAACATGTCAATTTTGAGTCAACTCAACAAGGATTGTTTATTAAGCATGTTACATAGGTTGTCTTGTGTTAACTCTCTTAATACACACGTTGTGTTGGGGGTTGAGGCGTGTTGACACAATTATTAAATGAGTCATGTTTGTGTCAACCCATGTACTCGTATACCTCTACCTCAGTTTGTAAATGAGTCATGTTTGTTCGGTTTGTATCTTATTTCCCAATAATGAGGGTGGATTGAATGAATTGGAGGTTGACTTGTTATAGTCAATTTGATGTTTGCTCATGCTATGATGCTTTAAGGGGCACAAGGGAAGTGACATTTCCTTGGAAAAAGTATTTGGTGCACAAAATGCTCCAAAATGGGAAACATTTTTGTCTGGGCAGCAGCACGGGAGATATTTTAACTGGTGACAATCTAAATAAGAATGAGATCACTCTAGTAATTGATGTTGCATGTGCAGAAGCAATGGCTAATCCCAAGAGTGTTGTTGAGCTACTTTCTGGTTGTGGAGAATTGGTTTGGTCATTCTTAATTTTTTTGGAACTTAGATACATTTTGCCTATTGTGGACTTTATGAAGGGAGAGGGAAATCAATGTGCTTTTGAGGGTGTGGATGCCACGGTAACTCAGCTGAAATCATATTTCCTAAGAATTATGTTTGAATAGTCCTGTGTTTTGGGCCATAGTGAGATGCATTCTATTGTAAACTTCATTGATTCTCTATCTCTTAGACTGTAACTTTCATTTATTGTCTCTCCTTAGGACTGTTTTTTGTAGAATCTTGTGTGCATGAAGTAGTTCCTTTTCTTCAATAAAGTTTCATTACTATTTTTTTTTTTAAATTCATTTCTCAATATTGGGACAATGCTCTTTATGAAATATATCTTATACTTTAAGGATTTATTTTTAGCCTATCTCCTTATAATGGGTGTATATGTCTTTATTAGGTTGATGAGACTGCCTTCGAGACAAATGAAGAGAGAGCTATATGGTGCGCTTTCTTGTCAGTTAAAAACAAAATCCATCCTGGTATTTCTTTCTTTCTGTCATATTTCCATTTTCTGTGTAGTTGAGGTTTTTTTTTTTTTTCATGCCTGTTTCTTTCGATTTTATGGATAACTGGTGGCCACAATTTGCTTAACTAACTATAAGATCTACCATTTTTGTCCTCCTACAGGAATTGAGATAGATGATTTTGTTGAAATATCTTCACAGCTAGTACAACCACTTGAAGAATTCTTTAATCGTGTCTTTGTGATGGTGGTATGTTATCTTACCTGTCACTTACATGAATGAACATATGTAACATTAGAAGTCAACATGTACTAGGTGGAAATCACACCCTTGGGGCTTGAAAGAATGAGAAACAGTGTCATCCATTTTTTTTTATTTTTTGATAAGAAGAAACGATGTCATTCATACATGGAGTAGCCTGATAAATGGGTTTTATGGCAATTCACAAGCTATGTTTTAGGTATCAAGAGTGATGGAAGACTATAATTGAACCTAAATTTGATGTTTAGATCAAAGTTGCATATTTTTTGAAACACAAATATTTGAACCTAAATTTGATGTTTAGATCAAAGTTGCATATCTTTTGAAACACAAATATTTGTTTATTTTGTTGCGTATCTCTAGATTTTAATGAGTTTCAAGTTCTATTTATGTTCTAGTTGCGTAAATGTATAGTAAAATACATTTGGCTGATTTTGACTAGTCTGTTGAAGATCTATAGTTGATCTTAAAAATTTCAGGACTGAAGCTTGGTAGTTGTTGCATACATATTTAGATATTCATTAGATATAATGAAATTTACATGCATAACACACACACACACACGTGTGTTTGTGTGTGTGTTATTTTCTAGCAGTGTTTTTTCATTTTGCATATTTGTTCTAAAATATAGAATGAGCAATTGAAAATTTGAAACCATGTGTTAAATGTAATTTATCATTACATTCATATGCCTTCATGTAGATCAATAATTGGATGCTTAATATGTTACCTTTTTAGCTTACTGCTTATATAGATACTTATCCATCACATTTTATACTTAATTCTTGTGGTTGTAAGGTTCCTGTCAAAATTCAAATTGTTTATATTTTGCAACAAGTTATAAAAGACTGGACCAAATCCTTTTGGTGAATAGCTGAGAAGTAATGTACATTAAGTATGCGTTTGGATTGTGGCTGGCGGTTGTGCGTTTGCGTTATTCTCTTCTTTTATTATTATTATTATTATTATTATTATTATTATTATCATTATTATTATTATCATTGAGAAGTGCTCCATCACGTGGGATGTTGTCTGTCAGTGGGTCCCGTGCACTCTTCTTTTATTATTATTATTATTATTATTGAGAAAGTGCTCCATCACGTGAGATGTTGTCTGTCAGTGGATCCCGTGCACTATGCATGGGACCCACTGCCTCTTTGATTTTTAGTGGGTCCCGTGCACTGTTTACAGATCCACAAATCTCTTTTTTCAACAAAACTATTCACACATTTAAAAGTTATTTTACTACAGTATTTTCAATTTTCAGCAAAATAAGTGGTATCCAAATAGACCATAATTTTTTTTAATTTGATTTGAAGTTGCGGAAACTTACCCAGACCCAACCTGCTTGTAACTGAATTTGTATGTTGAGCATCTCTGTTGAGTTCAAAAATCCCAGTGTCAGCTGCTTATTTTGATACATTGCTGGTTTTGTTTCCTACAGGATTTGTTAGAACAATGGTTAAGTGATTAAATTCAGCATTTCCTAATAGCTTAAGTTTTTAAGACAAGTAGTAGTTTATTATGGTATTAGAGCAGTAGCCTTTAGTTCAAACCCTATCTCCACTTTATCTCCCTTTTAAATAATTAAAAATCTCACGTATTCAGCCCCACGTGGTATCAAAGCCTTATCTTTTGTTGAGTTCCTCAATTAGATTAGTGACAATCTTAATTTGTAGTGATTTCTTCTTTTCTGCACATTCAAGGCTACATTCAGTTAAAGGTCATTGCATGCACATGGAGGGAGAGGAGTGTTACTGTGTTTCATCTTGTTATACGGTGCTTGGCTGTTTTCTATTAGCTTAAGCTTTTGAGACATTAATTCAACAGGTAGAGCTGAGGGACAGTCAGCCTGTTCTCGGTCCATAGTTATGCAAATGCAAGGTCTTCTTAAAAGACAGTTTATTAGCTTTAGTTTCCATAGATTCTATGACACAAGGCTGGTTCCAATCACATATCAAACGCTTCAAGATCACTTTTTTATTTTCTGATAGACAAATTCAAAAGTTTTGAGAATTACTTATTACCAGCTTGTTAAAAAGCAAAGCTGATTTTGTCAAACATACACCTTTTGGATTTTAGTCACAAGCTTATTGCTGGTGCTTAAAAGTTCTTTTGCTCTAGTGAGGATACAGCCAGGTCTTCTGCATAAACGTGAGAGCATTATTTAATGGGCAGTGTTTATTACACGTGTGGATCCACACTGCCCAAAATGCACTGAACTTGACTTTAAGTCACGATTTCAAATTTTAACAGGTTTTCCCTTATTTAATTATAAAATAAAATAAATGCTCCAAGTAACAGTGGTAGTCGTAGTAATTTTGCTAATAATATTAACTAAATTGATCTAGAGGCTGTTGATTTGAGCTCATAGAGCATTTTTCTTTGTAAAAGTGCTATTCTGAATTTTTAAAATCTGATTTTAGGCAATATGTAGAGCTAGAAAAGATTATGCTAATTGGTTTTGGTTAGTAATTCACTTTTAAAAAAAATACTGTGCATTCCATTTGCAGTTCATCTGTCGATTTAGAAGTGGTCAGTTTCACTTCAACATTCATTTGTTTATAAAAAATTATTGTGCTTGCAGGAAGAAGAAAGAATTAGAAAAAACAGGCTTGCTCTGCTCAGAGATATTGCTGACCTTCCAAGAGGGATAGCAGACCTCTCAGTTTTGCCAGGATTCTGAGTTCAACCACTTACCATCTATATAAAGCGATGTCATTGTTGTGGCAGGAGAGAGAGCCTAAAGAATGTAATTCTTTGTATTTTGCTTGTGCATAAACATTCTATTTATCCTGCTGCATCTTGTAAAAAAAATTGTAACATTTTTTCCCCAAGCTTATCATTAATTTGTCAGACCATTCAGTAGTTTATTGGAGAGAGGCTTGGGTGTACAAAGCACACAGTGAAATGAAGATTGATGTTTGAATTGAATTATACAATTTAATGAAAATTCAATCATTTTTTTGGGTGCCTATATCATCATTTCCAATGATCTATCCTTAATTCCATCTGCTTTAAAAGTGGTCAAATTATTCTGACATGAATTTGGGAAAATAGTGCTTCTAAGTACGCACGAATGGAAGGTGGTATATGTTCATCAATCATTTCTTTTCTTTTTTACTTTTTCTTTTTAGTTTCAATTGTTTAAATGTAATTTTTTTGTTTCAAAAAACATTCTTAGGAAAAATGACTTATTTTTTCCGTTGGTAGGTTGCATTCCTAAAAATATTTGTCAATGCTTAGCACGTATGGAAAATATATTCCATGAAATATGTAAATTGGCTACCTTGTCTTCTACTAGCATTTTTTTTTTATATAAAATAAATAATAATTTGATAGTTACAATTGGAGGGGTGATTTGAACCCTAAATATCTCATCTTTATAGGTACACGATCAAAGGAAAAAGAATATTCATCAAATAAAGAAAGCAAAAATAAGAAGCTTGATGCGATTGATAGCTTGAAAAAAGGATTTCTCGACTGTGGGCGGTAGATCAATAGCTGGATTGTTGGGTTGTGGGTTATAGAGACGAGGGTGCTGTGGATTGGGTTGCTGGGGTGGGTGTGAGACCGAGACATGATTGAGTGTGTTGTGGAAATCTTCTCTAAGCAAATCCAAGGCACTTGATTGAGTTGAGGGTGTTACTAATTCTCGATTTGGCCAAAATTTTCATGTGTTTCAAATACTTGAAAATGACAAAAAGACATTTTTCTCAACATGTTTTACATCGAAATAAACAAATAGTGTTAAATTCACACTTGCTTTCGGTCTTTCTTAAAATGGAAGGTGATGGTGGTGTGCTCATTTCCCCTTCAAGACCCCAACGTAATGACAAAAGTATGTGGTGGTGGATTTGGGTACTCTTGACTACAATGCAACGTCAATGCAACATGTGACCTAGTGATAAGGGACTTAGATCAATAAGTGATAAGGGACCTAGTGACCTAGTGGTGGTGGACTCAGACTCCAATCTTGGGTTCGAGTATCCCCATACTAATAAGTGCACTGGTGTCCATTTCCTTCTCAATTATCTAGGGGCCCTACACTTTTTCTTTTCTTTTCTTTTTTACCGAAGCGGTGGAATGGTCATATCTCAAAACACATAATTTAGTATGTGTCACTATCACACTCAATACATTTACCGAAATGGTTATTGTCATCATTATAGGACAAAATACCCAGTTGGCGCATTGTGGGCATGGCAAGCCATGGCGTTGAGCTTTCTTGATAAAAAAATTAATTGTGGACCAAATTGTATGAATAATGCTGGGGGCACATAATTCCTCAAAATGTATTTGTCTAGGGATAGGTTGGCTGGCATTGTGTACTTGTGTGCGCTCAGTTTGATCTTACTCCCTTTGTGTGGCCTTTTAAAGTAGAGATACCGTGGTACCAATGTCAATGGTGTCAAAAGTAAAAAGACTAAAAAGAAGGGCATGTCCAAAAGAAAAAAAAAATCTATTTTATTCTCCTAATAAAATAATAAAGGGAAAAACTAAGAACAAGTGCATGTCCAAGCCATATATACAAGGTTTAAGTAGGTTGAACATTCATACAAATTTCTTTTCTTTCTTTCTTTTTTTAATAAAAAAAGGGTGCATGTGCCCTTGTTGGTAATTCAAAACTAAAAACACATATACATTTTGGTTGACTTCACTTAAAGAAAAATATATAAATAAACCCTATCTTTGCTCCCACCCAACCCCTATTTACATAATACTTCTTTCCTAATTTTTCTTTTAAATTATTATAAAGAGTGATAAAAAAGAGATTTGAATCATGATTATCAATGTCACTTAATTACAAGATTCAATATTTAATTATTAGGAGAACATACGAGAATATAAAAAAATAAAAAATAAATTGGGATTGTCTTCATATATAAGACAGAGAAAGAGGATTGGAAATGCAAAGCTTTTTTTTTTTTTTTAAATTTTATTCTAAACTAAAAATTAGTTAAAAATTAAATTTAGTTACAATTGTCTGAAATGATGAGTTGTTAATTATAAGTATAAGCGATTAGTCCATATGACAATTAAGTACTCGTTTGGATATAGCTGATAAAGGCCAACATCTGCGTTTTGGCTTTTTTATTTATTTATTTTTATTTATTGAGAACGTGCATTGTGGGTCCCGTGCAGGAAGAGAATAGCGTTTTTTTGTTTTTTCAGTGTGGGTCCCGTGAACAGTGCTGATAAAGGCCAACATCTGCGTTTTGGCTTTTTTATTTATTTATTTTTATTTATTGAGAACGTGCATTGTGGGTCCCGTGCAGGAAGAGAATAGCGTTTTTTTTGTTTTTTCAGTGTGGGTCTCGTGCACTGTTCACGGGACCCACAAGTATATTTTATTCAGAAATAAACTTTAAAACTGAGTCCTATAGTACTATTCACACATTTAATAATTATTTTGTTACAGTATTTTTAGTTTTCAGTTTAAAGCAAAGTAAACGATATCTAAATAGACCCTAATTATAATTTACCAACTTAGCGGGAGCTTAAGCATTCAATATCTAGAAGACAAGAACAGTGAACACATGAAGTTGGAAGGACTTCACTCTGCCAATCACCAGTTCTACAACTTTTCTAAATCTCCCCAAATCCAGGAGACTTCTCTTTGAGTTAAGAATCTTGAGTCAGTCATGTCTTACACCTATATTAACTTCTCAAGAGTTTTACACAAATAGTTTTCATTTGTAAGAATATTCCATGCATGTTTGGCAAGCATGGATTGAAGTCTTTAGCCTAGAATACTAGGTTCTTTTAGTTGGCATAAACTCTTCCCATCCTTCCTAGCAGCAAAGTTGATTTACGCTCTGTTTGTTTTGTTGGAAAACTTTCTATAGAGATAGTTTTCCACATTTTCCAGTGTTTGGTAGTATAAAAAAAGATTGGTCAACGGAAAACTATCTTTAGTCAACAGAAAACTCTTATAAAACTAAAGCTTATTTTCTATAGGTTGTTTTCCAAAAATTTTTTTTGGAAAACAATCTCTCTCTCATACAGTGCATAACTCCTATAAATATTATCTTCTTCTGACCTAGGAAAAAATATTTTCTTTCGCTCATTTAGCCTTTCTCGCAATAAACTCTCTCACTTCTTCTCCTCCCTTTGTTTTTTCTCTCTTCTCACACCCTCATTATCATCCCCTCTAGCCTCTTCTCTTCCCACAGATTTCTCTCTCTATCTGCCTCTCTTCTCTTTTTTTCTTCCTATTTCTTCTACCCTTTATAACACTGTTCTTTAATAAGTTTTTTTTTTTTTTTCTCCTCATAGATTGGTCAACAGTTCTATAACAATTTTTGGTATATTTGTCAAACTATTTGTACTAGATTAGTTTGCCAGTAAAACTATTTAGCCTATGTGGCATTTTGAACTATTTAACATGGAACTTATGGTTATAATTGTTATTTTGAATTATGAGAAGTATGATTTATATAAATATATAAATATATATATATATATTTATATATTATGTACTTTATTGTTTATATACACGAGCAAGATGATTATTTGAGATCATGAAAATTGGATAGCTAATTTTGATTGTATCTGTTATCAAAATTTTAGTTTGAAAACCAAATTCATTCTTGGGTTTATTTATTTATTTATATTGATTACATTAGGTGAGTTTACACAATACACATATTATACATTTTTTTAAAATTATATAAGAAATGTTATAAAAACTATGGATACCAAATACTAGAAAACATTCTCAAGCCCATTTTCAAGGTTATTACCAAACACTGGAAAATGAGATAGTTTTTCAGAAAATGTTCTTTCAAAAATGAATTATTTTCCAGAAAACATTAATGCCGAAACAAACAGAGCGTTAGAAAAAAGAAAAAAAGTAGTACTGCATCTGCCTATATTTGTTGCACACATATCCGAAATTCCGTACTCGTAGCTTTAGAATCTGCGTAGTTATACTTTTGAAATGGTAAAATCGCTTTTTAAAAGTATAATTTTACTGTTTTGAACTAAAATCATGTTTTGAACTCACGATTTCAACTTAGATGGTGTATACACACTGTGCACACAAATACGTAACTAACAGCACTTTGCCCACAAAAGCGTGGTTGGGATGAAGAGTGACTATTCTACTGCATGTGTGAATTTGTTTTGGATCACTGGTTAGCCACTACGGTGCTAAAGTGAGTCCCTTTTTCACCTTGATGACTGTGACCACCATCAATTGGGCCAAATGACGTGTGACATACTTTTGACAATGAAATTATCCATATCCATATCCATACAGCATTTTCGATAGATTGACCAAATTTTTATACTATTTAAATAATGAATAGTAATATTTAGTTTTTATTTATTTACTTTTTCAAGTATATTTTTCTTAACAGATTCTTTATCATTTTCTCCACCTCATTTAAATATTATTTCTTCATTCATTTTTTATTCATTATTTATTATTTTTTTAACAACTATACATTTTTCAATATTTTTTTATTCAATACCTAATTATTATAATAGGAAAAAACATTTGAAGAATGAATAGTAAAAGTTACAGTGTTCTTTATTTATAGAGAAGCACTATAGCAAAGCTAATCTAAAAAATAGAGATGAAGAATATGTTGGAGTGTGAATGGAGTGTGGATAGTGGTGTTTTTGCTCCAAAAAATAAATATAAAGCCTCTATTGGAGATGATCTTAGCCTAAAATTCCAAGTGTCTCGAACCTACCAAAGTATTGTCATTATTTTTATTTAATCTCTATGACACTTGCGAAGACCAAGCATCTGTATGTCTCAACCTTTTTTTTTAATTTAGAAAACTGTATGTCTGAACTGAATCACTAAAAAATTTTAAAATATATACAACCGTATGTAGATGATATGATCAAATGCATTCTCATTTGTCAATTAAAAGTAAGATCTTAAGGGGTTTGGTTAACTGGAAAAAAAAGTAGTGTTTTATGTTTTCATTTTCAGTTTTTAGCGGGACACACCACAAAAAAACTTGTTTAGTTTAAGAATTTGAACTCAATTTTCATTTTCAGTATCCTAAAAGTTGGATTTAAATACAAAAAATGAATACACATTTTCAGCGTTTTCAAATACAATGGCAATTCTGTACATATTGTGAAAACGTAAAGGACCCCACCTGATTGATGTGAGTATGTGTAAGTGAAAAAATTAATTTAAAAAAATAAAATAAAATAAAAATAATAATGTGAAACTGTGTATGATGAATTTTTTACCCAAATTATGTATTCAAAATAACTTACCAAACACCCTCACATGTAAAAATGGGTCATTTTTTTCTATATTCAATTTTAGAAGTTGCATACAGAAAAGAGAAAATGAAAAGTGAATACATCACTTTTTAGAACCAAACTGGGCCTAATACTTTGAGTTGAAAATTGCTTTTAATTCTGTCTAGCTTGTTAGAATTTTATTTTTATATCTAGGATGGGTCTATGGTCATCTCCTCTATTCTTTCTTGGATTTTCTCTTTAAAAGATTGAAATAGATTGGAACGATTTTTTGTTTATTTCTTAATATATTATTATCATTACTCTTTTTTTTTTTTTTTTTTAAAGTAAGGTTATTATCAATTTTATTTTATTGGTTTGTAAGTAAAAAAAAATGATTGATCTTGTTTCTAATTATCATTCTATAATCAAGAATTCAAAGTGACAAAGTCTAATGGGATGAAAATGAAACCTTCATTGCATCATTCATTCTTATAAGGGGAAATTACACTTTACCACCCTAAACTATACCTCAGATTACACTTTGCACCCTAAACTTTTCGGATGCACATTTTGCACCCTAAATTATGACATCTGTTACACTTTGCACCTTGGACTTAAATTTTCTGTTATATTGGACGGAAATCTCAACCTCATGAGTTTGCATGTGACTCTTGCTTAAGTGAAACATGGGTTAAAGACCCAAATGCCCTTCTTCCAACCCAACAACAAGCCACTTTCTCTCTCTAAACTCTTCCACTATTTTTGGCCACACATAGTCACAGCCACCAATTTACGAGCATGAGATCCGCAATCAAAACCCACACATTGTTGGCCGTCTCACAATAAAAAACTAGATCAAAAACACAAATTCATAGTGATACAAAATCATAAACACAAATTCGGACCAACCCACACAAGATCCACAAACACAAATCTCATTCAATCTATCACCAAGATCTGCTGTGAAAGTGAGAGAGAGAGAGGAGCTAAATCATACACAACCAAAACCCAAACCGAATCTGAATCGGGAACCAAAAAAAACCCAAATCGGAGAGAGAGAGAGAGAGAGAGAGAGAGAGAGAGAGAGAGAGAGGAGCTAATCATACACAACCAAAACCCAACCCAGATTTGAATTGGGACCTAAACAATCCTAAATCAGATATGAATTGCAACCAAAACAAAACCTAAATTGGAGCGAGCCACCATCACCCACTACCATATGCGACCCAGCCACCGTACCACCCTCAAAGTCCGCTAATCTATGCATGCAAAAGACCCAAAACACCAAGTCACGTGTGAGAGAGCGGGACTGTCTGAGACCGTGATCTGTGTAAAAGAGTGAGGAGGTTCTTTTGAGTTTTGACTTGGAAGAGGGCATTTAGGTATTTTGACTTGCTGTTACTTAAATAATAGTCATGTGCTAATCACGTGATTGAGCTTTCCGTCCAATATAACAGAAAATTTAAGTCCGGGGTGCAAAGTGTAACAAATGTCATAGTTTAGGGTGCAAAATGTGCATCCGAAAAGTTTAAGGTGCAAAGTGTAATTTGAGGTATAGTTTAGGGTGGTAAAGTGTAATTTCCCCTTCTTATAAACCATGACTTGTTCAACAGTTTCGGAGGTAAACTATAAATTCTACAGTGACATACTGACATACTGACATTGTTCTAATCGTTGTAAACATGTTTTTAACTTTTTTTTAAATGTTAATCATCATATCACATCAATGTGGTGGAGTCATCTAATGTGTGGCTAAAGGAATTTTTTAATTTAAACCCCTCATAAAAGAATAATGGTTTATAATAAGTACTATTATAATAAAATTTCATTTTAAAAAGGGCATTAAGAAATCCTAAAAAACTCTCATTAATTAGTGAGCCGATCGAGCATCTTTTTCTCTATCTTTTATAAAAGTGTTGCATCACTAAATTTTGAAATCTAAACTCAATATGGACTAGAATATTCTGTCTTTTAAAATATAGTTCTCTTATATATCAAAACATATTCCCTTTTTTTGTTTTTGTTTTTTTTTGCATACGTTTAAGAAAGTTTTTTTTTTTAAATAATTTTTTTAGAGAGTTTCAATCTATAGCATTCATGATATCAATTAGTTTTTGGTTAAAATGGAGATCAAACTTTATATCTCTTAATTGATGACGAGATATTTTATCAATTAAGATAACCATAACCCACTTTTCAATTTCAACAATAATTTATATTTTCTAAATTGTTTCTTCTGGAACCCACTTTTCAGCAAGAATTTTGGTTTGCTAAATTGTTTCTTCTGGTCCATGATATAAGTTGGACCTCAGACCATAAAGCTGCCAGTGGATTTGTCATTTGTGAATTATGAGTGAAGGGTAAATACAATTAAACCATGGTTCAATAATATGGTTTTTTTTTCTTTTTTTTTGGTAAACCAATAATATGGTTTTGAATACCACCTTCAATTATTTGAACCAACTTGCATGATGACATCAACCAAATGTTGTGTCAAAATACTGTACTATATTTCCATAATCAGGGACGGAGGCATTAATTGGCCCCACCTAATTTTTTTTAAAAATATATTAGATATATATATATATATACATATTAAATTTAGTAATTTTATTCTAGAAAATTATATTTTGCCCCTTTAATAATATTTTTTTATTTTTTTAGAGTAACGTTGCAGTTATAAACTTATCTACGACATTTTTATATAATATTGAGGTACAAATTCTTGGTTCGCATATGAGCTATCACTTACATCATTTTTTTACTTATTACTTACCAATAATCACTCACTATATCAACAATATACCTTTAGTACTTTCCTCATTTTAAAGACTATTAAAAAAATTTGTAGATCTAAAATTTAAAACAACATATACTAGCCCAAAAACATTTGTGCAACAACAAAAATTACCAATAGCAAAGCTAAAAAAAATTAAGTCCAATTAACCAATTTTACTCAAACAAACAACTAGCCATTTAAAAAGTTCTAAATAGAATGATTTTGCCTTTACCTAGCAGGTGCACACATCAAAAAAAAAAAAAAAAAAAAAAAAAAAAAAAAAAAAAAAAAAAAAAAAAAAAAAAAAACCTCAGTGGCTAAGAAGCCGTTGAGCTAGAGGTCAAAGTCGTCCTCCTTAACTCAAAGTCCTGACTCCATTTTTGTCCATAATACAAAGAATTTATTTTTTTACTGAAGTATTATTAAGAACTTTATTAAATAATAAAGAGAGAAAAAAAGATATAGTAGAACATTGTACTAAGACCATGATAAAAGTTTTATCTTATAAAGAAGAATTAAAAAAGAAAAAGAGACAATGGTTGTTTTTTTGGGTTGGGGGGGGGGGGGGGGGGAGAAAAATAGACAATGATTAAGTTTTTATTTTTTATTTTTATGAAGATTAAGTATTAATTTGGCTTAAAAATTTGTGAATAATTATATTTTTGTAAACAAAATGTGGTCTGAAATCCAATTCTAAACAACGATGATTTTCTTTTGAAGAAAAATAGACCAATGATTAAGTATCCATTTGGCTTTGCTATTTGAAAACTTCCTTTTTGGTAAAATTTGTGAAATAATGATATTTTTGGAGGGGGAAAAAAACTGCTGTGGAAACTCAATTTTTAATATTTTTATACAACGTTTACATTTCTTAAAAAAACATATATATAAGTCTTACTAACTTAATCTTTTCTTTTTTTTTTCTTTTTTTTTTTTGAGAAGGAATCTAAATTATCAATTTTCCCATGAAATTTTTGTTAGAAATATTTTAGTGAATAAATAACTTTTTGATCAAGAAGAAGTGTAATCCAAATAAAATTTAAGAATAGAAAATAGAGATAAGTTTAAGAACATCTCACAAAACTATAGAACCATCTGAAAACTTTATTTTTAAAAGTTAATTTGTGTCACCCAAAGTAAAACTCTGTGTGAATAGCATCGACTATAGCATCGACTTTTGTATTGGACACACTTCAACACACAGAGGTTTTAAAACAACCTTTTAATAATGTCTTTCTTTCAATTGATTGAGTAAGAATACCATTGGAGCAAGAGAAAAATTTGTGGAAGAGCAAGAATAGTACACTATTTTCTAATCGATAAAGCATTAAACGAACTGACGAGAAAGTGTTTTGATGGTGTGTTAAATAAAGCCAATGCTATACTAGGTCTCACATGTTACGATATAAGAGGAGATCCACAATTGTTTATATCCACAACAAAAGCCAGAGTATTTGGAACACACCCACAACAACCATTGTAAGGCCAAATGGGCACTCAGTTCACAACTTGATTCACATTATAATATTATTAACCAATTCATCTCAATTCTTAATTCGTATCATCGACTCAATAAAGGCAAAATGATAGCTTACAATCAATTCCACAAGGCCCAATTTTAGAATTTTCAAGATAATAAATCTAGTGACATGGATTTGTTCATAATTACTAACATAACTTGTAATTAGTACATAAAAAAGTGGTATTAGCGATTTCGCTCATGTGAAAGTAATGTTGTTCCTAAGAAGGCTTCTTGTTGTTATTTTTGGGAAATAAATTAAGGAGAGTCATAGAAACTAAACAGTCATTGCAGACAGAGCAAGCTCTATGCATATAGTTTCCACTACAACCTTGATTCAAAAGAAAAGATACATCCATGGATGGAATAAGAAGAATAATGAAATCACACGTTAGATTAGTTCCCCTCCTAGCTAGTGCATCCATGCACTTATTTGCCTCTTTGTAACAATGCTTCACTAAGATTTATGGGAATTGGTTCATCAAATGCTGGCAGTCATCAACAAGTGAAGATAAACTGGCATTAGTTTCGGAATTGCTAGTAAGCAAGCCAACTACTATTATTGAGTCGAACCCTATCTCCATTCTTCCAAGTTAAATTGTTGAAATACCTCGTTTTCTAAAGGCTTACAGTACCTCGTTCCTTAATTAAGACTCACAATTCTATGCCTACATACATGGGCAACACCAACCAAAATTTACTATCAATTATATGGATTACATCCATATGCAATCAAACTTTCACAACATTCACAACTCGCATAAACAATACTCACAAACCTTACTAACATACAAACAAAACCTCTCACAAGCCTCACACACAAACTTACAATACACCCAATAACTCTCCACAAACATTAAACTATTCTTTGAAAAAAAACCAACTCATGTCCTTCTAGAAGTCTTCTAATCTTCTCCCCTCCCTATGTGGGAGGACCTTTTGGTAAAAGTCGTCAAACCCATTGCAATAGTACCTATTTATAGAGTATTAAATTATTAATCATATTCCTTGATGGACAATGAACACTCTTTTACTTTCTCAATAAGGAATATTTTTTCTTTTCATATTAAGGAGAATCATTTTTTTCCACACCAAGAAAAAACCTTTTCATCATTGTGCACAATTAGCATGATGATCACTCCACAAGTTTAAGTATTTATGGAATGTGGGGGACGGGGGGATGGGTAAGGGCTAGGGTTCAAGTATTCATGAGAGAGCTTTATACATATATACTTAGATTATGTTAAAGTATTTAAAAAAAAAAAAACTTTTTTTTTTCATGCCATAAAGACCTAAGCCAAGTCAAATTAGGAATTTGAGGCAATTTTCCAACACGTTGCTTGGATGATAGGACTAGCCTTAATTTCTATTAGGACATTCTTTGGAGGAGTAACATAAATTAAGTCTCAGTTTCAACCACTCAAAGTAAATACATTTCTGACTAGAAGGTCATTATTTCCTCTGTTAAGAGGGCACTGCATCAAACTCTTTAAGGTACTCAAACCATTTTTCTCTCCAAAATCTAAGAGTAATATGATTTCCAGTAAGCCATTTAACTCATATATGAAAGACATCCTCAACCTAGTGCATGAAAGACCAAGTTCAAGAGCAAGGAAGGCCTATATTGTGGCTAGAAACAATCCTCATTAGTTTCAGATACATTTTCACAAGGACCTAACTGGCTGAGCCCATTCGGCTTGATTTTCTTTGTGGAACCTCCATTTTCAGCAGGGATAAGTACTTTACTTTAGCCGGATGGATTCCCAATCCACCTTATTTCTTGGACTTTTTTTTTTCAACTCACCATATAAAGTTTACATTTGTTGTAAAGTTTCAGTTGACCTTATTCACAATTTTCAGTATTTTGTGAGGTAACACAGTGCTCTGCATCATATATGAGGGGATGGCTGAAATGATTGCTTAGCATGATAGGAAATTCAAGGAATCAAGATATCTCCTTAAGGTTGGGAGTTGAGTAAGACCCTAAAAATTGGCATAAATCACTTGTAATTTGGCATGCCACATTTAGAGATATAATAGACTGCAGAGCATGTTGACTACTCAATAACCCGTGTAATGCATGCTAAAGTTCCATAAGATATAATTCTCTCTCTTCTATTTTATTTTAAAAAAAATATGAAATTTGATAATTATGGTTGATTTTCTTTAGTTGGATAATTATAGTAATTATTACTATTAGTAGACATTTTTTATAATGTTTATATATGGAAATATATATTCTACCATTTAAATAAAAGAGTAATGCTACAAGTATAAACTATTTTACAACAATTTTACAGACGACTAACAATGAGTTTAAATATAAGATAAATTTTAAATCAATTCAAACATATATTATAATAATGACGTGAAAAGATATAAGGCCTTAATGGTTTAAAATGAAAAAAAAAAAAAAAAATCAAATACATAGCTTGCCATGATTGGTGGAGTACAAAGTGGAATAAGATTTGTTTTCCCTTAAAAGCTTATGTGACGAAATATTAGGAGGTCAATCAAAATTCAAACATTTGTTTTGTTGATAATTTGATAATTACAATTGTAGGGTCGGTCTTTGGGGCCCAGGCCCAACAAGTAAATGATTCTGGCCCAAAGAACCCTAGACAATGAATTTGTAGAGAGCGGGTTACAGAACTAGGGCTGGACGAAGTGAACGTTAGTTAATTGCATGCCATGCAGCAGTTTGAATGTAAGAATATCTCCTTAATGTCCACAGGATACTTAGTCCGAGGAACCGTATGGGTGCACCTCTGGTTCTGATCAAAGACTATTGCCTTGCTCTTTCTTCCTCTCTCCTTTCTGTTTTTCAATTTCCGATCCCTTCTTCATGGGGATTTCCTTCTCTTATATAGCCTCCTTAAATTGATAAGAGCCTTACACTTGTTAACCATCTGGACCTTCACTTGAGTGCCTGTCCCATCGGACATCCACCTTATCTTTCTATGAGTTACATTGGCCAATGTAACACTGTTCGTTTGTCTTCTCCACATTAATGCGACTGGAAAAGTAGCTTCCTTGCATTTAATACGGCAGTTGTGGTCTCTCCCTGGACATCCTATGCTTTTGTTCTTCTCCCTGCTTTGTGAGGCTTATCCTGATAACCAATATTTGTTTAGAATGACTCCTTATTATGGATAGGGTGCATGTTGGGCTCATATTTGGCGCGTCTGAGGAGACACTCCTCCTCGGACGTCTCCTTTAAATAAGTTTGGACTTATTAGGGTTGGGCTGGCAGTTGTTTTGGAGGCCCATTTTCCCTTTGGTCGTAATTGGACTCTGTATAGGGTCCAAGGCCCGTCGTTTGACTTGGGAATTTTACCCTCACAATAATAGTGGTGAAGAGATTTGAATCTTAAATGTCTTTTTTGGAAATATTGAATGGGGATTACGACAAGAATGGTAATCCTTATTACTATAAATAAAATGTGTTGTAATGAAATAACTAAACATATTTATAAGTTCGGTTGTAAGTTGTAATGTTAGAATAAAACTTAAGATATATTTTATGAAATATCTTACTTATACAATTATATTTCCTATTTTTTTTAAATTGAGAGAGATATTAGTTATTTTTTAATTTTCATAATTATTATGTATATATGGAAAGTTTTTTTATTTGGAAATATATTAATTTTAAAAATTATTACACCTACTAATGAATAACTATTACAGGCCTTTTAGAGAGGAACAATTATTCCACATTTTAAAAAATAGCTATTCATAAGGAATGACTATTTCTTATAATAAAAACATAATCAAACTACCGAATAACTAAGTTATTTGAATAACTATTACATTATAGTGTCTATTATAATCTACCAAACGTATCTTAAGAGATGCCGATTAGTTGAGTTATAAGACTTTTAGCAAATGTCAAATATCTTTGGTTTTATAGTATATATAGTAGTTGATAACTTGTGTAATGCTTTGAAAAATTCAACAAAATATGATTTTTGGCACTCTTTTATTTTTGTCTAAATATGAAATATGATAATTATGTATTATTAATAAACGTTTATTATTATTGTTTTATTTTAGGGAAGAATCTAGTCTACCATTTAAAGAAAACATGATAAGGTAAGATTCTAAAGGAGGATTTAAATTTAGAATATAATTTAAGATCAACAAACACTATTCCGCGAAGTACTAAAGATACAAACTTTTTTAGAAAATATTTTACAAATTATTAATGTGGTGAGTGATTATTGATAAACGAAAAAAAAAAATGATGTTAGTGGTGGTGGTGGGCTCAGATAAGAGAACCAATAAAAATTGACTACAATAACCGTTTGTAAAATAATTTGTATCTTTAACATTTTTCATATTTTGGTATTAAATATTTATTATAATTGTGTTTATCTATGGAACTATATATTATAACATTAAACTATATATTATAACATTAAAGAATATACGATATGCTAATATTCTAATTGGCGATTTAAAATTTAAATATAAAATAGAATTTAAATTTAAATTTAAAAAATATTAGAATAATAACGAATAAAATTATAAGATCTTATTAAAAGTTTTTCAATATTATGAAATATATATATTTATAAAATGGTAAGAAGCATCTTCCTATCAAATAAATATAGACATGGATATCATAGATAGATTATAGGTAGATTTTTTGCTCCAATAAAAATTTATTAATACCATATTATTAGTATATTTTTGGTAAAAAAGAAAAAGAAAAAGAAAAAAGAGGGGTTTTGGACATTATTATTAGCCCAAAGCCCAAAACCCTTGGTCTTGAAGAGGTTACAAATTAATAAACCCTAGTGGCTATAATACAACCGGCCGCCCTTAAGTGCACATTGGTAAAAAACCCAAAAACCAAGTCCCTTCCTAATCTCTTCAATTCTTTCTAGAAAATTATTGTTCTACAACACAAAAAGCAAAACACACAAAAAAAAAAAAAAAAAAAAAAAAAAAAAAAAAAACAAATAATAAAAAAAAAAAAACAATAATTTTTCACACACCACACGAGCACCATTGTCACAATAAATTGAGCATTTTAGATTAGGTTCATTTCTCTCTCTCTTTTTCTCACTCTTGCGGCTAGGGTTTTGTCTCTCTCTCTCTCTCTCTCACATACACACACTCTCACACAGACACACACACACACACACTCTCATAGATCTATATTCCGATGACGAAGGAGTTGTTAAGCTAGGGTTTTTGTCCTAACCCCAAATCTCTCACAAACCCCAAACCCACAACCTCTCTCTCTCTCTATATTCGTTACCATTTTTTCTCTAATTTTTTAGAGAGAGAGAATAATGGCGACCATGAATCCCTTTGATTTGTTGGGTGACGACGACGCCGAGGACCCGTTGCAGCTGATCGCAGCTCACCAGCCTAAGCCAGCTGCCTCCACCGCCGCCGTGGGGTCGCAGTCGAAGAAGCCGTCGCCGGCTCAGTCCAAGCCGGCTGCGGTGGTGGCTCAGCCCGCTGCTAAGCTTCCCTCCAAGCCTCTCCCTCCAGCTCAAGCTGGTTTGTCCTTCTCGATTCGTCGTCGTTTTGATTGCTTTTTCACTCTTTTTTATTTAGATTGGTTTTTTTTTTTTTTTGGTTTATAGTATATGTATATGTATACGTATACGTACGATAAGTGTAATGGGGTTTTTGATGTGGTGTATATGGTTTTTGTTTTTGATTTGATTAATTTGCTATTTTTGAAATGGGAAATGGGTATTAATAACGAGAAATGTGAATTTGCTGTGGGATGGTTATGGATATTTCTGGGTTTTGATGTGTTTACCTGTATAGATAATGTTGGGGTTGGTGATTTTACTTTCAATGATTTTGTTAAATTTACAACAGGTTTTGAATTTTGTGAAAATGGAAAAAAAGTTGGGGGAAGACGCAAATTAACATTAGTAAAAGTAGTAAAAAAGAAGAACAGTATGGCTTTGGATAGAATAGAATCGTATAAAAGTATATGAATGGATAGCTTAAATTATTGCTATTATTTTTACATGGGTGTTTATTAAAATTGTACTTCTTCTTGGTGTATTTGGGTATTTGTTTTTGTGGGAGTAGTGAGGGAGGCAAGGAGTGAGCCTCGGGGAGGTGGTCGTGGTGGTGGACGTGGATATGGACGCGGCCGTGGTGGTGGCGGTGGTTACAATCGTGACTCTGCCAACAATGAGGGATCGTTCCCTGAGAGTGGGGCTCCTGCCGGTCAAGGTGCTGTTGAAGGAGGGGATTCTGGGAGGTCTGGTGAGAGGCGTGGCTATAGTGGACCTCGGGGACCTTACCGTGGTGGCGGTGGCGGTGGTGGCGGCGGTGGTGGTCGCCGTGTTAGTTTCAGTAATGGAGAAGCTGGTGATGTGGAACGCCCTCGAAGGGCATTTGAACGCCGTAGCGGAACTGGGCGCGGGTGAATACTTCTTCTTGAACATCTCATTTTAGTATATGTTATGTTTGTCTTCAAAATGTTTCTCCATAACAACTGCCTTATACCTAACATGTTTCTGTGTAGAGGTGAGGTCAAACGTGATGGAGCTGGTCGTGGGAACTGGGGAACTCAGGCTGATGAAGTTGCTCCGTACGTTCATTCTTTACAACATGTCTTTGGTTGCCAAATGATTAAAGAGCCATCTTTTAAAATTAAGTTATAATTTGTTGTTAAGACAAATATGATTAGTTTTATAAATTAGTAACATTGCTTGTTCACCACGTTTTGTTATGCTCAGGGTTGCTGAAGAAGCCAATGAAACTGAGAAGAATGTGGGTGATGAAAAGCCAGTGGGAGAGGAAGAGGCATCAGATGCCAACAAGGAGACTCCTGCTAATGAAACTGAAGAAAAAGAAGCCGAGGATAAGGTGATTTTCGTCAATTCAAAACATAGTCAATATCTGTTCCTTTTGTATTCATGTTTTAAGATGGATGCTCAATGCCTACCATGTAGAGTGTAGACCTTATTGAAGTTTCCTTGGATGATTGCTGTATCTTCTCACTGTTACTAAAAAGCACAACAAAGGATGTGTCAATAGTCTCTTGTTATCCTAATTTGGATATTATTTATTCTTTATCCGAAAGAATTCTGGTGCTCTATATTGCGTTCTTCATAATTGCAAGGAATATAACTTCTAGCAGTTCATTTTTCATCGGTTAGAAATCGCCAGATTTCTTTAGGTCGGTATATGATCTGTCTTTTGTACTGGAATCCTGGAAGTGAGTGTATTTTACTCGGGAATTTCATGTATTTGTCATAAACATTCATAATTTGATTTGGAGAGTATTTGTTATTGTGGTTGATAAAGTAGCTTCTAAAATGTGCTGTTTTTCATCTATAGATCTTGTTATATTCAATTGATTCACATCTTATTGATGTGAAATCTTTTGCTGTCAGAACTTCAGTTTTCTGAAATACAAACAGATTTGGCATTTTTACTATTTATCTTGATCCACAAATTTGGGAAAGTCTGGGTTGTTGTTGTATGTTGATATTGTAAGTGTATTTTCCCCCCATTTGTTGAAGATATGGCCTTTTGTCATTTTTCTATTTTGGATGAGTACCCCAAAATATGGGAATGGGGAGATTTGAACCAATGAATTTTGTCCTTGGATAATTGTGCTACTTCTTGGTACTACAGTCATACTTACCAATAAGAAAATTTTAATAGAAAAAAGGGGAAGCTATAGCTTATGGTTTGTTGCCATTATAATAGGAGATGACTCTGGAGGAGTATGAAAAGGTGCGGGAAGAGAAGAGGAAGGCCCTGCTGACACTTAAGACTGAGGAAAGAAAGGTTGATGCTAAGGAGTTTGCATCCATGCAACAGCTTTCAAACAAGAAGGAAAATAATGACATATTTATCAAATTGGTGAAATCTTTATACCCTCTTAAGAAGTTTTTCAGTTTTAATTGATCTATGTAATCAGCACCAGTATATTAATTATCTTTTGCCATTTGATGTTTTTATCTTTTCAGGGCTCTGAAAAGGATAAGCGGCGAGAGGCTCTTGAGAAGGAAGAGAAAGCCAAAAAGGTAATCATACTTTGCCCACTTATTCTCTCATTTCCAATTCATTATGTTTTCAGTTAAGACTTTAGGTAGTAGAGCTTAATTGGCTTCTTCTTTTGTTTTGGCACTTTGATTTGCCAAAATTTTGTATTGGATCAGAGCATGTCATGTATAACTCCTCCCCTACTTTCTTTCATACCCCAAATTGCTGCTATATCAGATTAAAATTCATTTCAAAGATTTTCAAAGATTCCCTCTTTCCGTCTAATTTCTACTTTAGAAAACCTTGTACATAAGGTTTGAATATGTGCTCATCAATTGTGGATTCTTTTTGGTTGGCTGCCCTCTTCTTTG
Source organism: Quercus robur (assembly GCF_932294415.1). NCBI lineage: Eukaryota > Viridiplantae > Streptophyta > Magnoliopsida > Fagales > Fagaceae > Quercus > Quercus robur. The sequence continues at coordinate 61,381,818 of NC_065537.1, forward strand.
AAAATGGTGTTTTGTGGCTTGTGCATTGGACAACCTAATGTTTGATTTTTTGTCTATTTCTGAATTTAATGTGGCTAGGGACTTTCAATTTTACATTGTAATGTATTAATAAAGACCTTTTATGGACAATGAGCTCTTACTCAAATGACACTTTCCCTCATAAGAATGGGTGGGGCAATAAGGCCATGGATTCAAAGTCATTGGGTGCACAAGTAATTTACGAATCAAAAAAATAAAATAAAGGAATGATGTTCCTCTTCTTTGCTAATTTTACAATTTACTGTCTTGATGATAAGTTGCCTATGTTTGCAAGGTATTTAACATGTCTTCTCAATTTATTTACGGACAACTAAAGACACAGGTTTACAGAACAAGCATCAAAGATGCAAACAAACCAACAGTCAGCCAACTAACAGAGCTAGGCTAAAACAGATTCAGGCTTAATGCCTTTTGAGACATCATTGTTCATCTTTCCTATGTTTTGCTATTTAGTGCTGCTATCTTGAAAAATTTTCTTGTTTTTCATTTTTTCTGGGTTTCTGTTTCTTCTTTGAGGTTAATACTGAACTTTCTTATTATGTGGTATGGTGGTTATAGTCGGTCAGCATCAATGAGTTCTTGAAGCCTACTGAAGGAGAAAGGCACTTCACCCCTGGTGGTCGTGGTCGGGGTCGTGGTCGTGGTTCAAGAGGAGGGTTCAGTGGAAACACAATAATAAGCAATGTGGCAGCCCCATCTATTGAAGATCCTAGTCAATTCCCAACCTTAGGTGGCAAGTGAGATTATCCAAGGCCCTGCGATAACAATCTCAATGGTTTTTACATTTTTGGGTTCTTTGGTCTAAGCAGGAAAATGACTCAATAATTGGATTTCCTGTATTTTTAAAATTTTATGCCTTAAAATGTAAATTTCAGGTTGCTCTTCATATGTTCCCCTGTAGTTTTTCTTTTCTTTTTTTTTTCTTTTCTTTTAATTGGTATGCTTTGTTTTACTGTTTTTGAGACATTGGGGCATATGAGACCATTTACTTATGATTACAATTCATTATTGCCTAGTTTTGTTTCATAACACATTTTAAATTTTGGATTTTGGATTTTGGTTTTGCCTGAAAAGTGAGGGTGGTGGTACGTACTTGATCTTTTTGCACGGTGACTCTGCCCTTGTTCAGATCAAAACTAGGCAAATGGAAGGAAAACGATAGTGAAATCCAATCGAGGGAAAGAGTTTGTTTATGAACTATTTACTATTCAGCATTTACAACAGGTTTTGGGTTCTGCCCTAGGATCTCACTAAAAACTCTAATCTTCGTTTCCAGTTTTAATGCCTTTGCATCTCCAAAATATTTGCTCCTCGTATCTACAACTGGTATATTTGCTTTGTATTTAATTTTATTTTAAAATATTTTCCTTCAATTAGTATTATAAAATATAAATGTTAGCCTGTGGGATTCTAAAGCCTTTGAATAAATTTATAGCAGCATTGACACGCTTAAATGTCAACTTAATTTCTTTTCAATTGGGTGTCTGCTTTGAATTCGGAAGATGTAAAGTCAACCAGTTTTCTTTTGTATTATATCCTTGGTTTTTAATCAAAATCAGTCTAACACATTTTCTTGTAACTAATGTTGGTGTTAGATCAGCGTATCTCCACAGGTATCTGTATGTTTTGCAAGAATTTTTTGCTACTTTTGTTTCAGCGTTTCTCAGGGACTTGGTAGAGACGATGCTGTCTTCTGATGAGTGTCCAAAGCTTTGCCCTCCTCTCTTGGTCAGTGCCGAGCTAAGCAAGTACACCAATACATGCTCTTTCAAAGTTCTAGTCAGTGGAGGATGGAACCATATCGATTGATCTTTTGGCCATATGTAGTTTCTTCATTGGGAAGAAAGACACTGTCAACTAGTCAGTGGAGGATGGTACCATATCGATTGATCTTTTGGCCATATGTAGTTTCTTCATTGGGAAGAAAGACTGTGTCAACTATGTAGTTTCGTGTTCCATTTGCCCAATTTCTTGTCCCCATTGTTGTCACAGCCTTTCAACCTCACACTTGAATTGCGGTATGGTTCATTTCCTAGTCAGTGGTGTTTAGAGTCGTTCCTGCTTTGATGAGACGGGTGGGGGTTGACTTTCTACTTTTTGTCACATATTTAACATAAAAGCTATCAGAAACTATAAATTTTGATAGACTAAGTAAATAAACTACTGAAATTACGGGGTTTCCAAATAGATAAAGATTCCTCTTGGTTGCTGAGTCCTTATTGTTTCCAAATAGATAATGGTTCCTCTTGGCTGCCGAGTCCCTATGTCTTCACAGTGGGGGTTGGTTTATCTCATCTCATAGATCTAGTGCCTCTCTTGTATGGTTGTCAAAATCCAGATCTGGATCCTACTATTTTACAATCTCACCTGCCAAAAAATCTGGATCTTTCAAGAATCTTTGTGATCGTTCAGGATTGGTAGAATTGTACGATTTTGATGATCAAAAACGATATTGGCGATCCCAAATGATCCCGGTTTTTTGTAATATTCTTTAACTTGACAGAAGGCTCAATTGGACTCAAATGAAAAATAACATCCCAATAGACCAAGTTTTGCTATTCTTATGTAGAGAAATAGAGTGTTAGTTGGATTCAAATAGAAAATAACATTCCAATAGAGTGTCATGTTTTGAGGTTTTTGACCTCTTTAAATGGTGCTTATAAATGAATGTAATGATGTATGGTAATTACGTTAAATGGATGCAAATTTTTGTTTTTTATGAATGAATGTATAATCTATGTGATTATTTAACATACCGTGTATTTTTTGTTTTTTTCTTAGATAATGTAGAATTTTACGATCCATAATCTGATCTTACGATCCACAGTCCCTCCTACCTCAACAATCTTGCTCCTTAAGTGGCCAGTGCCCTTGAGATAGATTCTTAGAGAGCATGGTTTTGTTCTGTTTCAGTTTTGTATTTTGTTTCTCCTTTGTGGTTTGATTACACTGCTCTTGTATTGTTGATTCTTGTAATATGGATTGGTTTGTAATTTCTCTTTGAGAGTTTCGTCTCTCTCCAAAATATACTGGATTAACTTTTTTATTTACATGTATCTTTTTTTTTTTTCTAGAAACAAATACTGCGAATTTTATAAAGGGAAAAACATGTCTTTTATGTTTCTGGAACCTTCGAATAATTTATATTAGCATGGATACTTTTAAACATCAACTTCAGTTCTTTCCAATTTGCTTGGAACCCAGAAGATGCAATGGCCTTGATCACCACTTTTTCTATATTTGCTATCGAAGATACAAGATGCAAAATTGATATCATCTCTCTTCTTTCACTTTTGCAAAATTGATATCCTATCTTTTCTTTCACTTTTCTATCTTTCCTTTATATCAAATAGAGTCTATTATTCCCATTCTTTTTAGTGTTACGTTTCTTTTTGAAGCGGAGACAACCATATCTAGAATATTGTACTAATGTATCCTTCATTTTTAAGCAAAATCAGCCCACACATTTTCTCATAATTAATATTAGGGTGTGTATGTATATACAGTAATTATGCGCATGCATAAGTTAGGGTTCAAGTTATATATGATGTAACTTTTATCAATAATTCAATATTGTTATATCACTTAATAACTTTAGAGCGAATATGTTTTTTTGACAATATCATTGTCTCCTAATACCTTACATGCTGCTAGAGATATTACTATTTAAGGCCCAAATACTGTTGCAAGTCTATGTACATGTAAAGCAAGTAAACCATATATTAAATTCATTGTAAGACATACTTCAATAACAAAGATATAACCGTCAAGGGTTTTCCATTGCAGTCTTACAAACATAGGTCATCAAGAAGAATCACGTAAAATTCTAGCTCATGCTTCTCTCTCTCAACAACCTTGACACAGTACCATAGCCAAATTCGATCTTGGTCAATGCTTTAATATACCAAAAAACTAGTTACCCATGCAATTATGTTGGACCTCACTACTACAACTACCACGACTATCACCATCAAACCTTGTACCATCAATCTGACAAAACAACAATCACAAAACCTTGGCATTTCTCACCAAATTCATTGACCAAAATAACTCGTAAGGTGGCCGGTTTCATGCCTAGCTCGCAACACCATGGGATTGGCTGGCTAGTCAAAGTCTCCACCAAGGAAGATTAGATCTATTGTGACCAAACCAAAACAGTGCCACAAAGGTTGCCATCATGGGGTGTTTTTTTTTATTTTTTTATATGGATTTAGTTAGACCAGGTGTAACAAAACACCGCAACCAAGGAAGTTCAAATTTGTTGATATATATATATATATATATCAAAAAATAAAAAACTTTTTCTTAATGTTAAACTACCTAATAATCTTTACTTTCTTAATGTTAAACAACCTAATAATCTTTATTATATTAATAACTTTTTTTTAGAATCGATTATATTAATAACCTAATAGCCTTTATTACCTATTTTCTATATTCTTATTATTATTTGATTCATAATCTCATCTTTTATACATAATATAAAAATAAACTTAAAATTAAAATTTTATAAATGAGATAGCTATAATTTTTTTATTATCTTGAAATTTTGCAAGAATGAAAAGTAGCAAAAGAGAAATGTTGTCCAACTGTGGGTTTCTAAAAATACACATCCAATAAGATTGTTGAGTAGTATAACACAATAACATTGTTTAATATTAAACAAAATGTAATTTCAACCCAACTTTCAAGGAGGGTAAAAGGAAAATTTCACTTTGAAGGAGGTTAACTGGAAATATCAGATTTTTGAAATTTTTTTGTTTCAACATATTTCTTTTTGTTTCCCACCCTCCATTTCACGCCTCTTTCTAGCACATAGCCATAGATGATTCCCTGTCCATATTGTCGTCACAGCCTTTCAAGTTTAAACCTCACACTTGATCAGCGATATGGTTCATTTCCTAGTCAGTGGGTTTTGCTCATTTGCCCTCTGGCTTCCTTCAATCCCCACTTTTGCATGAAATGATTTGGGGTTCTTAACCCTCACTCTAATGGTCCGTTTGGATTGAGGAGAAGGGAGGAAGAGTAAAGTAGATTTAGCTCAAAATTAATTTATTTTTAGCCAACTCTACTCTACTCTCCCTCCTTCCCCCTCCATTCAAACATGCCATAAGTTTTGCATTTTTTTTTTTAATTTATTTTTCTTTTCCATTTTTAAAGCATTTGCATTTTTCAACTCTTTATCATATCTGTTATTATTTTTGCATAAAAAATGTTAGTTTACTTAATTAATTTTTTTTTTTTCAATTTTCTTTAGTAGATTTAACGGTGTTAAGCTATAAGGGAAGTGACGGTAGCATACTCTTTTTTTTTTTTCAAATAGAAGTCTATTTACAGTTTGAAATAAGTTAATGTAATTTTAGTAAACCTTAAAGAAGGTCAATGCAATTTTCTCAAAAGATAATTGTACTACGCTAAAATCACTTCTTCAATTTTGGTAGAACTCCCCAAATGTACATATACAAATTCGTTTATTAAGTAAGGCAAATATTGACTGTAACATGGCCTAATTAGTAAACTGAGAGTATTGTTTGCCCAATTTTTTAAAATGATGGGTTGGGCTCTCTAAATGTCGGCTTGTGCTTTCCAGAACCCACCCATTGAGAGAGAGAGAGAGAGAGAGAGAGAGAGAGAGATGTTGGTTGTAACATGACCCAATTAGTAAACTGATGGCCTTGTTTGCCCAACCTTTCTAAATGTCGAGCTAGGCTTTCTAAAATCTACTAATTGAAGATTTAACCCAACTTAAAAGAGGTTTGTTTATAAATATAACATGGCCCAACTGGTAAATTGAGAGCCTAGTTTGCACAACTAAATCCTGGGCAAGGCTTTCTAAAATCCTCCCATTGAAGACTTAATTAGCCCAACTTAAAACAGATTTGGTCACACACAGAGAGAGAGAGAGGGAGTTACATTTAGTGTAACTTCAAAAAAGTTACACATTTTTTAGACTATTGATTACTATTAGATCTAAGGGTGAAAACACGCTCACGGTAATGTCATTATTATTATCTAGAAATTAGTGATTTAGGAAGTAACTCTTCTTATCAAATGAAAAAAAAAAGGCATTAACTCTCCCTCGCTACGCCATCATCTTCTTCCTCTCTCACATAATCTTCTTGCTCTCATGCAAACAAATCATAAGGAAGCAAGACAAATGTTGATTGTATATTTAGCTACTTAGGTCTGCCGTGACTTTCACTGTAGATGTTATTTTGGAGTATGGCAAGCATTAGAGTTTGTGGGGCCATATCATGGAGGACATTAAGGTTCGACTCCAAGGTAGAGTACTTGTTGATTATACAAAGACAAATGATGCCACGAAAGTACTAGCCTATTTTGCCATAAACCATGATGCTTTGCATATATTGATGTGTACATGTAAGTTAGATTTGAGCTTATATAGGGAATAAAATAAGTTATCTAATAGTACATTTACATGAAAAAGCCTATGAGTGACAAAGGTACAAGCTTTGATATCACAAAAGTTAGAGAAGAAGAAAGTGATTGCAAGAATGTAAAATGGACACTAGATATATGCGTAAAACCCTAAGAAAGGGATGAAAAATTACGGTTTGAGCAAGAATATTCTTGCTCTGTTCAGCTTTGTATTATGTGGAAAGAAGATGTAACTCTTGTATGATAAGGGTGTTCTTCCTTAAAAGAGAGACTTTGTTTTCTATTTTCCTATCTTATCAACTTTATACTCTCTTCTCAAAAGATCTACTTGAGTTCTTACCCTAAAAGTCCAGCTATATGTTTATCTTATAATCTGAGGAATATAGCTGAGTACAAAGACAGGTGTCAAGTCATTATTTTTTTATTTTTGAACATTTTCACAGCTGTGGTACTATTTGGTGACTAGGGGAAAGAGAATGCATCAACATGGCACTGCGGCATACGGGTAGGTGACTTTGCCATTGCCTGGGAAACAACTTTTGGAAATTGAGAGGGACATCAGAAGTACTGTAAGTAATACGCGTGTCTCTGAAGTGATCCAACATGCATTCGACCAATAAGGGGTGTTCTCATAGTTGTTGACCTTAGAAAGTCACTATCTCCCTTTTTGTGAGTGCTTGAGTATCATGTTAGGTGCATATTTTACTTCCTTTCCAAGGCAATCACGCCTTTGGCACTGGCCAAGGATAGGATTTTGTAGCCAACGCTTCTTCTTCCTTTGCTTATAGCCACTCCACGTGGAGGGTCCAAATCCAACCACATAGACATTCCCCCATGCCTTGGTTGGTGTAATGTACATGATGTAAGAGAGCCCATCTTTTTTAAGATCATTCAAGGACCATAGTGGGAGATGATGATATGGCTAAGAAATAGAGTTATGTTGTTAGAGCACTAATTTTTTAAATTGAGTTTGGCCATGAGTTCTTTTATCCTTAGAAATACTCATCCTTAACAATTTTCTCTAAAACAATTTTGACTATTTCTAAAATTTTCCAGTACCTCAAGACAAATATTGTTAAGAAATCAATTGTGGTGACCTAAAAGTACATAGTGCAAGAAAAAAGATGTGAGAGAAGATGAGAGGAAGAAGATGATGATGCGGAGGAAAGTGGGAGTTAATGCTGTTTTTTTTTTTTTTTTTTAATAAGAAGAGTTAATGCCTAAATCCCTTATTTTTCCTTTAGTAATCTTTATTTATATTAAATTTGTGAAAAAAAAGTGAAAAATTAGATTATTATTTAAAAAAAAAAACAAATAAGCAAAGTCAAACGCACTCTCAATTGATGATACAAAATTTCATTGCTTGTTAATAAACAATGCAAAATAATTTAGGATTTACTAACATTAATAAACTATTTTAAGATATTTTTTTAATGAAAAATTTACTAACTGTATTAACTTCTTCAATTTTTCATAAATTTTTTTCTAAAAAGGATTATACTCTCTCTAGTCCCTAGTTAAAACAAGGGGTTAGATTGGTAGTTCAAAAAGTAATTAGGTGTACTGTGTCACACACAAACAGAGCTCATGTTCTTTTGAGAAGGGTCTCTTTCATCTTTGAAACGCAGAGAATTAAGGAGCTTCATGTGAAATCAAGTAGAAACAATGGGTAAAAACAGAGATTGGCGTGTGAGTTTTAATCGCTAAGGAAAGGCTGGACGAGTTTTGAATCATTTGCACATATATTTCCATTCCAATACCTAAGGCTAAGATCAAGTGTAGTACCTATATTCTTGTAAGTACATCAACTAGAAATTTTTAATAGATTCTTTTTAGATTTTAAATTGAATGTAAAATTAATATTGATCAGTGATCTTCTAATTTTTTTTTTTTTTTAATTATACCATTTAATTGATTTTTTATTTTATCTCACATTGGATTAATTAGTACCATATCAATTCAATTTGGATAGTTGAGATTACCCATTTTCTTCTTCTTCTCTCTCTATCCTTTTCTTTTCTTTTCTTTTTTTCTTTTTTTTTGGGGAGGCCTTTAAGGATTTGTTTGTGATTTTAGAAGCATTGGATAATTATACTTTTCAAGATTAATGTTAAAGCTCCTTCCTCTCTTCAATTACACAAGTATTGAAAATAATACTACTTTTTAGTTCCTTTCTTCACGTCTAGCCCGCCATAGATGCCAAAAAGGTTTTGGAGTTAAAAGGCAATTCTATCCCTCAAGAAAAGGAAACAATACTACTACTTTTTAGACAAATATTACATTTTTTTGATTGGAATCAAGCAATATTTTTCATTGAGATCAAGCTATTCCAGGAATTCACTGATTCACACAATTACTTATTGATTTTGGCCACCAGTAAAATTGCAATGCTACAATAAGAGACTAGGAGTTTTGTTTATATAAGAGTAATATAGAATGATAATTTGGATGGTCTTTTTGTTGTTAATTTTGGTACTAAAATTGCTTTAAAATCTGGAATTGAATCTCATTTGTACCTAAAAATACAAAATTTAAGAAATTGCTTAAATGAGCATTGCTGTATATTAAACTTTGTAGATCCAACGAATCTTGAAAAAGGAGGGACTGGGGGTACAATTAATTGAGAATCAAATTTAAAAGTTACACTAAAAAAAACGCATTTTTAAGCCGCGTTTTACAAAAACGAGGCTACAGCTTTTCCTTTGAGCTGCATGTTTGAAGAACGCAGCTCCACCCCTGGTCCTATAGCCGCGTCGAGTAAACACGGCTCTAGACCAGCTCTGGAGCCGCATTTTGCCCAGGTGAGGTTGCGTTTAGCTCCCTAGGACTGAAGCCACATTTTTAAAAACGTGGCTTCAGTCCCAGAAAAAGAGAGAAATGTGTGATGTAAGCTTAGGCAATTAATGAGAGACTAATGAAATAACAGTAAAATAAGTTAATGTAAACTTTTGGGTAACAGTAAAAAAATGCTAAATGCAAAGTTAGAGCGTTACTTGGCAAAACCTCATGCACTCCCGCATGAGATTTCTGCTTATATATATAGTGATGATTATTCCTTTATAACTCCTAATCACTAATCAGCATGAGTCTCAAAAAACTTTGTGCTAGGACTTTATCATACATGCAAAATAAGTATAGATTTTTTTTTTTTTTAAAGGATATTGCTATTGTGTTCATCCTTATAAGAATTTAAAGCATAGACTAAATTTTCATTATTTTTGACAATTTTTCTTTGATTCTTTTATAATTTATATATTGTGTTGGTTTAAAAGAATTTTTTCTCAAGCTTTCAGAGGATGGACTTTAGATAAGATGTTCAACTTTTATATGCCAAGCATTGACTGTAAGTCTTGTACATGGAACAAATAGAGATAAGAAATTAAGAATATGGTCTATTTTGGTCGGCCTTAGTTTGATTTGTCTAGACATCAATTTTCTCTCTTGCCAAAAGTCTGACTTATTTTAGGTGGAAGTTTTCTTGATTATTACTTATATACAAAATTCCAGGATCATTAAATTAGAATAGATCCCTTACTAACCTAACCAATTGGAATAGAATGAAATTTCTTCCCATCCACACTAAACATTGTGTACACTCCAAATTTTTTCTGCATCTCATAATGATACATTGTTGATAGGTGTCATCCAAGTCCAACATGATTGAGAGTTGTAATTGAGACTATGGCCCAGAAGCTTTACTATTCAATACTTTGCGAGAAAAATTAAACACTCATTTGATATAACAGGAGACTATGGAATTTGACACTGTATTCACTGGAGTTTGTTCTTGATGTTGTGAAATTGTTGTAGGTATTAAAAACTGTAGTTTGATAAGTTGGCAAGTCATGTTCTTTAAGCGTGAAAAGTCTACAATGGAAAACTTTTATGTTCTTACAATAAATGTTTTGGAGAGAAAATTGTTAGCCCCCTCATCCCATTAGGACCCCCCTATTCATACAAAGGAAAAAAGGGTCTAATATTCCTAAGTGTGACTTATTTACATGGAATTTTTGTGCAATTGTGCCTAGATTTCTTTTAAAAATTTAATTATAATTTTAAACTCTAATTTGTTGATTTTTATATGATTTTTGTGGTTTGATTTTGATTTAGTAAAGACATATTAGCCAAAAGAAACAAAGGTAGAGCTATTAAAGAAATCTTTACTTTCAGATTAGCAATTACAAATGGCTAATGCTGCTTTGTCATCAAGTGGACATTATTCCTTTCTTTAAGGCTAATAGCCATGGTCTGTTTGTGAACAGGCTGTGCCCTGAAGCTTTGCTTCCTGTTTAGTTTTTTGTCTTTCCCTTGTTTACCAAAAAAAAAAAAAAAGATATATCAAAATTGAAATATCATATTCAATAGACTTATAATTTATATTTTTTCATATCAATACTTCGAATCAGCCCCATGTAAAAATTTTTGACTTCATCCCTGTCCTAAGTAGTAATATTTTACATTTCCGTTAGTTTTTGAGATGAATTTCTTGAAACTGTTATTTATCACGAGTAGATAATGGGCATACTGGTTATGGGCTTTGAACAGTAATGTTCTGGAATGTACGCGGACTTTGAACATAGTGACTGACAGACTACTATCGTAATCATGACGTAATTCGTAAGTGCACTTTGACACTTCTTTCAAGCTATCACATCAGACTTTCTTCGAATTTGAAACAAAATAATAGTCCTGGTGCCGGCAGGTAAAGACAACAAAGATGGAAAGAGTGTTTTGGTTACCAATAAATAAATAATAAATTCAATCATCTGATGTACTGTCCTCGCGTGGTCCTTTCCAAACTTCACGAAATAATTCGGCTTTGTATTTGTATGGTATATATGTTTTAAGGGTTTAAAATCTTTCACTTTCGTAAGGTAATTTTATTTTTAGTTATCAAAATCTTATCCATTCAGTTAAAAATGAGTGAATTGGATTTATCTTATCATTAATATTTAAATAAATATATTAAGTATCATCATTTTTTGAATATATATAACATTAAAGTATTCCAAAATGTAATTGAAAGACAAGGCACGTTACCTCGATTTTGAGAAGATTGATATCAAAATATTTTATTCCATTACACATTCCGAAAGGGAATTGACAATATTGAGTAAAACAAATTATGATAGGAAAAAGCAATGAAAAGAAAATTCAACATTTAGACAGACCTCTAATTTAGTCAAAGTTGGCGTCTCATTATCTCGTGCTCCGATGTTGAATTTTCAAAATATCTGGGAAGACACACATATACAAGTACTGGCAGCCTCAGACTGTTCATCAAAACGAAAAAAAAAACCAAGTGCACAAAACCGCACCTAAATCTTAAATGGCGAAGCAGGAGGTGAAACTTTTGTCATTTTGGCCTAGCCCATTTGCCTGGAGGGTTGAATGGGCTCTAAAGCTGAAGGGTGTTGATTATGAGTACATTGAAGAAGATGTCTTCAACAAGAGCTCTCTTCTTTTGGAGCTGAACCCAGTTCATAAAATGGTTCCAGTCTTGATTCATGACGGGAAAGTCATCCTTGAATCATTCATCATTCTTGAATACATCGATGAGACCTGGAAACAAAATCCACTGCTGCCTCAACATCCTTATGAAATAGCCCAAGCACGATTTTGGGCTAAATTCGCAGAAGAGAAGGTAATTCCTGTTGGCTTTATATATAGCTTATTTGAGAAATTGTGCGCTCTTTAATTTTCTTTCTAATATTACGATATTTAACTATACCAGTCTCTTTTTTTTTTTTGGTTTTAATTTAAAAGTGGATTTGATTCATTGTTGACGTTTTGCAGATCAAAAACAAAATTGGAAATTGAATGAGGTTTGAGAGTAGTGTTTTAACCTTTTAAGTTTCAACCAGAACAGAAAATGACACAACCAATTAATGGACAAACCTTTTTTTTTATGGCTTACATTGGACAAACCCAATTACCATCACACATGGATAGAATATGGGAAATTAAAAGTACGTCTAACAATACTCAATCGATTTCATCTTTTCTTCATATAACCTACAGGTCCTACACTTTTATGAGCATTCTTCTTTACTAAGAGAGATTATCATGTTCCCAAATTAGTGCATAGGAAACGCAAAATTTTATGGATATCACACTTCACACACATATGCTGATGCATAACAACTCACTCATCCTTTCATCACATAATTTTAATCATCCAAAATTTTCTGTTTCTTGGGACAGCTTATGGAAGCGGCATGGACTGCTATGTGGTCCCTAGGAGAGAAAAAGGAGAATTCACGAAAATTAGCCATAGAGGCTGTGGAAAAGATAGAGGAAGTGATAAAAGGGAAAAAGTTTTTTGGAGGGGAAAGCATTGGGTATTTGGACATTGCACTGGGATGGATCGCTTACTGGCTGCCTATTTGGGAGGAAGTTGGGTCCACGCAGATTGTGGATCCTGCAAAATTTCCTGCCATCATTGCATGGATGAAGAATTTTCTGAATCACGGACTGATCAAACACAATTTGCCACCTAGGGACAGAATGCTTGTTTATTTTCATGAGCTTTGGCGTAGCAAAACCTTGTCGGCTGTCCAGCAGGGGTGATTTTCATTTACAGTTTAGTTCTACGTGTTGGGTATGTTTGCAAGTAATGCATTTTAGTTTGGTCATGTGAGAATTTTTCTAATTATGCTCTTTGAGACACAGAAATTATGTAGAAAGCTTGTTCAGTTCTTTATGAATTTTGTCTAATATTTGAAGGGATCTAGCTAGCTAGAAGACTTCAAATAAATACGTGTTGTACTGTTGATTGTATAAGCCCAGTTGATGATGTCGAAAATATCACTAATAAGTCACACAGCACTCGCGACTCAAAATGAACCTGCACAACAAAATAACCGAAGACTTTAAAGAGCACCGGTGTGGTGCCGGCCAAATACTCTCCGAAGGTCAAGGTAGAATTATTCTCACAACTCTAGAGTGCTAGAGAGGGTAAATTATGCGTACCTTCTTTTGGCGAGGGTATTGGAGATTTTATAGTAGTAGATGATCGGCTATTCCTCTTTGGTGTGGAAGTCTTTTCCTTATAGAACTCTACTTGAATATTTCCGAGCGTAGTGAGCAAGGTTTTTCCTTGTAGAGGAGATCTACTTTCAGTGTGCGTATCTTCTAGAATCACCCTTGTGCTCAGATTTCCATATTGGGATTCTAGGGCGTTTTAGGCAATGAGCGATAGAGACCTTAGATCAAGGGCCCTTACTGTGTCCTTCAGCGATGGGCTTTCAATGAGCGTTGGATCATCTCTATATCGGCCCAACAATTCCAATTTGGCAAGCCCATTACCACAGGTTCGTCAGGTTTATATTTTATCCTCTTCAGTTGCCCTCTTCACCCCAAGGGTCCGTTAGTTTAGAACAAAGGAACCATAGGGTGACGACCCTAAGGTAAGGGCGTGACGGATAATTTTTTATGAAGGAATGAGACCAATGAGACTTAAAGAAGAGGTTTTAAGGTTACAGTTACAATGGGTTGACGGATTGATGCAAGCTAGGATGACGGTGCAAGCGAGGAAACCGTCGACCACACCAACTACTGACAGGCTGTAAGAAAGTCATTAATGATGATGACACGCGTCGTAATTTAATTGGGTTTTATCTCGTATTGAAGTGTTGCTTCGGCTTTCGTGCATCTCCCTTATAAATAAGGGAGTCTTCCTTCTCATTTCTCCAATTTCAGCAAAAATTAACCTGTTAGAGCTCACCCGTCACACCCGTCAGAACTTATCCGTCATATTTTGTTAGAGGCTGAACCGTCTAGTTGCTTCAATCGTCAGCGCTGTACTTCCTCCTTTCACTCATAAAATTGGTAAGTGTTCTTTTCAAGACCAATCTTGTATCCACACCCGTTATGAACATATAGACCTGTCAGAGTCTTAGGTTTTTGTCGTTTTGTGTAGGAAATGTCTAATGTGTCCAGTAATCAGTCGGTTGTTCGTGACGGGTTGGATTACGGGGAAGTATATCCGTCCGGTCATAAAAAACAAGATAGTCCTGGTGATGATAGGAGTCCGTCCTCCTCCTCCTCGTCCTTAACATATGAGGATACGGAGGTGGTTGAACAAGACGAGGGCTTTGATGACGGTGAGGAACAGATTGTTAGATCCGTCGTCGGTGCTGATGGGCTCAGGGAGTTCGTCATGCTACTAGAGTGGACGATGAATTACTTCTCGTCTGTTATCAAAGAAAAGCACTTCAAAACATTTAGGGATAACTATCAAATTCCAGATAATATTTCCATCCGTCTACCCCATAAATCAGAGAGATGTTATTATGAAGGGGTAGAGGGTGTCGGGGTATATGAGCATATGTTGAAGGCCGGACTCAGGTTCCCATTGAGTTCGCTTCACCGTGAGCTCCTCCGATATTTGGGATTATCCATGAACCAGATTTCCCCTAATGCCTGGAGGGTCTTCATAGCAATGGAGATTCTGTACGGCGTAATGTCCGACGGCGCCAAGAGGCTGACGGTTAGGGAGTTCCTTCATTGCTACCGTCCAGAGGAAATTGATAGGTCTAGGGGAATATATAGCTTTGTCCCCAGGAGTTCACTATTGAAGGTCATCTATAACACGCCGGACTCAAATAGGGATTGGAAGAGCCGTTACTTCTTCCTAAAGGGTGACAGTTGGATGTGTCGTCCAAGGGACACGGATTACATGCCCGTCGACACCACTTGGGGCATATTACACCCGTCTAGTATGGACCGTCCTAAAAATTTAAATTTATTTCATTATGTATGTTTTAAAACAATTTAACCGTCCTTCCTCCTTTGCAGTTAGACGACGCCCCCAAGTCGACATTAAGGAGTTCGCCTTCCTTGAAAAAATCTTCTCAAAGACCTAGCCGGAGGAAAGGACTTGGGCGAAGTTGGTGTCACTTAAGACCATTCATTGGTATTGTGACGGACCAGAACCAACACCAGCTGCCGTCAAGTACGAGGAACAGATTAGAAGGCGTAAGTCCGTCACCCTATTCTTGATAAGTTACGTATCTTATTTTGATAACTAATATTCCCGTCCACGTTTCAGAAATGGACGACGCCAAGAGGAGAGCTTTGATTAGATCCAAAGCCGCAAAGAAGACCGGCGATGTTGCTCCCCCTATGATGGGCCCAAGCAATCCGTTCGTCAAGAGGAAAACGCAGCCCAAAGGGGATCGTCAGGCCAAGAAGGCCAAAGTGTCCTTGGAACCCGTCGTGGGACTTATGGCGGAGCCTCCGAAGACGGCCACTCCAATCAAGCACAGGGTCGGCAAGGGCCTCATGAAGGGGTCGTCGAAGGATCAAGAGAAGCCGCCCGT
Organism: Quercus robur; assembly: GCF_932294415.1. Taxonomy (NCBI): domain Eukaryota; kingdom Viridiplantae; phylum Streptophyta; class Magnoliopsida; order Fagales; family Fagaceae; genus Quercus; species Quercus robur. Next base: position 61,397,579 of record NC_065537.1, read on the forward strand.
CCTTCTTCGGGAGGATTCTAAGCATGCCTTAGAATAGATTTCCTCCATCATGTCGGCGGAGGATTATGAAGACCTAGGCAACCATTCGACGGAGGCCATGGGTGAGACGGGCCTTTTTGCTATTACACAAGTAAGACAGCCCGTCTACTTTACCAATGCTAATTACTTCTCTTTTTTGCCCACACTTCGTTTCATAACTACCATTATTATTATTTTTTAGGCAATGGTCATGATGAAGGGGCTGATGGGACAGTGCCTCAGCCATGAGACGGCCCTGGATCGTGTACGGGCGAAAGCGGAGCAGACGGAGGACGAGCTTAATCAGTTGCGAAATTGGAAACCCAAGATGGAGAGGAAGCTTGAACTTTCAGAGAAGGTAAGGAAAAGTCTTGAACAGGTGACGGAAGAGGCAAAGAAGACTCTTGAGAGCAAGGTCAAGGAGATAGAAGAACTGAAAAATGAAGTCCGTCAGGCTAAGGACGTCGCGGTTCGTGAGTACCGTGACTCCGACGCCCTGATTACTGAACTAGGTGACTCCTTCCATCAAGGTTTCGTGGATGCCATCCGTCAGGTCAAGCAAGCTTATCCGGATTTGGACGTTTCAAAGTTCAAGGTCGAAGACCCAGCTCTGACATCCGTCATACCTGCTGCTTCAGAGGATACAGATGACCTCTTTGCTGATGATGATGCCCTTGGTGACGGGGAGTCAGCACCAACAAAAGTTGCACAAGCTCAGCCTGATACGGAAATGGTCCCTCAATTTGTCGTTAATGAGGACAAAGTTTAGTAGCTAGATTTTTTTATTTATTTTTTATTATTTTTATTTTTTTTATGTACTTGGAGAACAATTTTCATCCATTGCTGATGATATGTAAACATTGCCTTTTAAGGGTCTATTTTTTGTCGAATGCATCCGTTCACTCCATTTTATATGCTGAATGTTTTAATTTTTTGAACTTTTTAATTTTGTACTTGAATTCTGTCATTGTGGGACCTATTTACACCCGTCCACTTATTTGTTACTATTGGGATAGTTTTAAGTCCGTCCAAGTTGAACATTAAATTTTCATCCGTCCATTTTTTGGACTTGCTTTTATATCCGTCCACTTTGAACTAAACTTTTATCCTCTTGGGATGATCCGTCTGCTTTGTGGACATGTTTTGTCTAAGTAGTAATATTTTACATTTCCGTTAGTCTTTGAGATGAATTTCTTGAAACTGTTATTTATCACGAGGAGTAGATTGTTGGCATACTGGTTATGGGCTTTGAACAGTAATGTTCTGGAATGTACGCGGACTTTTAACATTGTGACTGACGGACTACTATCGTAATCATGACGTAATTCTTTTTTATTTTTTGGTTAAGACATGGACGTAATTCGTAAGTGCACTTTGTCACTTCTTTCAAGCTTTCACATCAGATTTTCTTAGAGGGAGTTTGGATTCGAATTATATAAGTGGCTGCATTTGTGGGTTTTTATTTTTTTATTTTTTTTGTTCTAGTCACTGTGAACAGTGTATAAATGTATTGTTTACAGATCCACAAATTTCACTTTTTAGTTACTTTTTCATTAAAAATGGGTCCTATAATACTATTTACACATTTAAAAATTATCTTACTACAGTGTTTTCAGTTTTCAATTTTCAATTTTTAATTTCAACAAAATAAATTCTATTAAAACAGACGCTTTGAGTTTGAAAGAAAGTAATAGACCTGGTAATGACAACAAAGATGGAAAGAGTGTTTTGGTTTCCAATAAATCATATACTATATAATAAAAGTTGGGCTTGAAAATCGTAGTTGCGCCAAATGGCTGCACTAAATTGCAGAATTTTTTTTTAGAATTCTTAAAAAATAAATATAATTTTTTTTTTTGTACTTATCTTCTTCTCCTATAATTTCTAAATTGATATAAATCTTAATTTGATTACAATCCAAACTCTTCATCTAATCCTTTTATTATTATAATTTATAAGTTGGTAAAAAATTTTAATTTGATTACAATTTAAACTGTTTATCTAATCTTTTTTTATTTAAATTATATTACTGTGTAAAAAAGAAAAAAAAACAGTACACGTAAAAAATAAAAAACAACAACAATCTTCATCTATTCCTTTTTTTAAATTTAAATTAGATTACTTTGTGTAAAAAAAAAAAGCAACGTATTCAACAGCAAAATCTTCCTCTTTACACGTGACTTTTTTTTTTTTTTAGATAATTATTGCTCATACAGATTTACCAAAAATGTTTTTGGATAAAGTTAAAAAAAAAATGTAAATAAGATAATAAGTATTTAAGTTTAAAGTAAACATCTTCTCTTTCTTCTCCCAAAAAAAAAAAAAAAAAAGTATCTATATATAATAATCATTTGTTCTTCTAAAAAAAAAAAAATGTTTGTTTGTTTGCTTTTTTTTTGTTTGGTTATAAAAGAAAAGTTTCCTTTTTTCCATTAAAAAAAAAATGTTTTCTTTTTTCTTTCTATTCATATGACCTTTTTTTTATTCCATTTTTTATGGGATTTATGAGATAGCAACAAACAAATTGATTAGAAATCTTAATTCCAATTGGATTTAAATTCTATATCAAATGAAATTCTACCTCTATATATATATATATATATATATATATCCTTTTTGAAGCGAAGTTTATTCCAATATGTGAATGTCTAAATCCCATGAAATGTATGCATTCTTTCTTCATTATTATTTTTTCATTTTGTTTAAGATATTTTTCTTTAACTTCAAAAAAATTAATAAAAACTTCTCACATACGTTTTAACCCAATTCATAATATTAAACTTTTGTACTCATTTATTCTCTTCTACAATAATTGGTTTAGGTTTTAGTTACATACTCATACTTTCATCTCTCAAAGTGATAGAGAAAACAAACAGGTTTATTCTTTTTTTTTTTTTTTTAATTTATAATTTGTGTTAATTTCTTAATTTTAAATTATGAATAAGTTTGATTATATTCTTTATATTGAATGTAAATTGTTGTTTATAGGTTTTTGGATGTGTTATGTTCTTCAAAAAAAAAAAAAAGAAATAAAATAAAATAAAAGAGTCTATATAAATTTGGCAACAAAGCTAAATAGATAAGCCTAGGAAATGTTTACTAATAATAGTTTTATTGGTAACTTTTTATTAACATGATTTAAAAAAAAAAATTTGAATAGAGAGATAATTTATTATTGTGATTTAAACTCTACTAAAACTTTTTTAAGGGATTGTTTTAAAAAAATTTCAAAGTAATTTTCTAATTATTAACTACTATGCGCTAACTTCTAACTACCAAAGCCCACAATTGAAATATTAATATGTTTGAGATACCACTTCCAAATATTAATATCTTAGCTATTATATATTATACGTTGACTTTTTTTTTCTTCAAAAGAAGTGTTTCTCTCTCTCCCTGCAAAACAAAGAGATTATAATAAAAATTAGCTAAATAGGGGTAAAACTACACCACCTCTTTTCTACAATAAATGTTAAATTTAGATCATTTTTCATACATATACACACACTACATAAAGGGATTATAACAAGAATTAGCTACACAGAGGTAAGGCTACACCACCTCTTTTCTACAATAAATGTTAAATTCAGATCATTTTTTATGCATATACACACACATGAAGCATGCAATGCACATGATTTAAACTTTAAGTTTAAACTTAAACTTGGTAGGTTGAAACTCACTCATGTTCCATGCTTTCAAGAACAAAAATTAAATTCTCATGTCTCTCTACTTCAAATTTTTAAATGTTTAATAATTTAGATTGTTCTTAATTATTAAATTGAGGTTTCTACTTAAACATAATTTCAATTATTGTTTTGGATAGTTTTTAACTATTAAATTCAAGGGTTTTCCATTTAAATATATGTGATTAATTGAGCCTTAAAGTTCAATGTATTATTGAAAATCATTTTATATATATATTTTAGGTACCTCTACCATCTTCCATTCAATTATATATATATATATGCATTTTATGATACTTTAGTCTCATGCAACATGCATTCATTATGTAATTTAAAAGTAAAATATTCATTTATTTTTATTATTTATTCTAAGTAAATTAATAAAATAATTATTTACATATGAATTTTGATTAAACCGTGCATCGCACGGGCATAATGCTAGTAAATAATAAATTCAATCGTCCGATGTCCTTTCCTCGCGTGGTCCTTTCCAAACTTCATGAAATAATTCGGCATTGTATGGTATATATGTTTTAAGGGTTTAAAATCTTTTCACTTTCGTAAGGTAATTTTATTTTTAGTTGTCAAAATCTTATCCATTCAGTTAAAAATGAGTGAATTGGATTTATCTTATCATTAATATTTAAATAAATATATTAAGTATCATCATTTTTTTGAATATATATAACATTAAAGTATTCCAAAATGTAATTGAAAGACAAGGCACGTTACCTCGATTTTGAGAAGACTGATATCAAAAGATTTTATTCCATTACACATTCCGAAAGGGAATTGACAATATTGAGTAAAACAAATTATGATAGGAAAAAGCAATGAAAAGAAAGAGTGGGTGTGTTTACCAAAAAAGAAAAAAAGAAAGAGTAGGCGAATAAATTCAACATTTAGACAGACCTCTAATTTAGTCAAACTTGGCGTCTCATATCTCATGCTCCGATGTTGAATTTTCAAAATCTCTGGGAAGACACACTATATAAGTACTAGCAGCCTCAGCCTGTTCATCAAAACGAAAAAAAAAAAAAACCAAGTGCACAAAACCGCACGTAAATCTTAAATGGCGAAGCAGGAGGTGAAACTTTTGTCATTTTGGCCTAGCCCATTTGCCTGGAGGGTTGAATGGGCTCTAAAGCTGAAGGGTGTTGATTATGAGTACATTGAAGAAGATATCTTCAACAAGAGCTCTCTTCTTTTGGAGCTGAACCCAGTTCATAAATTGGTTCCAGTCTTGATTCATGACGGGAAAGTCATCCTTGAATCATTCATCATTCTTGAATACATCGATGAGACCTGGAAACAAAATCCACTGCTGCCTCAACATCCTTATGAAATAGCCCAAGCACGATTTTGGGCTAAATTCGCAGAAGAGAAGGTAATTCCTGTTGGCTTTATATATAGCTTATTTGAGAAATTGTGCGCTCTTTAATTTTCTTTCTAATATTACGATATTTAACTATACCAGTCTCTTTTTTTTTTTTTTGGTTTTAATTTAAAAGTGGATTTGATTCATTGTTGACGTTTTGCAGATCAAAAACAAAATTGGAAATTGAATGAGGTTTGAGAGTAGTGTTTTAACCTTTTAAGTTTCAACCAGAACAGAAAATGACACAACCAATTAATGGACAAACCTTTTTTTTTATGGCTTACATTGGACAAACCCAATTACCATCACACATGGATAGAATATGGGAAATTAAAAGTACGTCTAACAATACTCAATCGATTTCATCTTTTCTTCATATAACCTACAGATCCTACACTTTTATGAGCATTCTTCTTTACTAAGAGAGATTATCATGTTCCCAAATTAGTGCATAGGAAACGCAAAATTTTATGGATATCACACTTCACACACATATGCTGATGCATAACAACTCACTCATCCTTTCATTACATAATTTTAATCATCCAAAATTTTCTGTTTCTTGGGACAGCTTTTGTATGCGGCATGGACTGCTATGTGCTCCCTAGGAGAGAAAAAAGAGAATTCACGAAAATTAGCCATAGAGGCTGTGGAAAAGATAGAGGAAGTGATAAAAGGGAAAAAGTTTTTTGGAGGGGAAAGCATTGGGTATTTGGACATTGCACTGGGATGGATCGCTCACTGGCTGCCTATTTGGGAGGAAGTTGGGTCCATGCAGATTGTGGATCCTGCAAAATTTCCTGCCATCATTGCATGGATGAAGAATTTTCTGAATCACGGACTGATCAAACACAATTTACCACCTAAGGATAGAATGCTTGTTTATTTTCATGAGCGTAGCAAAACCTTGTCGGCTGTCCAGCAGGGGTGATTTTCATTTACAGTTTAGTTCTACGTGTTGGGTATGTTTGCAAGTAATGCATTTTAGTTTGGTCATGTGAGAAATTTTCTAATTATGCTCTTTGAGACGGAGAAATTATGTGGAAAGCTTTTTCAGTTCTTTATGAATTTTGTCTAATATTTGAAGGGATCTAGCTAGCTAGAAGACTTCAAATAAATACGTGTTGTACTGTTGATTGTGTAAGCCCTGTCAAATGAAATAAATTTGCATTATTTGCTTCTTCATTCTTGGCTTGATTTTTTAGCTAAAACCAGCAAACTCATGTTAACTCAAAGCACAATACAGAACCAAAAAACCTTTTTCTAAATCATTATGACAACTCGAGGGACCATTAACATCAATATAACCTTCCAAAGCACAACACTCATGAAAAAAAAGAAACAAATCGGTGCCACATCATTTCTAATTGGGTGATGATTCTGATGGATGATAGTACTGCTAGTGCTACACACACATGGTTGTTTTTTTCTCAGCCAAATGTAAGTAGAGGGGATTGAATCAAGAACAAACTTCTATCTTTTATCTCATAAAAAGAAAGCTAACCCAATAGAGATTATAGAGGCGACATGCCAATGGCCCACATGAGCCATGTTATGAAGCATAAAGGGTAGACAAGATTTTAGGCCCATTTGGTGTGTTCTGTCCCTAGGCCATGAGTTTCATTTTTTTTGGGGGTGGGTGGAGTGGGAATGACAGAGGCGGCTGTAAGATTTTATTTTATTTATTATTTTTTTTTAGGGTAGTCACTGTTGGGGCCTTTTTTTCTTCACCAACATGATATTTGGAAAGTCAAGACTAAGACTTGACTTTGGGCTTGGAATATAGCCCAAAGGTTATTGGTGATGTGTGAAAGACCCATTTTGCTCAAGGTCCAGGTTGCATTCAACAAAGATTATAATAAAGCCTCAACAAATACCTATCGCAAAGAAAAGCTAGCACAAAGGATGGCCCACCAAAACAAGTACTTAAATAATAATCCAGCGGTAAACAAGAATAAGTGCTTAAATAATAGTTCAATGGTAAATAGGAAAAACGTCTAGTGGTAGATGCTTGAAAAATTGATAAATGTATTTGCATAGTAAAAATTATGCATTCCTCCATAGTCGGTTAATATAAAAGTAGACCCATTATAACAAGTACATAAGAGGAAAAATGGTCCAACAGTGAATATAACAGACCTCCAATGGTAACGTCTGATAAGCTAATAAATGTGTTTATATGATAAAAATCATATATTTCTTCATTATTATTAAGTCAACATGAGGGAAAACTTTCATAGTATCCAAGACATTATGACCTTCATTACAATAACAATAAACAAGGATTAAAGGCTTCATAATTACAAGTAAAAGAGGAAAAAATAGGATGGAATGAAGGAAGAGAAAGACCCCCAGCTTAGTGTAGCAAATATTAACCAAGGTTCTTATACCCATGATGGAATATATGGAAGGATGTTTGGTAAATGATGGAAACTACTCTTATATGAGTGGATGAGCATATATATGGTGATGTGGGAATAAAATGGTAAAGGTGCTTGGCTATTTCTGGTCAAGGTGGAGAGAGACTAATTGTAGCTAATCATGAGACCTTTATGGTGCTGGGTTTTGTTATAAAAGAGAAGGAATATTTGTGAGTTGATGGGTATGGGCATTTATGAACTAAAAAGGAACTTATTTCTAAATTAAGGGTTGAAAATAACAATATTGATGGAGACTTTGAGAGGTTTTCATCCCCTTTGGTGAGTAGATAATGCTTGTTAGGACATATGCGATTCAATGTTAGGAACATATGTCACTATTTTATGTAATTGGCTAATCATTTGACAAAATGCACTTTACTTATAATTGGATAGATTTAGGATGAGTTTAATGCTTTAAGAAATAAGGTTTCAAGTTCAAGTGTTATAACTATGCAAGTCTGTCCAAGAATCAAGTGTGAAAGTGCTGCTCATTAAAGCTCGACAGCTAGCATCTATCAAGGCTTAGAGAGCTGTCTGAATCCTGTGGCTCGACAGCTGCTCAACAGATAGGTATCTGTCGAGGTTTATGAAACTCAGTTTTTCAGGACTGTTTTTCATCCAATTCGTGAGTATATGTTTTGGCTTTCTTTTCTCACAACTTTAAACATATATAAGAATTATTTTAAGGGCCGTAAAAGGTTACGCACAATTGCACAAGAGCAAATTTCACTAGAGTGAAGAAGTGTAACCGGAGACAGAATTTTCTCTAGTTCATCTTCCTTGTGAAGAAGTTGCTGTGTTTGTACACCGTAGGATTTTGTGACCAAGCAACTTCATGATTTTCATCGTGTGATAAACTGAAGAACTTTGTAGTCAACAACCTTCTCTAGTTGGTGATTGAAGTCACATACTGGGATCCGCGCAATTGGTTAGTCATGAATTGTTAGCTGTGCATTGAAAGGAGAGATTATCACTACAGAACAAGTCCAATTAGGTATTGGGGTAAAGGTTCAACTATAGGTCGGTATAAGGTACTAGGATTCATTTACTTGTAAATGCTTGTTTTGATAATAGTGGATTCTCAGGAGTGGTGACCTTAAAATCACTCGGTGGGGGTTTTTGCCATATAGGTTTTCCCCATTCGTAAACAAATCACCATGTCAATTTAATTTCCGTTGCATACTTAGTTTAATTGGTGATTTGTTTGTGCTACCACGTACATTGCATGTTAATTTGATTAATTAATAAACTTGGCTAATTAATCAATTAATTTATCATAAGGGTTGTTAGGGTACTTTTTTTTTTACACCTAATTTTATTTGGGTACCACCTATTTATTTTCAAACATCACTAATAAGTTATTGGGTTTTCCCAAATATTTTTTGCTCTATTATTATGTTAATCACAAATGTTTCATATCTCATTATCTAAATTGGGTTATGATATAAACTATCACAAAAAGCCCCAAAACTCAAATTTATCCAATTTTATTATCATATTCTATTTAAAGCCTAAGAATACTTATGCTTGGCAATATTTGAGAAGCACATAATTCAAGTCCATGGCAAAACAATTTTATCAATGGAATTCAAATCCATGATCAAAGCCCATGATTTAAACCTATGGCAAATTATTTATCCAAAACCCAATTCTCATTGGCAACATCAAAGCCCAATTCTCATTGGCAATATCAAAAGCCCAACTTACGTTGGCACTATTTAAAACCCAATTTTGGCAATATCAAAGCCCAATTCTCATTGGTAACATCAAAAGCCCAACTTATGTTGGCACTATTTAAAACCCAATTCTCATTGGCAATATCAAAAGCTCAACTTGCGTTGGCACTATTAAAAGCCCAAACTAACTACTTGGCACTATTCTATCAAAAGCCCAAGGTTATTAAATACTCGGCAAAATACTATATCATAATTATTTCACTTAAAAGTCCGATAATAAAATACTTTAAATTCTTAAACATATTATTACAATATTACAAGCTCATGGAATTTATGAATTATCTATTCTCAAAACCCATGGCAATCATCTTGTAAAAGTCCATGGAAAGTTATAATTGTTAGACCCATGACATATATTTATTGTTATAAACCCATGAAATACATGGACATCATTTGCATCGCGACATCCATAATATACGCCTTCGACACTCATGGTAAACATTCAAACCCACAAGCACATCATTTAAGTTATGATGCAATTATTAGAAACCATGAACATTATTGCAACATGGAATTCATCAAAGTAAATAGTATTTACAAAAGTATTTTGAAACTTGTCCTATTGTTTCAAACATTACAACTAATTGCTCAAAGGCCCATTGTAAGTATTTATGAAAAACCCAAAAATATTTACTAATAAAATCCATGAGGAATGAAAGCCCATGGCAACATGGGCACACAAGCCAGCCCATGTGAGCAAGCCCAAGCAAAAAACACAAGTAACTAACCAAAAGGCAACTAGAGACTCATACAAGGGAACCAAGCTTTTGAGAATGGACTAAGGGCTGTCCCATCAATTTTCTACCACCCTCTGCCTGATGTGAACAGTGCCCAAGGGCTGTCATATCAGCTGAAGTCAAAAGGATGAAGAGACTCCATGATCTTCCTCAAGACTGCACTTCTAGCGGAAGGGGAGTTGAAAATGTTAAAAACGATCAAGACATGATCTATGTACCAAGCCCATGAATCCTAAGGGGAAAATTTAGGAACATGTGGTTTGGAGGGTGATAGTTTTTAGACCCCTTAAACGATTGATTAAACCTAGGTAATTAGCCAAGTTGTTACTTAGTCCAATTAAACAAGTCTAGGTTATCACAATATAAAAGATCAAATCATGCAAAGTAGCGGAAAATAAATAACACAAGATATGATCACCCAGGAAACCAAACCGGTAAAAACTTGGGAGGATTTGACGTAGCTATCCTCAAGGTAAACTTGAATCCACTATCTTGAAAGAATCGAAGTTCATACAATAAGACTTACAAGCCCCCACGCTCGACTTCTTATTACTACCAACCAGTAGAACTTACTGACACGACCACGTGCAAGCTCCGAATCCACGGACTCCTTCTTTCTTGGATTCACCACCAGCTACAAGCACATCCGCTTGTGTTTTCTTTAAACTTCAATGGTAGCAATTGAATTGATCATCAAGGCGTAGATAAATCTTCTCATTGAAAACCCTAAGTTTGTGTAAAGGAAAGCTCCTCTAGATCTCACAAGAGATTTACACAAACCACAAATATGAGCAACATTAAAACGTGGTTAGGGCCTTTTATACTTAGGACAAATAAGAAACTCTAAAAACGTTTTAAAATAACTAGGGCTGAGTTGGACGAATCTGTAGAAAAACATTCTGCCCGAGCTTCGATCGATCGAGCCTGTCTTTCGATCGATCGAGCTAGGCCGAAAGGCACAATCCTTTCCTGCTTTAACTCGATTCCAACTTTACATAGACGCACAACTTTGAGCTAGACTTAAACGCTTTTAAACACATTGTTTTGATCATGGTTTGCCAACAATACAAATTAGAGTTCTAAATACATAAAATCCTAAACTTTAGAACCTAACAAACTCCCCCTTTGGCAATCCGTGACAAAACACAACAAGACGCTCAAAGTTTACAAAATAAAAAGCCCTTTACAAAATAATGCTCATAAAACAAATTCAATCCTAACTACTATCCATCAGTTGCAAGTGTAGATAGAAGCTCAATTGAATCAACCTGTATATTTCCTGAAACACTAAACAAAATGCATAACCGCATGTGTGGAAACAATACAAGTAAACAAATAACTTCTTGATTTCAAACAACACACAAATAAAGACATATATCAATGAATAACTCATAAATATAAACCAATAAGCAGTTTGAAACAAGAAACAAATAAAGTACCAACAAAACATAAAACTCTCCCTAACATGAATATCCCATCAAAAACAAGGTAAGAGCTAAAAAAGGTAAGTACAAAGTGAAGCACTTAGATACAATCTAAACTCCACAAGCTTCAACCAAAAATAAATAAACTCCCCCTGAAAGCAAAAACTCTACAAAGTACTCCCCCTTTTTGTGACGGAATGCCAAAGGGCAAACAAGATATCCATCATCAAAAGGGAGGTGGTCTAAACTGCGCCAACTCTGCACGCAAGGCACGGATCTCATTGAGCACGTCCACCAAAATCTGTCCTTGAGCCGCCTGAACGGTCAAGACATGATCCAATGTGCGACGAATGTTTGAATCATCCGAAGCAGTCGGTGAAGGAACATCAGTATCAGCAGCAGCACCTGACGTCTCAGCAGCAGCTGTAACTGTAGAAGAGGGAGGAGGGGGAACACCACTAGATGACGTACCTCTAGGACGAGAAGGAGCAACTCTCAACTGAGCAGCCCTCTGATGAAGAAAGGTGGCACCTATGGGAGCAATCACATGAACAGGTTCACCAGACGGAAAACCATCTAGACCTAAGAAGAGCAAAATCCTATGAATGAAAATAGGATGAATCAGCGCATGCCCTACGGTAGAACTCCTATGAACCTCGTTCAAAGAACGAAGGAACAAGTGAGGAAAACTGATAGACGCTCCAGAAACAAAGGCATACAAAAACACACATTGCTCTAAAGGGATGGTGTGGAAGTGAGAGATAGGCCACAAGGAATGACACGCTATCCTAAAGAAGAGATAGGCCGTCTCGGTAAGCTCAGCGGATGTGATCTGAGGATCAGAACCCCACTAGATAGATGACCCAGTGATGTAAGACATGACAACATCTAATGAAGGTGACTCATCATAGGGATAGTCAGCATCCCAAACAACTGGCACCCCAAGAGCCTCAGCCACTACCCAAGGGGTAATGGTGAACTCTACACCTCGTATCCAACTCCTAACAAGGGTGTTGGAATCATAGATGTGGTAAGAGAGGTTCGAGAAGAACTCTCTAATCAGGGCGGTCGGGAGTGGATGATCTATTTCTAAGAGAGGCAACCAACCTCTAGACTCAAAATTGGCCTTAATGGCCGGATCAAGCTCATCTAAGACCACAGCTCGCTCAGCCCAAATCTTACGCTTACGGTTCAAAGTCTCATAGGCCTCACGACACTTCTCACTCCTAAACTCCTCAACCCTAGAGGGAGACATAGAGGAAGTGGAAGGGTTCCTACTGGTTCTAGTTTTCCTAGGCATGGTGCTAAGATAAGGACCAAAACACAGAGCAAAAGAACAAAACACAAAACCAAAGACAGACTGCAAGTTAGCACAAAAAAATATAGAAAAAAAATCTATATGATGCATGACAAATTTAAATGGTATGATGCATGTTCTAATGCAGTGAATTAAGTCCAAAAAGTTCAAATTCACAAAATTGGCTTGAACATTGAGGTATTAACACAAAAACCCCAAAATTTGGAAAACCACTTGATAAATTTGAAAAATATTGACAAATTGATCATTACACATGATATAATAACAAAAATAATGACCAAATATATCAATTTGATAAGCCAATTTCATCAATTTCACCCTAATTAGACAAAATCCCCAATTCGGATCAAATTCAAACCCTAGAATTTCCAATTTTTCAAAAACCATAAAATTGATCAAATTAAACTACAAGAATCATCATTATTATGGCATCCTAGGACAAAAACCCATTGATCAATTTCACAGAAACAGGTTCGAAACATGAAAAACCCCAATATTTTGAAAGTGCCGAAAATATCCATGATAATGCATGAAATCAAGAAATAAAATTGAAAAGGAAGGGCAAAAAGGGACTTACCGGCCTCCAAGGACAAAAACCTTGCAAAAATCTTGAAGGAAAACGACAAAAAAATTTGATGGTGGAGCCTAGAGCCAACGCAGAGAGAGAGAAAAGTTGAAAACTATTTGAAAAAGTGACTTTGAAAAAGTCCAATCTGTCTTTTTAAAAAAACCTGATTCACGAGTTTCGATCGGTCGAAAATCATCCCCGATTGATCGAAACAGACAGAGACTCTCTCTCGTAAATTTAAAAATTTTCGATCGATCGAAAAACATAATGGATCGATCGAATTAGGTAGAGGCTCACCATATTTTTGAGGAAAAACACAATTTTTGAAAAACAATTTGATTTAACTCAAAGCATTGAAATTTAAGACAAAAAATGCATGAGTATGGGATGATATGATTTTCAAAACAAGAATTTTAAGCTCAAAATTCCCAAAACAAAATTTCTTGCATTCTCCACAAATTTTCAAGCAACAAATTAATTTTGCACAAAATTCAAAGTATTTGCAAAACTTGGTTGGTCAGACCATAAATACACACAATAACATGTACAATGTTTAGCAAAGAGTAACTCATGTAGTGTGTGCAACTAGCAAAAACTTGAGATACATGTGAGGTGATATGTGAATAGTAATCAATCACAAAGTCTACAAAATTCATCACAAAGAATTTAAAAGAGACTATCACCTAAAGAGTTACATCATATAACTCCTACATCTCCTAGATCATAAGCTTGCAATCATGTAAGTTTCTTGTATTTATGCCTCATAATATACATTCCAATTTTAAGTTATGTGAGTTTGGCATCAAGCCTAATAGTACACACCAATTTTGATTTTAAGAATTAAGCAATTTAACCCGAGGCTTCACCTTATGTTCTTTTTGTGCATGTGCTACACTTTCTCGAGCACAAAATCTTATGATATGCACTAAGGTGTTCATGATTGGTTAGTGAACAGTGGTGAGATGATTATTTATGCCTTTCTCTAAAAGTTCAAGTCAAACATTTAAAAACATGTGACTTCAAGATTAAGACATAGTAATAAAAAACCATAAACATCTTTCCCACACAACATGCACTACAAAGTTTCAACTAGTAAAGTGTAATAAATAAGCTCATCAAAGCTAAACAAGGTACAAAAGACATGTTATGTGAAAATAAATTGACCAACCTTGTTCACAAAAATCGAGAGGAATAGTACAAAACAAAATGTGCTTCCTTTTTCTTCCCTTTTTTTATTTTTATTTTTATTTTTTTATTTTTTTTATAATAAAATAAAAAAACACCTAGAATGAAATGCATGAATGTTATGCTATGCAAATCCTAGAAACAATAAAACAAAATAAAACCAAAGAACAATGGTCACAAAGGGTAGAGTAATGAAGTACAAGGACCATGTCAAAAAGACTCAGTTAGATCGAGTCTTTTGCATCCAAAACCTTTTAGATGCACCATGAGCATTGGAGTTCTTATTTTCATGAGAATGATTACCAATTCCAAGATTGGAATAAAGGTTTAAAGCCTTTACCAAATCACCAATAAGTACCATAGGATTAAGTGCTTGAGGCACAGGTACTTTTGGTTTGTTTGCTTTCTTAGCAGCTTGCAACCTGTAGCAGTTTGGACAGATGTGTCCAGACTTTCCACAAAAGTGACAAACCCATGCAGGCTTATCATGTGTCTTGTCCTTAGATAGGGTAGGCTTCTTAGACTTAGACTCTTTCAGATCAACCCTAATCTTCTTAGATGATGAACCTTCTAAGGGTTTAACAACCTCACTCACAGGGGGTTTGACAGTTTCATTCACTATCTCACTCACTGAAAGTTCAGAAGAAGAAGATGAAGGAACAAACTTTGTGGAATGGGGAGCGGACATAGAGATGCTATCAACATAACCTAATCCAGTTTTGTCAGAAGAAGACTTTTGAACACTCAGCATTTGATCAAGTTTAGAACTAGCAGATCTAGCAACAAATAAATCAAGTTCCAAAGATTTAACTTTATCAAGCAAAAGCATATTTTCAGTTTTCACATTGTTCAAAAGATCATTCGCATCAAACAATTTAACAAGCAAATTTTTCTTTTCAAGCTCAAGAGATTCAATTTTCTTCAGGCCAAATTCAACATTCATAGCATCCTTTGCAGCAACTTTGCAAAGTTTATTATAGGCCTCTTGAAGATCTGCATCTTCAGAGAGTTCCCCATCAGAAGGGTTCTCTTCAACAGATATGCTCTCATCAACTAAGGCAGTAGCAGTGAAAGCAATGAAGTTTCCATCCTCATCATAATCAGACTCATTATCAGAAACTTCACCATCACTAAGGGTTACAGCCATAGCCTTACCCTTAGACTTCAAATAGGTTGGACATTCAGATTTCATGTGTCCATACCCTTGACATCCAAAACACTGAGAGCCCAAGGAATTATTGGAAGATTGACCTACTCTTTCTCTAGGTTTATCATTGTTGTTAACCTTAGTGGGATCATGCTTCCTAAAATTTCCAGGTTCAGCAGTTCATCAACAGGGATGGAGTCCACATCCTTGCTTTCAGTAATGGCAATCACCTTGGGTCTAAAGTCTTCAGTCAAAGATCTAAGAATATTTTTAACAATTTTAGGTTGATCATAGATTTCACCCAAGTTAAAAGCAGAATTAACAATATCATTCAATTTAGCATAGAATTCATCAAAAGATTCATCATCAGACATCCTAATGTTTTCAAATTTAGAAGTCAATTGCTGCAATTTATTTATTTTGATAGCCTTTGTGCCTTCATGCACAGTCTGGAAGATATTCCAAGCAGTATGAGCGATCTCAACATTAGAGATTCTCTTAAATTCCTCCATAGAAACAGGGTTAAAGATCGCATTCATAGCCTTGCTATTAAATGAAGCTACTTCTTTTTTAGAAGTTTCCCACTCATTAACAGGAGTAGTGGGCTTCTCCCATCCGTATTCAACGGAGTTCCACACCTTCTCATCAATGGATTTCAGGAATGCTTTCATCCTTACTTTCCAGTAAGCATAATTATTCCCATCCAAGTGAGGAGGAATAACTAGAGAGTGTCCGTGTTTCATGACAACAAGGGTCAAGGATCAGCTCAGTGATCAAAGGATCAACAACAAAAAAGCTACCCGCTCTGATCCCACTTGATAGTTTTTAGACCTCTTAAACAATTGATTAAACCTAGGTAATTAGCCAAGTTGTTACTTAGTCCAATTAAACAAGTCTAGGTTATCACAATATAAAAGATCAAATCATGCAAAGCAGCGGAAAATAAATAACACAAGATATGATCACCCAGGAAACCAAACCAGTAAAAACCTGGAGAGAATTTGACCTAGCTATCCTCAAGGTAAACTTGAATCCACTATCTTGAAAGAATCGAAGTTCATACAATAAGACTTACAAGCCCCCACGCTCGACTTCTTATTGCTACCAACCAGTAGAACTGACTGACACGACCACGTGCAAGCTCCGAATCCACGGACTCCTTCTTTCTTGGATTCACCACCAGCTATAAGCACACCCGCTTGTATTTTCTTTAAGCTTCAATGGCAACAACTGAATTGATCATCAAGGCATAGATAAATCTTCTCCTTGAAAACCTTGAGTTTGTGTAAAGGAAAGCTTTTCTAGATCTCACAAGAGATTTACACAAACTACAAATATGAGCAATACTAAAACGTGGCTAGGGTTTGCCTTTTATACTTAGGACAAATAAAAAAACCCAAAAAACGTTTTAAAACAACTAGGGCTGAGTTGGACGAATCTGCAGAAAAACATTCTGCCCGAGCTTCGATCAATCGAGCCTGTCTTTCGATCGATCGAGCCAGGTCGAAAGGCACAATCCTTTCCTGCTTTAACTCGATTCCAACTTTACATAGATGCACAACTTTGAGCTAGACTTAAACACTTCTAAACACATTGTTTTGATCATGGTTTGC
Source organism: Quercus robur (assembly GCF_932294415.1). NCBI lineage: Eukaryota > Viridiplantae > Streptophyta > Magnoliopsida > Fagales > Fagaceae > Quercus > Quercus robur. The sequence continues at coordinate 61,414,809 of NC_065537.1, forward strand.
CAACAATACAAATTAGAGTTCTAAATACATAAAATCCTAAACTTTAGAACCTAACAGAGGGCATAAAGGGATCTCCAGCGGAACCCCCTGAAGTAGACTAGAACTTGACACATGGCTTGGGGTGTTGAAATCTTACTTCTTGGGGGACCAAATCTCAGTTTGCAGCATTAGGATTCACTCTTGATACACAATAATTAAGCTCAGCCCCGAAAATCTTGGCACTTAATGCAAAAAGCTCTAAAATCCCATCATTACCCAAAGAAGCAATACAACTCCTCAAAGTGGATTTTCCTACTTCTGATAAAAAATCTCAGGAAAGTTAAACCTTGATTTCGTCACCCCTGATGAGTCATGCATTTTTGGATTCTTATCAATCAATGCTTCTTTAAAGCTCCATTATAAAAACATACACACCTTAGCCCACTGGAGGGGAAGGAAGCCTCTCTAAGAACTTCTGTCATTGACTACATTCTGTAGAAATTCAACCCCTATTAAGCTTTCTTTAAGCTCCCCAAGCTGTCTTGAGCTTACTCACAACCTTTCTCAGCCTATAGTCACCATAACACCAACATTCACCACCTTGCTTACACCTTCCTACTCCATAAACGTCCCATAACTGACCAGGACAGCCACTCTCTCTGAAACCCTTGGTTTATTTACTACTTTGCTCGTAGTTTAACTTTCCTTAAGCTCACCACTCATCATCTTCAGCCTACACTCATCTAATTTCAGATATTCTTCTCACCCCTCTACACAACCACAGCTCAAAAATGTCCTTCAACTAGACACAAACGGCCCATTACTCACAAAAAGCTTCAATCTCAGTGTTTATCCCATCTCACTCACTCAAAATAGCCCACATTCACCTCATTCATGCCTTAAAATTATACACTCACCAAAATCTTAGTTTAATACTTGCTGCACTGAGATGGGGATCTTTCTCTCCCTTCATTCCATCATATTTTTCCTCTTTTATTTGTAACTATGGAGCCTTTAATCATTGTTTATTATTATTATGATGAATGATATAATGTATTTGTAACAACTGAAATTTTCCCTCACATTGATGTAATGATGGCTGAAAGTACTATAAATTCCCTTGACCAAGACACACAAGGACCCCCAGGAGTGAACACTTTCCTAAATTTATTTAATCATTGACTGCTGGACTCTAAGTATAATTTCAACCCTACTGTTGGAAATAATACCGTACCGTTAGAGGACTGATTTGAACTATGACGCCATAAAAAGACTAATAATATAACAAACTAACAATACAAACGTGTTTATTATGCTTTATTGTTGTCTTCTTGTTAGGGTGCAGCCTCTATCTCTCGCTTGGGCGGACTTACACCACACCGATAGCCTTTGGGCTTTATTTCAAGGGCCCATCGTCGAGTTTCGACTTAGCTATCCCATATTTTATTTGGGAACATCAAAATTTCCCCTCAACAGGGGTCAATACGTTTTTCGCCTATCAATGCTTTCCTTTTATAGTGAAGTTTAGGGAGCAATTAGCAAAAGTAAAAAACGTTGGGTCTGATTAGCAAGAGAATTTTCAAAATATCCATCATGAGATTTGGCCAAAAATGGTATGAACTTTTTGAGTGCTTTTCTCCTTTGGGTAATGTCAGATGGAGTTGAAATTTAGAGTATCTAACCTAGGATTTGGCCAAAAATGATGTGATTGGCTTTTGGGTTGCCTTGCTTCTTTGGGCAATATCACACGTGGGTGAATATTTTGGGTAATCTTGCATTAAATGCTAAGATTTCTGAGGTTGTGTTTAGCCAATGGGATTAAGGCAAGTATTAAGGTAGAATCTTGGTGCTGCAACTAAGATTTGAGTCAAGGAGTAGGAGCTATCACCCCAAGCCAGGTGTCAAGCTTTTAGCCTACTGTTGGGGTACATTACTTTACACCTAATATTATTTAAATAACACCTGTAGTATGAATAAGTGGTATGTTGTTTGGGTGACTGATTGAGGCAAAGCAATTAACCTTATTAAAAGGGATTAGCAACTTTTTCTTTCTCATTTACCATTTGCGGTATGTATATGCCTTTTTCACATATGCTCAAGTGAAGTATCCATTAGGATTTCCCTTAATTATGATAAACATATTAGTTTTTTTTAAAGGAATTTCTATATTTATTAAATTAGATATATACATATATATATATATATATATATATATGTTGAGGGCTACATAGCTAAATTGGCACATCCCTATACACAAAGTGTCTAGGGTTTAAAGGAGAAAATGTTCAAATTGTGAGAATCAAGGAAAAAATGTTCAAGTTGTGAGGTTAGCAGCATATTGTAATTATTTCTAGGAAAAAAAAGATATACAGATATATATTGTTTTCCTTAAGCTAAAGCAGTTGTGATGGAAATGTGGAGTGGATGGGTTTTTTTTTAGTCCTTGAGTATCTTAGATTTTTTCAAATGAGTATTAGGCTCCTAAAATTTTTGGTTTATTGATTTTGTTATCTTTAACTTGATTCTTCTTTACCTAATAAAGTTTGGAATTTTCTATAAGTACATTTTTTTTCTTCAAGAAAATGAATAAAAATCTCCCTTCATGTTCATGCTCATGTTTATGTTCATATTTGTATCTTTTGCAATACTCAATAAGTTGTTTACTCATTTTGTTAATTATCAATTGTAGTTAAAAAAAAAAAAAAGTATAAACACAATACTATTCAATTAAACTAACGTGAAAAATTAAATCTATTAGATTATAAAAATGGACATGAAAATGAAAATTTCACAAAAAATTTCTTAAATAGAATTAAAATAATTTTTACTCAATATTGTTTATCAAGCAATCATGTACTAACTAACAACATTCCAATTATTATGTGCATAACGAGGTGATGAAATGGTTGTTTAATTAATTTATTTAAGAAATGTGATCTAACTAATAGAAATTAAAAAAATACATTAACTTTCATTCGTAGTCATGAATTATACCTTTACGTATATTTTATGCATTTTATGAGTTTTATTTTATATAAATGTATTTCATAAAATTAACAAAATTTATCATAAAACCCTTCATTGTATTTTTTAAAATCACTACATAAAAATGAAAGAAGTTTCTTTCCCCAAAAAAGGTTCTCCATTCATAATATTTACCAAAAAAAAATCATACCAAAAAAAATTGTGTAACGCACTGGCCAATAACTAGTATATATATATATATATATAAATATATAATTAAAGCCAAAAATGAGAGAAAATCTAATTAGATTCAAAATTGGATTCCAATTGTTATCTAATTTTACGCCACATGTTCAATTTAAGTTTAAAAAAAAAATTTGATTCCAAATACCAATGGACTCACCATTCCAAATACATTACAATATACTAACTTTTTTCTTCTTTTTTTTGATGAGATACTGGCTCCTAAAAAAGGGTCATATATGGGACTGTGATTTTATGAACAACATGTAATTTTGAATAGAGTGATGGTAGGTTGTTATACACACACACACACACACACACACACACACACACACATATAGCTAAAACTGAGAGAAAATTTAATTAAATTCTAAATTGGATTCTAATTTTGCGCCACGTGTCTCATCTAATTTTTAAATTTGTGTGTCAAGTGAATTATTAGGTGCAAAAATCAAAAAGTCTAAATTCAATTAGATTCTAAATTGAATTTTAATTGGAGTTCAATTTTGCACTATGTATCCCATCTAGTTTTTTAAATTTTGTAGTAAGTGAATTATTTAGTACAAAAATCGAAGAGTCTATATCCAATTAGATTTTAAATCATATATACAATACTTAGGTATTGTTCCTTAGGTTCCATTTTTAAGATTCTGTCATGTGGAATTTTTTTCATACGATGGAAGTATATGTTTTAATTAAGTAGCCACATGGTTTAATCTTAGAGGGGAACCTAAAGAACAGTACCTAAAATATTGTACCTAAATTTTGTCCATATATATATATAACTGTGATTGTTTTTAAATGTACATGTGCATATGCACGAGGTTACACACTACTTTTATTAAATGAATGTATCAATTTTTAAACACAAAATAGAAAAATAATTAGGAAATTGATTTATTACCTTGTTGATATGACACTAATTATATTCATTACCATGTTAGTTTATAAGATTTTTATAATATAATTGGTAATAACTTTAATTTCTTAAAAAAATGATAATGTAAAAAATTGACATTTGGCTTTCTTTTTTTCTTTTTTTAATAATTTTCATTTTAAAATTTGGTAAATAGTATGTTTTTTAGATTATGTTCATGAGCACTTTAACTAAAAAGTCAAGACTTAAACCCCATTTGGTTTCCAAGAAAGCAGAGGAAAAGAAAAGAAATTTTCCATTTCCGCTAATAAAATGACATCTCATTTACTTATGGAGATGCAATAATTAATATATTTTCAAATATTTTATTTTATTTTCTAATTAAGGATACGCGATAATTCAAAGGATAGCTTAGATGGCATAAAAATGTTATTTTGATATTAATGTTAGATATATCAATTCTTTTCATGTACCACTTAATAATAAGGATTATTTTGACCCAATACCAAAAGTTTAGAAACAAAATTGACATGTTTAAGATGTTAAAAACCATTTTGATACATGGTACAAGTGTTAAAGACTTAAATGGTAATTAAACATGTTTTTTACATATTTTTATTAAAGATTAAATTCTATAAGGATGTGGTTTAAAACCCAAATTTTATTCTCTCCCATCTCAACATGTCACAACACCTTATCACATATTAAAGAATATGAACAACCACACTCAATCAATTATAATACTCATCTAAAAATTCAACCAAATTGGGAGTTTATTAAGATGTTATTAATTGTGTGATGATGTACTCAGTTTTAAGTAAAAAGCTGATGTAACATCTCTTATTGAATGGTGTAAAACATGAATTTTACAACCCCATTTTTACCAAATTCAAACTCTTTTTATTAATATCCTCAAAACACTTTCTTTTTTTTTTTTTATTAGCTGAATTTGGAAACTAATATCATGTTTGGTTGTAAGGGAGATGAAAAGGAAAGAAGGGAGGAAAAAGTAAGGGAAGGGAAAGGGAAGAAGAGAGAGTTGTACATAGAAGGATTGCATTAAACAATTTCTTTGAAAGAAAGGTCTTCTTTGAAAAAATAATGGGACCATCTAAAGGATTGTGCTAAGAAAATTTCTAGAACACAAACTTTTCTCAAAATTATGGGTTGTGAGAAATGTATGGAACTTCATCAAAAAAGAAAAAAAAATATATTGGTGATCATCAGTCAAATTGTGTATTCTCACTTTTTAATAGAAAACTGAAAAGTAAAAATACTTGAGATCATCACAACACATATTGATATAGAAAAACTTAATGAAAGAGGTAAAAAAAAGCTAAATGCAAAATTAGAGCGCTACTTGGCAAGACCTCATACACTCCCATATGAGGTCTTTGTTTTTATATATATATTAAGTTGTAATCTCATGCATATACATGGATACACTTAAAGATATATAATAAAATGCATGATATAATTCCTATATATATAATTTAAATACTATTGATAGTCATTTTTATATTTTATTAATTCTAAAAAATTTTGTAAGGATATTAGGTATAAAATGTAAATTGTCTATTTATTATTATTATTGTGAAGCATTTTTTTTTTTTTTTTTATGATTCATTTATTCTAAACTCTTTGTTTTTTTACTTAATAACTCACTTGGATGAATATTTATGATGTGGTCCCACATTTGATTATAAAATTAAGAAGGAAAATTCTTTAAGAATAAATGATTTAAAACATATGGTGCAAAATTGGAACTCTAATTTAGAATTCTAATTTGAGTTTTTCTCAACTTCACCTATTATTATTGCATACCTTTAACAACCCAACTAAACTGCATGTGGAAAACAACTGAAAAACGTTTCAACAAGTCATGAAGATGAGAAAAAGAAAAAAGAAGCGTGGGATCGTGCTGACCTATCTTTGCATGCAGTATTAGGTCACAACCCTAATCAAGTAAAATAACAGAAAGACACATGTTTTGTAGAGGTTGCTTATTCCTTAAGTCTTTCTAGCTGGTACTTTGTTAGATTGGGTTGGCTTGGCTAGCTATAGCTTAGTTTTATTTTGAAAGTTTGATGTTTTTATACATGTACATTTTGAAATTGCTTATTATCAAGGGAATTGCCTATTACATAGTTATTAAAACACACAATGTGTTGTAGATTGAATCCTGTATATTTTCAATATAGTATTGCAGATTTACTACACAGTTATTAAAACACAAAATGTGTTGCAGATTTATTTTGAAATTTTCATGTATTTATACATGTACATTTTGAAATTGCTTATTTTCAAGGGAATTGCTTATTACACAGTTATTAAAACACACAATGTGTTGCAAATTTAACCCTATATATTTTCAGTAGTTTATTTGTATAATGTGAAACAAGAATGTAAAAGATAGATTATTTTTAAAAATAAAAAACTAAAAATCAAAATTATTTGAAATAAAGTTGAGACAAAAAATAGTGAGACTAGTAAATAGTACATAAAATAAGCAAAAGAAAAAAAAAGGCTTATTTGATAATATACATAATCATTGTTCCAATGCAATAAATAAATACAAAAAAAAGGTAAAAAGTGTCTAAAACATCCCATTATCTCTTCAGAAATTAAAAGAAATGCTTTTAGACAAGGTGGATTGAGATAATATATCACACATATAGGTAATTTGATAAGGGAAAAATAAAAATGACTTGTTCATCATATGTTAGGATCTACTTTTTACTGAATGTTTACTTAATTGTTAAAAATTGAAAATAGTACAATCATATCTAGAACAAGTGAAATTTTAAAAAACTATACATAAATAAATCAACTAACTTTTTATATATAAAAAAAAAAAAAAAGTTAACTCAAAAGCCTAAAATTTATTACACACTGTGTTTTCATGAATTTACGTTTTTAGTTTATGAAAACACATTACACACTCTGTATAACAAACACTGCCCAATTAATCCAAAATACTGTGCGTTTGTTTTCCTCAAATTTTACTTCAGCTTTTGCTTGCTGAGCTATTCTATCAATGCAGCCAGACTCCTCAAGCTTTAGCCAGAAGCCTGAGCTAGCAAAGACTCGGCTGTGTGCATGCATGTCTGTCTTTGTCAGAGAGAGGTCTGAGTGAAATAGGTCTCAATAATGATTTGGTAGTCAAGCAGGGGAGGACAACAAGTTATTAGTTACTTATAACAACTAAATTATTATATAGTGACAGTTCCAAACCCATTTTTGTAACATAAACCAAATATAAAAGGCGAAAACATCATTTTTAGTATGTCTTTGGATTGCGCGTTTGCGCGTCCATGTTTTTTTTTTATGCGTTTTCCTTTTTCTTTTTCTTTTTTTTTTTCCCAAGCCGCAGTTGTAGACCAAGTCTTCCATGAACAGTGCTTCCGTGCACTGTTTATGGACCCACAAATTACACTTTTCATAAACTTTTTCATTAAAAATGGGTCTCACGGTACTATTCACACATTTAAAAATTATTTTGCTACAGTGTTTTCAGTTTCAGCAATAATAAGTTCAATCCAAACGGACCCTTAGTCTCTTATATTTTGAGGTTACAATTAATTTGGTCTTTATATTTTGGTAGCAGTAAATTTGATTCCTATTATTTTTAACTTACAATCAATTTAATCCCTATCATTAACTCACTAACAAAAAATGTTTACATGGCCAATAGTGTGCATTGACACATTACACATCTACGTGAACTGAAGTAATAATAAAAAATTTATTTATCATTTTTAAAATGTCACATCAACATTTTTTAAGAAGCATTTAAATACTAATAAAAAAAAGCATTTAAATGAAAAAAAAAAAATTTCTTAAATTTATAGGGGAAAAAAAACCATCCGGTTTAGATCGAGATTTTTTATTTTTATTTTTTTAAACCCAATTCTCAAATCTTCAAAGACTTGCTGATTTAGGTTTAATAACATTTGCAAGTCTGGTTTTAGAAACCTTAAGCAACTAAGGAACCATTCAGCCACTCTTCAAGCCACTGTTAAATCTCCCATATCACCGCCTTCAATTTACAAGAGCCCCTCTTTCCCCCTCTCTCACACACATTTTTCCTTCAGACTTGAGATCAAACGATCTTAACAACAATGTTGTACGACAACAACAATTCCAGATCCGGATCTACAATCAACGCTGAATCTCCTCCTCCAAACCCACAACACAAAATAACACTAATCACTAGAATTACTAGCCAAGATGGTACGTACTTGACCGAGTTCCTCTCAACAAATGGGTTCCTCGGTTGGTTTTGGATCTATAAAATGTGTTGGTGGCTGGTGGGTTTCGATCGAGGCTTATTTGGGGCAGTGGAATTTAAATTTTGGAACTTGTGGGTCGCAATTCGTGTGTTGTATATGTAGATGTGTATGTGACCAAGCTTCAATGGTGCTGTCACAAATTGTTTTCCTCCATTTTCTTGGCAACCAAACAAAGGCTAAGAAAGAATTTGAGATTAAAAAAAAAAATTCGATATATAAATTTGAGAAATTTTTTTTTTTTTAATTATCATTTAGACGTTCACGTTGCATTTTTAAATGATAAATAAATTTTTTATTATTATTTTAGTTGTTACTTAGATGTGTTGTGTGCCAACCGTGCATACCATTTGCCATATAAGTATTTTCTGTTAATGAGTTAACGGTAGGGACTAAATTGATTGTAAGTTGAAAATAACAGTGACCAAATTGCCTCTTATCAAAATATAGGGATCAAATTGACCGTGACCTTGACCCTAAAATGTAGAGACTTAAATAGTGTTTTTGCCAATATAAAACTAGGTAAGTGAGTTATCTCAGCCCGAACTAATAGAGTTAAAAGCTCCCATAATACATATCTAACTGTCTATATAAGATAACATGCCAAAAGGGTTTCTTGTCACCTTTGTCTGTGGCTTCGATCTCTCTCAATATTTCTGAGCATAAAAAAATAAAAAAATAAAAAAAGAAGCATATTAGACTTGACCACTGCAACTACAACTCTCTTGATTCTTGTACTGGCAGTGGCGACCCCTTTGGTCTATGGGTCAGTACAGCACATTGTTGGTGGCAACGCTGGCTGGAGCACAGTAGTTAATTACAGTGTTTGGTCTGCTGGTCAAAATTTCACCGTTAATGATACTCTTGGTAAGTTGCTTCCATATGAAAGAAATTATTAAAATGAAAATTGATATAAAATCGATAAGCTTATTTAGCATTTTGCTGATTACTTTTAACTGTAAGTTGATTAAAGTATGGTCATGGCTAGCTCCCCTTGGAGTTTTGAAAATAAAATAAAATAAATATATTATATTATTAGGTAATATTTAAGAGCTTTATTTTAAAAGATTCATACTTGACCCTCCTAAAATTGAAAATCAACCCTCTAGAACTAAAATTGAACTGAAAACTCTCAAAAATTCAAGTGGCCACGTAGTCCATATTTGAGGCGAATCCATTTCAAAACCCAAAACAGAAAAACAAAACAAAATTCCTTTCCATGAGAAAATAAATATATTTTTCTTATATATTATAAAATAAAATAAAAACCTCTGCTCAATAGGGGAGAATAGGAGACTTATGCGTTATAACTTTGTTTTCCACATGACACACTTCACTGTTTGCTTATTTGGAATCCAAAATTAAAAGTGTGGAATTTGAATATATTTGGATTTTTTTTTTTTTACCATTTGGAGTCTAACTAAAGGATTGTATAGGTGTTTGTTTTTTTCATTGGCAGAAATATGACTATACGATTGATTGACCATCATCATTATTATTATTATTTTGTTATTTGTTTGACCATCAGTATTGATTATATGTTTTATAGTGGTGTGGAGTTACTTATTCTTAGCTTAACTTCTAATCCTCGTTATGGCACGTGAATCTATTTCAGTATTTACGATATATTTGTTTGTTAATAAATAATTTTTATCAATGAAAATTCACAAATCATGAAAAACAATGGAAATTAACCATTATAAACATAATGTAGTTCAACATCTGAATTTTGAAAGAAAAAAAAATTGTTGGATATCTTCTAATTGTCACAATGATTTTTAAGGGTTAGACAATTAATGTACTGCCAATTTGTTTATGAAGTAATTGTACACTTTTACTTATATTATCCCTTCTAATTAATTTCAACTGTAACCGAAGTATTTTCAAGTATAAATATTATCAAAACTAGATTTCGTAACAAAAAAAAAAAAATTGATATTCTAACAGGATTTTGAGATCATATTTTGTTACATACTAATCCTAATATAATCTTCAAAACCAGTGTTTAACAACGATACAAAGTATAGCGTGGATCAAGTAAATGAAACCGAATACAACACTTGCAACTCCACCCATCCCCTCAAAACCTACACCGGCGGCAACACAGTGATCACGCTATCCGATCCCCGCGAGCTGTACTTCATATGCCCAACACCTGGTCTCTGCGCTCAAGGCATGAAGCTAGCAGTCAAGGTTGATCAGTCCAACATTACTAGTAGTGGCACTGCACGCAGCTTAATAGCCACTGCAGATTTGAAGCTCGGGTTTTTGCTTGTGTTAGCGACCATACTTTCATTCATGGACTAAACTAGGAGGAGAAGCACAGCTCTTGTTGTTTTGTTCCGTCTTTTGTTTAAGAGATAGGATTTTATCCTATTATCATCCACTTCATAGGGCGTGGCTTCTATCTAGTGCCTTTAGTGCATTAGACCCGTTGCAATCATGACACGTATCCGAAAATAAATACGTGTCATGATCGCAGCGGGTCCAGTGTCTTGTGACATTGGACAGAAGTCATACCTCACTTCATAAACGTAATGGTGTTTTGCTACTTTTGTTGAGCTTAATTTCGTGATTTTTGAACAACAAAAAAAATGCTTTTAATTAGTGAGTGGCATACAGCAATATTCATCTCTTTCCAAATGATCCAGACATGTTAACTACTGTTTCAAACTTGTTTCTAAATACCATTTGATAAGTTGAGATAGAGTTTCTAACACCGGATTAGAGATTGGTCCCTAGCGATGTCTTGTGTTTGGATGGTTGAGTAAAGTCGCCACCATACATTGGATTGTCTAGCTATATGATTTGGCTATATAATATCTAATAGATTTTATTACTAACTTAAGGTTAAAAGTGTATTGCGTCTTCTTTCCTAAATAAGAAATGAACATTTTGCACAATTTTTGTCACAACTTGCCATGTCGTCACATGATGAATTGAGTGGTTGAGAAAAAATGTTCACCACTCACAACTCGCAACATAACAAGTTGTGGCAAAAATTGTGTAAACTATTGTGGTACTATCAATTTCATAAGGATTAAAGCATCTACCAACCATTGAAATGAGCATCTACTTTGACCGCTAAAAATCCCAATAGGGGAGTAGATAGATGGGGACAGACCCTTAGTAGGTGCAATAAAGCAGCCCAATTAAGTTGCTATTAAATTAAGTCTCTGCGAACAAAATTAGCTAGCCATGCACATCAAGTAAGATGAATCCAAAAATGATCTAAACTCTTGCAACAACTTCTGTAATCACCCAATCAGAGTAACTTGGTACCTGTTTTATTCCATCGGTGACATTCTCTGAGATAACATAGTTGTGTTGGAGTTTTGAGACTTCATTGGGCCGCCAAAAGAGTTACATGGGCCTCAGCCCAATTCGCCGAGCCTTTTAAATGGGATCCGGTCCAAATATGGCATTGCATTCCAAATAGGAATACCTTATGATCTCTAAAAGCATCATCGTTGACCTTTATCCGGCCTTGAGGTTGAGGAGGGAGCTGCCAAGAGGTAGATAAATATTTAAATTTGTATGGCCATGCTTTGAAGTGCAGTCGGGAAGCAGAGCCAAGAATTTTTGTTTGGGGGTTAAGTAATTAAGGTATTGAAACATTAGTCAGGACAAATTTTGTATGCATGCATGCACACATATATACGCCAATGACGGTTTTAAGAAATTTTTTTAGAATGGTCATTAAGGAAAATTCACAACCACAATATTTTTCTTGATACTTTTTTTAATAAAAAATAAAAATAAAGATTATTTTAATGTAATGGGCTGAATGAGTTACAAAATTGAATGATTAAGCATTTTTATTTTTATTTTAGAGCATGGTTTTTTGTAGAATAATTTATTCACTTGTTGTTTGGTTTAGTCTTGCTTTTATTTCAATTTTTTTTTTTTGACTAATTTTTATTGTTGTTATTAAGCTTTTTTTTTTTTTTTTTTTTTTTTTTTTTTTTTGGTTTATGGGGTTAAGGATATTATGTTTGGGGGACAAAATTATTTTTGAAGTAATGTTACATCTACAACATTTTCACAACAAATTTTATACAAAAAGCGGTTGGTGGTATGTTAAAAGTGATGTTAGTGTTGGCCCAAATTAGAATCAATAATTGCTTACTACATAGGACTTATTGTGAAATTGTTGCGGACGTATCATTACTCTCATTTTTGTTGAATTAATTCTTGTGATTTTCAAGTCAAGGTGTTCAACAGTTTTATCAAAATGGTCATGATAGTTTAGTTTAGTATATATTTTTTGCGTGGCAAATATATATACATTTTTTTGCACTGACCACCCTAGCTTAGAGGTGGAGCTACCAATGATATACAAATGCATATATTCTTTTAGTATGTATATTTACTAAATTTTTAGAACTTATTGTTGTTTGAATTCTAACGAAAATATAAAAGTTATCTAGTCTAGTTTGATATTAGATACGTATAAAAATACACTAAAAAAACTTATTATTTGTTATCAAAGTTATGCTTAATGATTAACTTTCTTTAAATAAAATTAATCTATTATCATGCACCTCCAAATAGAAAGTTTTATAAATGACCGAATCCACCAATATATATATAAATATATAAATATATATATATATATATATAATAAATAAAATAAAATAAAAAAAGAAAGAAAGAAAGAAAGAGACTTGTCTATGTTTATTTTTTTTTGATAACCGAGACTTGTCCATGTATGTAATATGTATGTAAGGTATGTGACCACTAAGCCAGTTACCCAATTTTACTTTAAAGAGGATTATTGGACATTTTGGGGAGGGGACCAACTCCTAACCTTTCAAATTTTAATATTTATATATTTATGGTATAATTTAAAATATATATATTATTTGAGTGGCCCCCAAGCTAATACAAAGCTCCACCGCCCCTGGGTGCAGCAATTAAGTCTTGTTGGTGAGAATGTGCTAAAGAACCTGGTTGGTCTTCTTCCCCCATTGTGCCCCAGCTTATTCCTATTGCACCCAAACGAATCACAGGTAATTTAAGTTCATCTTACTTACTAATGCCTAAGAATTTACTGGGGTAGAAGATAAGTTCAAACCCAATATCATGAATTGGTTGGGAAGGGATGTTTGCAAAACTTATTGACCGAATTGTCTATCCAAATGAATAGAACAATTACAGTGTAACTAATTAAAAAAAAAATCTTGAAAACCACAAATAATCCAAAATTTTAGCAAATATAAGAGCACGTTTAACAATAAAAAATAAAATCATGAGGAAAAAAAAAAGACTTATTTATGTGACCACTAAGCCTCGCTCAATTTATTTTTTGATAAAAGAAGGAAGTATTATTTATATTAGAGTTTATACAATATAGCAAGTCCAAAAGCCTCCAAATGTCACATTCTACTGGTCCCGAGGTGATTCATATCCCATACAAAAGTTGGATATACAAAAGATGCGCATGTATCATAAACTTCCAAAATACTGTGTTGTTGACAATCCCTTTTAGCTAGTGCATTCGCACATCCATTAGCCTCACGGTATATGTAAAGTAAATGGACAGTTCATGCTCATGCCATAAGGTTCAACCTCGCTCAATTTTACTTTTAAGAGGATTATTGGACATACTGCACTCCTCTCCTCTAAACTATGATTGACAATGGGGCATATGAAAAATAAGTGCTCTATTTTTACTACCTCTATCATACATCTAATCTAGGGCACATATCATATTCTGGTTGAATTTTGGATTTATGGGTGGGTTTGGTTGGCATTAAGTTTTCTCATTTCTGCAATTCTCCAAAGAAAGAGTTTCAACATCTTCTGGATTTTTAGTTTCCTAAGTAGATTCCATTCACTCTTACTAATCCGTGTTCATAAATCTCTCTCCCTTTCAGTGAGATATGCTGATTTCACAGTGAATTCAACACATTTATTGGGGCACCAAATTAGTTTTGTCATTTGAGTCAATCCTGGGAAGGTGGATTCTGAGAATGCAAATGTGAAATGACAGTATTGTTTTTTTTTTTTTTTTTGAGAAGAAAATGACAGTATTGTGGTCAAATAATTGGGATACTTTTCTCATTAATTATTTGCTTTTGCATATTTCTCCTTATTTGCGTGTAGTAGTAAAACTCTCTGCATATAATTAACACTATTAGCCTTCATTAGTCTAGGGAGTTGGAAAATTTTAATATTTGAAAGAAACTAAGTTTGAAAGTGTCACAATTAATTGTGACACTTTCAAACTTAGTGTCTTTTACTATTTTTTGTAACCAAAAAAAAAAAAAAATCATAAAGCAAAATGTTCTAAGGAAAAGTCAGTAGTAGAGATTCCTGCTTCAAGAGATGGCAAAATAAATATATTTATAACGCACCTATTTCCATGTTCTTATCTAATACAATTTTTTTTTTTTTGGTCAAATATCTAATACAATTTTCAAACTTTGAAGATGAAGAATATATATAGTAAGATCCTATTACCTAACCCTTTCAAAAAGATGCTCCTAATCTATACATATATTAGGTGGAAATCATAGAGAAACGTCTAAAAATAAACATGGCGTTGAAATCATGACATATGGATATGAATATGATTCTATGTTTTCTACACCTCAGCTTGCCTTTGGCTTGATCAAGGTCATATCTTATATTATTTTGGATAAGTTGTAAGAAAAATTATAATATTTATTATTGTGTCTATAAGATTATTGTTAAAATCCTTTTATTTAATTTCTTATTGGACCCCTTCATTTGAATCTTCAATTGGAAAAGAATTAAACTATATGTGTGACACTCATACCAAATCTTGAGTTTGTTCTATGTCATGTCAAGGGTATTTAAATCATTTTTGGTTTATGAAATTTTGATGCAGACCTTACTTTACAGGGTATTTATTGACTATAAGAACAAATATACGTAGCATAAAAGATATTACCTTTGTTTGTCATTATATATTTTTTTCAAACAATTATACTAGTTTATGTACAAATGGGAATTTAAAAAACCTTTTGTTCATTCCATTCTAAGCAATTAATCTATGTTATTACTAACTAATGAATATCATATATCTTTACCGGTTATAAGCTGCATAATATGATGATATATACTTTCAAAGTAAGATAAATAAAGTGATTTCATGCATGTAAATTGTAATATTTCTCATAATTGCTGAAACTTTTGTAAGCTTTGCTATTAATATGTTAGTTTTAATATAGAAATGCATCATGAACATGTTACAAGAGCATCTTCCAACCACAGGGATAGAAATACTACTTGAATTTTTGCCATTTTTGCTATTAGGAAATAGGAATGTCTAACATAAAATAATTTTGTAAAACATCCTATTGCTGAACTAATTTGACTTTTGATCCAATTTAGTTGAAAATAGGTAAAAAGTAAAATTCTAAAATATTCGTTGGAAAAGAATCTTGAAATTCTTTTGGCACGTTAGATCAAGTTTACTTGCTCAATGGAAAGTTCTAGGAATGAAAATTCAAATTCTCCACCCTATCAAATTATTAAAAACAGAGGTTGGTATGTCTGAGTCCGACCAATAGTTGTTACTTTTACCACGTGAATTTCCTGCGGAGCCATTAGCTTCACTTTCATCTATGAAGCCAAGACGCCACAACCTTAAGCCATGGTAGATAATCCCTATTCCCATAAAGCTTTTTAGGCTGCTATGACTATGATACAGAGAATCAAAAGTGTCAATGCATTAGGTAGCTGGGCAGACAAGAGAGAAGAACCAAGAACCACTACGTAATTAAATAACACGTTAACAACTACATTATCATGGTTTTCAGTTCAGACAGTAGTTGGTAACACATAAGGGTGTTCAGGATTGACTTTCCTTTCTTTAACAATAACTTTCAACCCCCAAAAAAAGAACCAAATAATTTATGACATTCCTAACCTCTCGTACCCTTTCGGTGCCTATATAACATAGAACATGCTTCAAAGTTCTCTACCACTTTCACTAACTCCCTTGATTTCTAAACACCTAGCTACAAGGCTTTTGATTCTTAAACATGGCCATGAGAATTGCTCTTCTAATTCTAGCTCTGGCCACACCAGTGGTCTATGGAGCACAACACGTTGTTGGTGATAGCCAGGGTTGGAGTCAAACAACTGACTACGCCACCTGGGTTGCTGCTCAAACATTTGTAGTTGGTGACACCCTTTGTAAGTTGTTTACTCTTTGGATCACACTCAAAATTCAGATTTCAGATCATATAATTTTTTATTTTTTTTTCCTTTTCAAAACAACTAAAAATTAACAAATTGCTAAATGGTAGTCTCAAGCTAGAAGAATGTATCTTATGTATCAAATATATGTATAATTTCTCTATTAATAACATATGGGTCATCCATAAAGATAATTATTGCACAAGCAAAACTTGGTAATATACGAAGAATTTTGGCCATATCATGAAAGTTGAATATAGAACTGGTTGAAGCCTTCTGTATAGGTTAATGTTCTTGCTCTTGTTTGGCTCTGTCTCACCAAATTAGAATTTTGAAGCACACACTACAGAAATAATTTACACCTACACAATACACATTGATTAAAGCAGTTTGGCATGGAAAAGGTGAAAACGTTAACATTGATTATGTAGTATATTCAATATTGGTATTAGGGCATTAGAGTAAATAGAATTAAGTATGCAATATTATATTATATTAAAAGTTATGCATATATTATGCTGATATAAAAAATAAGTACTATATACACGTAAGAATCTCACTATTTGTCTTCCTTATTTGACAACCTTGACAACTTGTAATTCTTATGTCTACCCTATACAATAGGAGTCCAAGTTTTGTGTCAATTAAATATTCTTTCTTTCCTTCAAAACTTTTCAAACAATAAAAGAATCCATGGCCTCAACTTTGCATTATTTCCAACACCTAAATTTTTTTGAACTCCTAGTTTCTCTGATTGTCTCTTATTTCTAACTAGACTAGTACACCAACTAGGCGATCACACCTAAAGTTATGGTTGATTCATATCAAATTGATGTTTAACTCATTAATTTTTTATATTAAAAGAATGATTAAGTGATTAAATTCACATTTTTTAACTATTTAAATCTTTTGTATTGTTAACCTGTTAAGTAATTAAATTCATAATTTCTTAATAATTTAAACTTTTTCAACAAATTGATAATTTATCAATTATTATAACCAACCGCTTTTGGGACTTCAGGAATAGATTTTCAACCTTCTAGCCTTGAATCAAGGCATTTCTCTATCCCCTTACCTACCATCAATTAGCGTATGAGATTTGGCCTCTTGACTCTCCTGAAGGAGTATTTGGCTAGTTGTTAATCAATTGCTATCACTAGCTACAAGACCTTTGAAAGTGGTCCTCAATTAATCATATATGGGTCAATGACAAAACCTAGAGCCAGCCACCATTACAAGAAGTGGTTTAGCTTTTCCAACTACTCCACTTTGTTTTTTTTTTTTTTATTCTAATTATATGATATTGTCATACATGGAGCTACCATATACAATATTTTATTAGTTTTCTAGTGCTTTAATTTAGCTTTTTCTATCATCATTCTAAATTTCTCTTTGGACCGACCAACCAATATTGATTGAACACATGGGTTTCATTAGCTAGCTTACAAAAACTAAACCTCATTAGTAGATTAAAAATACATACATTGTTTGTTTGACAAAACATACTAACTATAGTTTTAATAACATTCAAAAAACAGTGTTCACCTATGACTCTACCCACCAAGTGGATGAAGTAAATCAAGCTGGCTACACAAGTTGCAGCTCTAGCAATGTCATCAAAAATTACAATGGTGGAAGCACAACAATCACTTTAAACACTGCTGGCCCAATGTACTTCATATGCCCCACAGCTGGTCACTGTGCTCAAGGTATGAAACTATCGATCACTGTTGGAGCAGCTAATGGCACCACCCCAAGCGGCTCACCCACCGCCCCGACCGGTACACCGCCCTCCACCGTCACCGCCTCACCTCCACCACCACCAAAGAGTGGAGTGGCTAGTATTTCTTGTAACATGAACAATTTGATGTTTGGGTTTTTGCTTGTGCTTGTGACCATGTTTGCATACATGGGCTAGGCAAGAGGCAGTGCTAAGCTATTGGCGTAAATTATTGTTTCTGTTGGTTTGTTGAATTATTATACTGTGTTATCATTATTGAACGTGAGATGTAGCTGTTGATATCATGTTATCAATGAATAATTGACCCTTACGAGAATTTGTGCTTTTTTTTATTATATTGTGCTATCATTATTGAATGTGAGATGTAGTTGTCGATACCATGTTATCAATGAATAATTGGCCCTTACAAGAATTTGTGATTTTTTTCTTCTTCATTCTTTTTAATATGCTTTTTGACTTTGATTTCACTTGTGTGTCTAAATATATAGTGTATTCTTTTGTGTACAAATTATTATCTCTTGCACACTTATTAGCAAAATTTGTTTCTAGCATTGATTATTATCTAGCTTGGATTGAAGATAGTTCTTGTTTTTTACAACAATTTACAACAAGCTCTTCTCCATGTTGTATTTGTTATTTCTTGAATAAAGCTTGCTATCTTTCTCTAAAAATTAAAAAAAATAATAAAAAAAAGTTATTATCTATTGCAAATTTACTCATGTGTTAGCGTTTCTTCTCATAAAAATAAATCATGTGTTAGTGGCAAAATGATATCATATTTCGAACGTATGTATACACCCGAAACATGATATTCGTGTTAACCACCATGCAGGTAGATCTAGTGTATGTATTATTTTTAATCACCATGCAAGTAGATCTAGTGTATGTATTATTGTCTTGTTTTCATATATATTGAAATGGGTTAGGTAAGAGGTAGGCAATGATATTGATGTTTAATGTCGCTGGTGGGTTCGTTGAATTGTGTAATTTATTATTGAACAGAAGATGTAAACTTTCTGTCAATATATGTATGTCTTAGGAATGAAAAATTGGTCCTTAATTAATTACGTGACTTTGTAATGTTTCTAATATTCTTTATGACTTTGAATTTATTGGTGAGTCTTAATATCCTCTTTTTCTAATCATCTGGTGTATGCATGTGTTAGCTAGGCTGTTAGCCTACCGTGTAGCTCCTGTAGTGTAATGTAATATTATATTGTCTTGTTTAATTACATTTTCTTTGATAATTCAAATACATATTTTATTTTAAATCATTAGAATGATCAAAGAGCCTACCTGTGTGAGAAACTTATATGCTAATTAATTATTTAGCCACCCACCGTAAAGTCTTAATAATAATATTAATATATATATATATATATATATATATATATAAAAGACGACGACAACAAAGTAATAAAGATTTTTCTTAAAAAAAAAAAGTAATAAAGATTTCATACTCTGGACATCTCGTTAACCAGAGGGAAAACGTATATATATATATATATATATATATTTCAAGTTGTTTCTGAATTTTTTTTTTTTTAAATGTTACATATGGGGGAAGAAACACCTAAGATTATGAATGAAAGATGGCATTATAGTAATTTACTTTGAATGCAGTTGCAAAATGTAGAAAAAATTATAAGGGTTGTATGTGCACGTACCTAGGTAGAATGAATCACAAACTAGTCCGATATTGCTTTTTGCTTGTTTTACAAATTTGTCCTTACAATTTCTTCACCTTTTGGACCACCTTCAAGTCACCGGATGGGCTATTTAATTAAGTCTCTCCCAATTAGTAGGACATCTATCATATGAGTTTTTAAATACAAATAGAGATAAATCCACTATCACATGAATGGTCCCTAAAAATACTCAACAATTAAGTTAAAATCACTCCACTGCTGATCTTATCGGATTACTTATATGGACGATTCATGGGCCATAGATTAACAAAAATTATCATGATCTCCTCTCCTACAGGCGTCAATTGCCGACAACTCCATAGAATAAAATAGTTAAATTTATACAGATTAATCAAATGATTAAATTATTTAAAATTAATTTATGTCATTTTTATATTATGAATTAGTTAAATTTATAATCACGTTAATCATATAAACTATCACTACCAAAAAAAAAAAAAAGTCCTATAGCTATAGGTCAATTCGGGCTATAGCTGCAGTTGCATTTTTTATAACTGTGTTTCTAGTTGTTGCCTAAAACCTATAACTATAGGCCAGGACCAATGGCCACATTTTTAAAAACCCGGCTATAGGACATATTTAGTCGCGTTTGTAAAAGGCGGCTATAGGGTACAACTATAGCCACGTTTTTAAAACGCGGCTATAAGGGACAACTATAACCGCATTTTATAAACGTGGCTATAGGTCTTATCTTTAGGCCGTGTTTTTAAAACGCGACTATAAGGGACAGCTATAGCCACATTTTAAAAACATGGTTATAGGTTTTTTTTTTTTTTTTTTTGGCAAATGGCAAATGCTTGTCTACAAACATTGCTATAAGTTTTACAAATGCGGCTATAAGAAACTTGTCACACACTAAATTCTATGCAGGAAGTTGGATATCCAAGAAGAAATTAAAAAAGGAATTGAATGCAACAAATAACAAGCTGGAATTTTCTCAAATATAATGTGAATCACGATGTTGATTCAATCTCCATGGGGAATTATCAATCTTTAAGGAATATGGAGTTCAATACCTTGTGATTTTCATGAATCTAGCATAGTGGAACTGCGAGTAATTTAAGGTTTTTCGGTACAATAAACTTCCGACTACAAACAATAAAATCATAAGAAGTAAATTTCCAAAGACATCAAAACCCATAATGGTTTAAAGCAGACCAACTACCTTAGGACATTTTACATTAGGTGGCAAGTATCAAATACAATATTCATATTGACATAATTGCAATGAGAATACTGATATGAAAGCGATAAACTGAAAGGACCTTTCTAATACCTCCCATCCAATCCCATCACCACTTTCATTGCAGAAAGCTTTCTTGATAGCTTATGTCTCAATCCATCAATATCTGTACATTCAATTCAAAAGATTCCCAGTTCAGCAAACCCTTATAATTTAGAGTTCTATCATACAAACCATTAAATTCAATAATCAAATCCATATAGTATTGCATCTTATTGAGGCCTCAATGTGGGCCTTCTCCCAACAAACATGTTTTTATTAAAAAAAATCAGCCTGTGCATGTTTAAAAAGAGCCTCAATATGTAAGAAAGCATAGATAAAGTGGAATTAGGCCACTAGCCCCCCCACAATATATAACTTCCATCCTAACCAAGATTTAAAAACTCTTCTGCCTTGGCTCTCTTATAGTGAATAAAACAACTCATATAGCAACATCCATAAACACTTTCAATGATTGATACACAGTTATCTACTGCGATTTTTATTATATTTAATCAGAATTTGCAATTTCAGTCCAATCAACCTTAATCAATGGCCAGCAATTTGCGCACTAAATGATAAGCAGTTATAAATAACACAAAATTTTATGAAGAGTTGCTTAGTCACACTTTTGGAATGCCATATCAGTAGATGATGTGGATGTTTTACAATTCATATATTCTCAGCCATTTTACTTCACATAATAAACAAGTTTCAAGCAGAACCAATCATGCTTAACAAGTACTGTAACCAGCACTAATATCATAATTAGCAAGCACTCTAAAAAGATTTGGAGTCACTGAGGAATAAACACATACTAGTTTATTAACCTCTAATCCCATAACAAGAAAAATTGGCTTCCTCTTATTACAACAATTTACAGTCATTCACAAACATAAAAACAAAAAAGTTAGGAATTAACACACAAAAACAAAGAAATTAGGAAATGGTATTTATATATTTCAAACTTACCTTGAGAACGATGCATGGCTTTACTATTTAATTCTCTTAAACTCTTCTATGTTATTAAAGCATCAATGTACCTGTGTACATATACAAGAGATTCAACTAAAAAGTTTTGTTCACAAAAAAGATTGTCATTTTTTGAATGGCATGATCGACCTATCTATATATCAACATGTCTATAATATCAAAATAATATTCATGTCTACAATATTCCTTTATGATCAGCCAAAAAGTAATACAAAATCATTTGTTCAAAATCCACAAAGAGTCCTCATTTATCAACAACACTACCCTGAATATATTAAACCTGAATATATTAAACACATCTTATTAGTAGTACATAACAATGCATTGCAATAAACACGTAATTTTCATTAAATTAAATGCAACATTTTTAATACCTGAGAAGGATATGAAAAATGCATAAGTGGGCGAAATTGGGCAAACATTTCTTTCTTGTGCAACATCATTTCTGTCATTTGCTCTTGATGCTTTGCATTTGATTGGGCTAGTGCTTTGGCGAGTTGCTCTTCATGCCGCGCATCTAATTGGTGGCAACAATCAAGAGTATTAAACTTCCATATACTATACATATATTGCTGATTGACCACACAATCAATGGATATTAGGTACAACATGTAGCAAAGAAGATTCTTTATCAGGAACAACTGCTGTCGAGAATAGCACAAACTTCACACTAAAAGTTCGAAGCATTTGAAATTGATAATTATAATGTTGTTTGGAAAGTGATTACTAACTGTCTCATAAAAGTAAAACCACGCATCTATATTGGATCCATTCATTCCTTGGTTCTTTCTTTCTTTTTTTCTTTTTTCTTTCTTTTTTTTCTTTTTTTTTTCATTTTTAGATAGCAAGTGCCATATTAATAATAATAATAATAAAAGATGTATGTTATGTGTTTGGTATATTCGTGGGGTTTTTGTTTTGGTGTTTTGAGAGTTTTAAATATCATTTTTAAATCCAAAAACTTTGTTTTGCAACCAGAATAAATTTTTTACAAACATTTATTTTAAACTCAAAACACAATTTTTGAACACCTTATACAAACATACCTTAATATATGAAACTATATATCATGAGAGCAATATATATATAAATGTAAATGTAATAATTATTGATATAGTAGGGACTAGGGATTGCTTTCAATGATGTAAACCCCTAATCATTATTAAAGAGCTTGAAATTTCAACCTCTACCAAACATGAAATGCTGCAACATGTCACCTAGCTCTAGCTGTCTAGCACACCTTGAACCTTAATGAGGGTTGGATGATACTTTTACATGAAGAAACAATCCTAAAAACTCCATAAACAAAGATTGGCCAAAAGGGACAATATATGGAGAAAATCTGAGTTTTGTCTAATGGAAAGTTCTCCAACTAAACAAATGCAAGTGACAATTATTGACTTGCGGTCCACCTCATTTACTACACATCCATTTCTACTTACATACCTTTCTCACTTCCTTTTAGGCTTCAACTACCACTAGAAAATGTGGTGCTTAAATAAGAAACAATTATTGACTTCTAAGAATTATTGGAATAAAGAAAACAAAAACAAACAAAAAAAAATTTGAGGGGGAGGGGAAAGCGATATTTCAACACAGAAAAAAATATTGCTAATGCATTTATGAAAAAAGAGGTTTAGAAGTAATTCCCCCCCCCCCCCCCCCCCCCCCAAAAAAAAGAAGAAAAAAGAAAGTAAAGAACAATGTTACATATATGACTTTTTACAACTAAGTTGACAGATTTTTATTAATTTTTTTTAGTTGAGCTTATTATTGATATCATTTTATTATCTATAGATAAAATGAGAGTTGTAAAATATCTTTGTGAAAAACTTTATGGACTCATGAAAGGAGTAGCAAAAGCCATACAAACAAGTAGTGAAGTGCACTATCAAGAATCTTGTGGCCATTAAGGTAGCACTGTTTGGTCTCTACCCTCTCTCATCTTCTATTTGTTGTAAGTAAAAAAAAGCACACACAATTTTAAAAAATGCAGAGAAAGAAATGTGTACGCACACACTACAGCTCTCTCTGCTACTTTATATTTTGGCACATGTTATGGGAATAATATCTTCCCCAAAACAAAAAATATAACAAAACATTTTCCTTTTTCATAATACTTTACATAGGAATCATCAGTTTTTGTCCATTGCCACATAACTATCGCACTTAATAGCAATTTAATAAAGATTAATACCACCAAAAGCACAAAACAACGTGGTAAAACTTTTTTTTTTTTTTTCACAATATCCATCTCAATACCCATCTGGAACGGGATTTTCACAATACCCATCTCAATACAAAATCATTAGAACTTTTTTTTTTAAAGAAGCAAAAATTGATTAAAGGGCGATCAAAACAAAGAAACCCAGAAACCAACATTACATTTTTCAAACAAAGATTAAAACTTTAGATCAATCAATCACTACTAAGCATGCGACATAAATACATACATATAAATAGATAAAAGTTCCAGAGAGAAAGAGAGGCTCACCAATTAAAGAGAGAGAGAGAGATGAGGATGAGGAAGGAGCTCGGTGATGGTGATGGACACAAAGAATGATGAGGAAGGAGCACAGTGAAGTGGATCGGAGCTTCGCCAGGGAAAGGAGCTCGATAGCTATAGGCAATGCTAGAGTTAGAGTGGTGACTGAGAGTGAGAGCGACAGATGAAGGGTGAGAGCTTCAATTCGGAGAGTGAGAGTGAGAGTTCTGATCTGCGATGGGAGCTAAAGGTCAGCGTTTGGTGAACAAATGGTTTGATTAGATTTTTGTGTTACTATTTATACCAACCCTAAAGCCACATTTTTAACCTGCAGCTATAGGTAAAGCTAATGCCACATTTTAAAAATATGGCTATAGGAAAACTAAAGCCATGTTTGAGAAATGCGGCTACAGACTAAATTTATAGCCGCATTTAAAAAACGCGGCTATAGGTAAGCTAAAGCCACATTTTCCAAACACGGCCATAGGTCAGATTAAAAAAAACAAAAACAAAAAAAATTTTGATTTGGTTGGTCCTATAGCCATGTGTTTAAAACGCGACAATAGCTCCTAACCAAAAAAAGGTGGCTATAAACACCTAAAAACGTGGCTGTTGATGTATTATATAGCCGCGTTTTAAATACACAGCTATTGTTGAATACTTTAAGCCGCATTTACTTAAAACACGGCTATAGCCCGCCTATTGTCACGTTTTTGCAAACGCAGCTATAACCCACGTGTTTTGTAGTGTATGAACATTATATTTTTTATACTAGTACCATGCTCATGCAATGTGTAAATTAATTAATAAATATAGTTATTAATAAAATCGACAATAAAAAGGAAACCAAGAAGGGTACCCTTGTCCCCTCCATAAATATTCATGTGCATATAGCACAGGAAATGGTGAAATCATATTATACGACATGTAACACTTATGCAAAGTCAGATATCACAAGCAAAACGAATAAGACTCATATTTTTATTATTTAAGCAAAAAAAATGTTGAATGTTTAAAATAAAATATATAATTGAACTTAATTATCTTGATTTATAGAGACTATTGATTAATCGGAGTAGTTTTTTTTGAACTTCTTGAAACTTTGCCAAGAAAGTATCATTTCAAGCAAATTGTGTTAATAATCTAAATACATTTTAACCAAACTATTTTTGAAAGAGATGCCTTGAATGTGATATCATCACTATCTCTAGCCCCAAACAACCATTGATTGGTCTACCACTCATACTTACAGGGCTAGGAGATATAGCTACTTTCCTTCTTGACTCTCAATGATCTTCTTTAATGAGCTAGTAGTTGAATAATTTGTTTTTATCTTTCTCTTTGGTCAAGTGCGAAATCCTCCTATAAGCTAAGCTTAGCTCTGGTTTGGAAGCTTACGTTTGTGATTAATTTCAAGGCGTAAATGCTCTTTTTGTCCCTACATTTTGGGGTCATTTCTATTTTGGTCCCTACATTTCTATTTTACCACTTTTAGTCCTTAATCCAATTAACGCTTGTTATTTTAGTCCTTTCCGTTACTCAACTAACAAAAAAAGCTGACGTGGCAAACGAAGTGCACTGTTGACATAGTAAATGTTGACGTGACGAATAAAATAATAATAAAAAAATAATTTATTATTTTATAAATGCCAAGTCAGCATAAAATAATAAAAAAATAATAATAAATGTTACCTCAGATCCATGTCAGTTTAGAATTTTAAATTTTAATTGATCAACACAGAAGAGCACAGAAGAGCACAACCCAGAAAAAATCATACAAACCTAGAATATCAAACACAAAGAACACAAGAAAATCAAACTCAGAAAAATCATAAATGAATATTGTACAAAACAAAATCAATCCACATATATACATAAACCAAATTAATAAATAAATAAAACTTGAATTCAGATCTGGTAATTCGTTAGTTTCTCCATTTTCATCTCTCTCTCTCAAACATAGAAAAGAAACAAAACAAATCTAAAGTTGGGCTTTGAATCTAACAACAACCCATGAATACAACAATTACAACCAAATCTGAACAAGGTGGAAACCCAGATCAACAAAATCATAACCCACAATTACTGAGTGAATCGGGTGAGTCCTGGACCAAGTTAGGGATCGGGTTGAGGAAAAGCACAGACTTGGCCGCCACGAGCTTCTTCCTCTGGGGATAGCGCGGGCCGTAGATCCTGCCGGAGAAGCAGGGGATACCATCGGTGAAGGCGTTGATCGAAGTTTGTTGAGCGGCAGCGTTGGAGGACGGTGGAGATGACGTGCAATGGAGAGAGATGGAGGAGGATAGGAGGTAGAGCGAGTTGAGTCGGTGGGCAGTGATTCGGGAGTCGCGGATTTGGGCTAGGGCACCGGGTTTGAGGTACTTGTGGAAGTGGAAAGGCTCAGATTTGGTTGGTGAGAAAGAGGAGAAGGGTTTGGTAGATGCTCTGATTCTACGGTTCATGGTGAATGAAGAGAGAGAGAGAGAGAGTGTGGGGCATTGAGGAAATGGAGTAGTGAAAAAAAATTGGGTTAAGTTTTGGGTTTGGGTTCTGAAATTTTGTCTAAGTAATTGTGGGTTATGATTTTGCTGATCTGGGTTTCCACCTTGTTCAAATTTAGTTGTAATTGTTGTATTCATGGGTTACTGTTAGATTCAAAGCCCAACTTTAGATTTGTTTTGTTTCTTTTCTGTGTTTGAGAGAGAGAGATAAAGATGGAGAAACTAACGAATTACCAGATCTAAATTCAAGTTTTATTTATTTATTTATTTTTAATTTGGTTTATGTATATGTGGATTGATTTTGTTTTGTACAATATTTATTTATGATTTTTCTGAGTTTGATTTTCTTGTGTTCTTTGTGTTTGATTTTCTGGGTTTGTATGATTTTTTCTGGGTTGTGCTCTTCTATGTTCTTGATGAAGAGGATGTTAGATCTAAATTTATGTGTTTTTTATTTTTAATTCTGTTTTTTTTTTTAAATTGATCAATTAAAATTTAAAATTCTAAACTGACATGGATATGAGGTGGCATTTATTATTATTTTGCTAACTTGGCATTTATTAAATAATAAATAATTTTTTTATTATTATTTTATTCATCATGTCAGTATTTACTGTGTTAACAGTGCACTCCATTTGCCACGTCAGCTTTTTCTGTTAGTTGAGTGACGGAAAGGACTAAAATAACAAGCGTTAATTGGATTAAGGACTAAAAGTGGTAAAATAGAAATGTAGGGACCAAAATAGAAATGACCCCAAAATGTAGGGACGAAAAGAGCATTTACGCCTAATTTCAATGAAGGTTTATTTTTTGAAATCCACTCCCTTTTTTTTTTAATGAGAAATACTATGTCCACAACATTTTTATAACACTTTCACAATAAATCCTAAGTAATAGGTTGTTATTAATTGTTACGAGTAGACAAAAAAACAATTAAAAGTATGGATTCAAATTAGAACTAATAACAACTTAGAGCATCCGCAGCCCAAATGCTATATGGCATATGTTGAGATATTTTAGCATTTCAGTCTTCAAATGTTGCTCCAACCGGACTTGCAAAAACTTCCAATTGTAAAAAATTTTACAATACTGCTACAGTACCATCTTATTTCTAAGATGGTACTGTAGCAACATTGTATAATTATAAATTATGATTATATTATCTAATTCTTCTCTCTCTTCCTTTCTTATTCTTTCATTTTCCTCTCTCTTGTTTGTTCTCTCCTCTTCAGACCCAAAACCATGGTGGACATGAACGCCATCACCAAACCACCATGGCCGGACTCACTGTCACAGGCCTTACCGCAAGCCACCTGACCCAGCCTCTCTCTTCTCTCTCACCCCCTCTCTCTCTTGCCATCGCTGCCAACGCCAAGCTTCTCATCTTCTTCGTGGATTGTGGTGGATCATCTTCTCCGTGGATCGTCTTCTCTGAGTTCTAGATTGGGGTTTTTTTTTTTTTTTTTTTTTTTTTTTTTTGGTGGGTTCATGGTGGTGGAGTTGGGGGTTGTCGTGGTTTGGTTTGATTTTGATTTTGTGAGTTGCCGTGGTTGCCGGAGTTTGTGGCTGGGGTTTCAAGAGAACAACAGTTTGGGTATGTTCTAGTAGCAGGTGGTTGTGATTTGGGTATTGGGTATTGGGTTTTTGTTTTTATTTGGGTTTTGGGATATATTATTTTATTGTGTGAAAATATTATTTTAATGAGTAGGATAGAGAAATAAAAGTTGGGATGTTGGGAGTATTGTAAAATTGAATTGTATAATCGATAAAGTGACTTTTTGGGATGGTAAAATAGGATAAGATGAGAATTCCGGCTGTGGATGCTCTTACCACTATGATTAGTTGTAAAAATATTATAATAATGCTGTGAATATATCACTTATTTTTTCCAATTGGACTTTGTTGTCCACAGTTTTGTTAGATGGGCCCTTTTATGTAAGAGTAAATGTTCGGTCAGGGCGTGGCGTAAAACCAATGTTTTTCGCCAGCCAATAGGAAGCTGCCACGTCATCTCTTTTTAAATAGCCCTCAGACCGAAGCTTGCCCGAACTCTCTCTCCTCTCTTATTTTTCTCTCACTCTCTCACTTCCACCAGGGGTTTTTCTCTCTCTACCTCCCTTTTCCTGACGCTCCTCTCAACCCCAACTGTGCCTCCAGTAGGGGCGAAGCCACGTAGTGGCTTGGGGAGGCCCCGACCCCTGCAAAAAAAAAAAAAAAAAAAAAAAAATTCCATTAGAGTAGGTAGAAAAAAAAATTGGGCCCCCCAATATTGGACAACTGCCTCCCCTGCCCAATTCTCAACAATTCTCCCAAGCCCAGCTTTAGTTTTAGGCCATATAACCTTATGTACTCCAAATAAAACAAGCTGGCCCGCTCAAGTCCAAACACTAAAAACAAAACTTCACTTTCTCTTCATCTCAAAAATCCACCCACTGACCCACGAAATCCCTTTCTTTACTTCTTATTCTTTTGTTTTGTCTTCTTTGATACACTTTCATTTGCATTGGTACCATTGCCTACCTACCAGCCCCCAAAACTCCAGTCCTCTATACTCACAGTCCCACAAAAAAAAAAAAAAATCCTAACCAATTTTTTCTTTCTTCATCAGCTCTAGTTTTGGAACTTGGTGACTGGTGAGTTTTTTTCTCTTTCTTAAGCATTAGACATTCATCTCTTTTTAGTGTCTTTTTTATTTATTTTCTCAACTATCTACACCTAAATATTCACATGCTTTTTATATTTTCATAGATTTTTAGAGAAATACATGATTGAAGGCATGGGTAGATTGTTTGTGATGGGTCTTGAAGGGAAGATTTAAAGTTGAAGGCAGTCAGGCAGAGGCAGTAGGCATTGCCACACGGGTGACTCATTTTTGCACTTTGTGAAGACAAAGTTTCTAAAGTAAAATTGTTTTGTTTGATTTATTACATATTTTTAATTAGTTAGATATCATGTGGCTGTGGATGTGGCTGTGGGTGTTGTTAAATTGTTTGGTTTATGTTGTGTACCAATACTTATGTGTTTAATTTCTATTTTTGTTTGAGGGGTTATTATTAATTAAAGTCGTATTAAAAATGGGTTGTATGTTTAAATTATAGTGGAAATTTTGTTTTTTCTTGAGTATGAATAACATCCATATAACTAAGTAAAAATTTCTAATTAAAATTTTATTTTTTAAACTTCTTTTCAAGTTAATTTTTGAGTCATATTCTTAAAGCTAAAAGAATTATGAGCAAATGAAAAACAATTAATGCATTCTTTAAGAAAAAAGATGTTAGCAATTCAGAAATTAGGACATCTGTAGCTGTAGAAACAAATGTTAATACTTCAATGTCTGATGAACACCCTGACCCCTCCAAATGTTCAAGAATTCAATTTGAAGAGATAGATCGTGATCCAAGATCACATAAACAAATATGTGAATTCTCTATCAACAAACAAGATGAAATCCGTCGAGCTTATCTCAAAGAAGGTCCATATCAACCTAAAAATATAGACTATCCATACAACGATGATACTCATCGTCGTCGATTTCAACCTTCATGGTTCAAATCGGCCCTCCTATGTAAAAATTCATGGCTACGCCTCTGGCCTCCGGCACAGCCATTGCTCCGCCTCGCCAGTTTTGACAAGAGCCGGCTTGGTCTGTCAGATTACCCTGAAACCCACAAATCTCTTTCCCCACTACCGCCCACACTATGCTCTGAAATCTTCTAAAAGCAGTAGATGGTGTCAATCAACTGCTTGTTGTTTGTCTCCGTTGAAGTCCGACTGTTCTTGGAGTGGTTCTTGAGCACGCTACTCTGGCTATTCCAGACAACTATTTCCCTAAGGTAGTTGTTCTGAAATTCATTGTCAAAGAATCTATTTAGCGGCTTTGTGCGTGTGTTTTTGGTAATGGGAAATGTAATGGTTGCAGAATTATGCTTATTATTAGTTCTAAGTTTGGAATTTTATGAGTTTTAATTAAAATTCAGTTTTTATATTGCCTGCATTTTTTGTCTATTGTATCAAAATGCTTAAATCCTTGTAATTTGTATTCAAAGGGTTATTATTAGGTTTCTAATGATGAAAGTTAAAACCTTTGAACAAAAACCCAGTTAAATCCTTGTAATTTGTTTCACACTCTCTCTTTGAACAAAAACCCAGTTGGAGTTTTGTAGTTTCAAACCGCCAGATCTATCTCTACAGTGTTAGGTACGTGTAGTTCTTGTTTTCTCTATGCTTTTCACTCCAATGGGTGTTCTGGGTTTTGCTAAAGATAAGATTTTTTTTTATCAGTTTTTATCTGGGCTTTTCTAGTTGGGTTTTTAAACTAGGAAAGTTATGAATTTTCTCTGTTAAGTGCTGCACATTTGGTTAATTCAATTATTTTGTGTTGGTGATTTTACCTCTCTTTTCTTCATTCTTGTTTTGGCCTCTTTTGGGGGTTTACAATTTATATCTCTGGAAATGTGTAGCT
Organism: Quercus robur; assembly: GCF_932294415.1. Lineage (NCBI taxonomy): Eukaryota > Viridiplantae > Streptophyta > Magnoliopsida > Fagales > Fagaceae > Quercus > Quercus robur. Next base: position 61,446,446 of record NC_065537.1, read on the forward strand.
CAATGTTTGTCCTTTATAGCCCCAATGGCTGCGAACTTCATTTGTTTTTTGCTTTTCTTGTTGGGTTGTTTCCTTTTTCTCTTTTTTGTTAATAAAAAAGAAAACTTGCAGTTTCTGGGAATGTGCTAATTTATCTTTGTTTTGTGTTCCACTAAGCTTTTCTGCTGGACTAGTGGGTTAATCTTTGCCGTGCTTTGTTTTGGTAACATTTTTATCTATTTGGTTGGGGTTTTTGACTATGTTTTTCCTTATATTTTTGTTTGTCTTAAAAAAAATTGCAAGAAAATGGGGTTAATCTCCAGAAAGATTTTCCCAGCATGTGAGAGCATGTGTGTTTGTTGTCCTGCTTTGAGATCAAGCTCTCGACAACCTGTTAAGCGGTACAAAAAACTGCTTGCAGAGATCTTTCCTAAGTCTCTTGTTAGTTTCTTTTTCTGATCTGTTGCTTAAATGTGTTAATTTTTTATTATTCCTATGGTTTAATTTCTGATAGTGTAATATAAGCCTATAAGGTGCTATGTTTATGTTATGGTTGAGCTTACAGACATCCAAGGTAGCTAAGCCTTGATTAAGATTAAATCTAACTAGTGGTTGTCAATGTGACTATTAGATTATGTAGTACAAGTGTCGCTGTGACTTATGCTCTTATTTAACAAAAGTTAGTTGTAGTGCCATTATATTCTCATGACTAGGACAATATGCTTCCTTCTTTGAAGCAAAGAATATGCATGTCTTTTTCGCATATCACCCTTGGAATGGCTTTTTTTTTAAGAAAAGCTGGCCTTGACCTTCGCTACCATTTGTTTGTTTTGGAATGCTAGCCCTCTGATTGGATCATTGGATCTCGGAATAGGATCTGAAACTGGTTAATATACTTAAGAATGATGCTAGTCTTTGAAGCAAATATGTGCGTTGTCTCATCCTTGTGTGACATAAATGTGTCTATATTTTATCTTTCATTATCCTTCTTTCCACAAGTTTTTCTTTTTTTGTTTGGTCAAAGAAAGCTTGAGTCTTTAGTCCTACTCTATCTTAGTTATATAGGAAAGTAAATTGAGTTTAAGTATTATGAGTTTGATACTTAGCTACTTGAAGTGTTTCTTAATAGATCTTTTGCCTGGAAATTTAGTCTATTTTACTATTTCCACCTATCAATAACTAGAAAAATGATCAAAATATATCGCAGGATGGCCCTCCAAATGAAAGAAAAATTGTTATGTTAATATGCTACAAAAAACCCGGTTCGGACCCCTAACGTATGGTCTCTAAATTTGTTGTTCTACTTGTGTGTCTCCCAGTAAAAGTGACTTTCATTGAAATTAGTGAGCCCAGTGCTGAATATTTTTGGTACTTTTTTTTAAACAGATTGCGAAGTATCTTGAAGAAAGGTGCTACAAAGAACTGCGAGTTGAGCACATCAAGTTCATCAATATTGTGTGGGAAAGGTTTACAGGACTGGCAGCTGAGGTGGAAGCTGCTAAAATTGAGAGGGACAATTTTGAACGGAAGCATTAGAGCGGGAACGGATAGCCAAGCGCAGAGCTGAGAAGTATAGAGTCGCAGCCCGAACTGCTGAGGAGAAAGTGCACAAGTTTAGGATTGCTTTGATTACGTCTTGGGTTATGATTGGGTTGTATTTTGTTGTTCTTGCATAAGTTCTACCATTAAGAAGTATTGTAGAAATATATTTTTCTTTTGGATACATAAACTTCAACATTTACCTTTAGCAGCCACTTGTATGATTCAAAAATTGTTTTTGAATGGAAGATTTTGCTTGGGTATTATCTTATTCATTACACTTCGACTTCAACTTGCATCCTTACAGAATTTGTGAATGCAAGTCTTAGGTTCCTATTGAGGGAAATAAATCATTGCCCATGACTATGTATTAATTAGGGCTCTTGTTCTAATAGCCTTGTAATCAAAGTACACATTTCAATAAAGTTTTGTTCATTATTGGATAAAACTCTTGCATCAATTCATGACTGTATAGGCAACATCAAAATTGTTCAATTTGAAATATAAAGGCACACAATCAATTACATTTTAGTAGTAAAACTAATATATAAAAAATAAATAAAGACTAAATTTTATTACATTCTTCTTGGTTTGTACTCTAAATCCTTGTAAAAGTTTTTGTAAATTGAACAATGAAACTACCCTAAGAGTCAAAATTATAAAATACATTCAATATTTCAATGATGCTTAAAATTAGCCTATTGACAACAAGATATGGCTTCAATACATCATGGAATGCTTGTAACAGGTTCTACTTTGAAAAAATTCAGTTACAACCGAAGGCCATTTTTGATAGAGCTACTATTTTCCTAGCAGAGTACCAAAACTTCATATTCTTAACAGTTTTTATGTCAAGATTTATTCTTGCATTCCAGATTAGACGTAGTGGGCCATTGTTCTAGCCCCCTTTTTGACAGTTTCTCCACCATCTGACCAAAAAGCTGGAAAAAAGACAAGCACTCCATTGCTGCATTAGCCTAGGTCGACTTCAAGATACATGGTGCTTCAATTGATCATGGAATGTTTCAAAAGCTTTTCTCAAAAGATACATTAAACTTTTGGCCAGTAAAGGCCAAATTTTTTTCCTATTAACAAGAAAATAAAGGACATATGATCATTACTCCATATAACATTTCAGCCTCAGTAAATGAAAACATAAAACAAACTAGGCTATTCATATAATCAAAATCATTCCAATTTGGTTAAATGTAGCAATGAAAACGTGTAAGGTGCACAATAGAGGACTCCAAATTAGCTTTTGCTTATAAGGGGGCGAGTCAAGATGGAAGTTTCTGCTGGAAATAATTTCTAGAAATACAAAGAGGAGCCACCCGTGTCCAAAAAAGCAACACCCACAACAAAGGAAGCACTGCTTACAACAAAAGGAAGGTGGTGGGTGCTGATTTGGTTAGAGAGGGAGATGGAGAGTGAAGAGTGGGTTTTAGTCTGAAATGCTACTGTCGCTGGTGTATCAGAAACTACCTGAAACTCCTGAAATTAACTGGTATAGTCCGTTATTTTAGGCAGCAAGAAACATAAGGTTGAGGTATACTGGTTTTGTTTTTGGTGTTAAAAATACTGGTAAAACGGCTGAATTATCTAAATTAGATATCTTGGCACATGGGTTCTCAATTCTCATGACTTTAGTGTTAAAGAAAGATATTGCTTGATAGAGGACAGAGTGCTTGTTGGATAGAAAGTTAACATGGGAAAATAAGGTGTTACACAACATGAAAACAGAAAACAATCTAAATGGACAAAGTGAGCATCCATTGATTACCATCCAAGAAAAAAAGTCAATTATGGGAGATCGTTTTCTGCAATGTCAGCAAAGATAGAGGAAAAAAATTTCCATACTTCATTCATGTGTTGGATGGAGGACTGAAATATAAACTGAAGATAAAATATATACGACTATTCAAGTGGGGAACATTTTGGGATAGACCAAAAAACGGAAAATAGAAAATCTAAGAAGTGAGTATTGGCTAATTGCATTGATTACAGTCCAATGATGTTCAGCCCCATGAGCAAAAAGTGAAAAATAAGAGTTCCATGTAAATGAATTAGCATGAATTTATTCCAGTAAATGAATTAGCACCTTCATAAAACCCACATACACAAATGGTCTTATTTAACTTAATTTCACATCACTAACCCAGTGCAAGTTCACCAAAGGCCACAAAATATGTATATGAAAATCAATAGTTTTAATACTTTTTTGTCAATAAAACTTGAGCAAAATTTTAAAAACCTACTAATATGAACTCACGCACAATAAACATAAATATTGTGGTAAACTTACATAATCTCTCAAATTAAACCCTCCAATATATAATTAAACCGCAGTCCAAATAACTATCAAACACCAACCATTTAATTTAGTCCTGCAACTTAAAGATCTGATTCCAGCTACTCTTTGCCCTCAAGATCCAATCTTTAAAAACCCAAATCACTTTTTAGAGCAGTTCATCCAATCACTTGAATCTTCATTACTTATAACCACTAAAACCCTGTCAGAGTTCTTTTCTTCTAATGAGAGCTAAAAAAACCACAGGAGAAAGATTTTAGACTGATCAAGCTTGCGGATTGGGTAGAGATTTTCTTAAGTAGTCCACTTCTTTACCAAGTTACCATCATCTATCAAATATAGACAGGTCAAGAAAAAGTTAGCTGACTAACCACCAGGGAATGTTGAACCACTAAGCTGTTCTTAGCAATGGAATTGAACGTGTGGTTACCCACTATGCTTTAACAGATAATCAAAGCCATTCATCAACCAAAAAAAAAAAATTTGAAATTTGAAATTTTTTTAATTAATGTTTCACTTTTTAATTGTGAACATGACAAATTTTTAGATCGGTGTTTTTTCCTATGTGTCACAACATCATTAATTGTAGGAAAGCGAAAAAAGAATTTCTATGTTTTTTCCTATGAATTCAAAATTCAGGGGAAAGCAAAAAAAGAAATACAAATCTAACAAAAAAAACTTCCAAATAAAAATCAAACGTAACCTAAATACAAAAATCAATAAAACATAAATCAATTCAAATTTCAGGGGCAAACAAAAAAGTACAAATCTAACAAAAATCTTCCAAAAAAAAAAAAACAAAATCTAACCAATACAATAATTGACAAAACATAACTCAAGAAATTGAAAAAAATAAATGGGAAATTAGGGTAATAGGTGGCCAAACCTTAGGCTTTATTTGGCACAAAAAATTAGTATTCTGCTATTGGAGAGAAAAAGATGGAAGAGAAACGAAAAAATTAATTGGGAAGATGGAATATAATTACATCAAAACACTACCACGTTTAGAATTTATTTAAAAATGAAAAAAAAAAAAAACCCAATCCCTAATTTAATTCGAATACCCCAAACTAAAGCATTCTTACCCAGATACCTTAATCAAAATCAAATTTAATCCAAACACCTAAATCCATATCAATCCGACCAAAATAATCAAATCTAAATAATAATTAATCCATAAATTTTAACAATGAAAAAAAAAAAAAAAAAATTACCTGTGGAGTTACAGGAGTCTGATGGTGGTGTACATCTAAAGTTTTAACCGGTTAATTTTTTTTTTTTAACCGTGGTAAACTTGTAATCAGAAAAGGCCCACAATAAAGCCCAGCCCAGCCCAGCCCGTATCTAGAAAAACCCGTCTAGTAACAATAGTAGGGCCTGTGTTTGCTTCACACTGTAATTGCATCGCCAATTCGATTTCTTTCTGGCGGAGAAAGAGAAGAAAGTAGAGAGGGTAGCAGAGAGAGAAGGTGGAAAAAAATGGCAGGAGTGGTGGGAGGAGAGGAAGAGTTGGAGGAGTTCTACGTGCGGTACTACGTGGGGCACAAGGGGAAGTTCGGGCACGAGTTCTTGGAGTTCGAGTTCCGCTCCAATGGCATGCTTCGCTACGCCAACAACTCCAACTACAAGAACGACACCATGATTCGCAAGGAGGTCTACGTCACCCCAGCCGTCCTCAAAGAGTGTCGCCGTATCATCCTCGAAAGCGAGGTTTCTCTCTCTTCTCTAACTCTAACTCTAACTCTTAACTCTCTTTTTTAGGGTTTTGTTTTTTTGTTGATTTTTTGGTTGTGGAGTTCTTGTTTGGTTGCTGAGAAAATTGGAGGAATTAGTTGATGTTTTACTTCTAGTTGTAGATGATTTAGCTGTTTCTGTAACATATTTTATTGCAACTTGAGCTTCGGCCACCACAGTCCACGGCTACGAATTTCTGCTTCTTACTCTACTCTACTCTTTTCTATTTGTTCACAAGCCGGAATGGCCGAAATTGACCGATCCAAGGTGGAACAGGGGTTTCTCGTTCAGAACATATTTCTTAGACGTATTTAATTATTGGGAATTGAGGCGGCAAGATCGAATCAATTTATCTCATGTCCTTGAGAAGATTCGATTGCTGTTATTAACACTCCTATACATTTTTTTTTTTTTTAAGTTCCTAGCCGATACCATCAATTACCCACCCACCATCACGAAGTCGGATATTTGCAGAGTTAGAATTAAGTTTGTTCTTAGAAGCACTGAGAATCTCTCTATTTTGATACTTCTCCCTAGCCCTTAGAAGTTGGAAGGCTGGCTACATTGATGCATTCTGGGCAGGATCACTTTCAGATAGGCAGGCTATCTCGAGATATTGTCTTTTTTCTGGGAGGAAATCTTATAACATGGAAAAGCAAGAAGAAGAAGAAGAAGAAGAAGAAGAAGAAGAAAACACAAAATGTAGTTGTTCCAGTGGTTACAACACTTTCTTTTCTTTTCTTTTTTTGGTGGGTTTGCTTGGGTTTCATTTGATTGTTTGTGGGTTTTGTTGGGGTTTTGTTCATTTGTTTGTGCGTTTTGTTTCATAGTATTTTCAATGATTTGTTTTGGGTTTGTCTTTATTTTTAATTTCTTTTATCTTTTTATGGGTTTGTAATGCAAATTATGTGTTTGATGAAATGCTTCTATGAACTATCTATGAGTTGTGAAGTAATAACTAATAAGTAATTGAAGAAGGTAAGCAAATTATGTGTTTTACTTGAGGTAGCTGGAATATTATGTAGAAACAGTTTCACGATTGTAAGAAAAGCATCCCATTATCCCAAGAGATCTGAATGGTATGCGTTCTAATGGAAAATCAATGTAACAATAAGGTCTTGAAGTGCTTTCATTGTAGAATGTCCCAATAAAGTCTTCACACCTGCTATTAAGCTTTTTATGAGCATGGCTTACGGATAGGATTGCAGTCAAACATGAATCATATATGCTTATGTGCTTGAATTTGTTGGGATTAAGTTTATAGTTCAGAATCCTTAATACAAAATTTTCAAATTCACAGTACTAGAACCTTACAAGAGTTATCTAACTGTTTCATCTTGACATGATTTCTTGGTGTTAAAATTAGATACATTTGACTAATACCTCTGTCATATTCCTGTTTCCTTTGTTTTCTTTATAATTTTTTGAGTTATGGGTTTTTTTTTACTATTAAATTCAGTGAAAAGGTAGAAAATGCAAAATGGAGGCTCAAGTGTTCTGTTCCTCCCCATAACCTTGGTGTACTATCTTTTTTCTTCAAAAATTACCAATGCACTAAGTCAATTTTTTTTTTGATAGGTAATAACAAATTTATTGATAATAGAAGTACAATGGATTTACGATAGTAAACTCATTGCACTGAAAAAAATACAAAAAAAAAAAGCTTATTAGTGCACTAAGTCAATGAAACTATAAGCCCATGGGGACATTTATACTAATGCATTCACTACACTGATTTGCTTAGACTATGTAAAATAATCTGCTATTTTTTTTTTTTTTTTACTTATTTAGAAAAATGCAAAAGCGGGTGCTTATAAAAAACCCATTCATTTAGGTGTCCTTTCTAGTTGATATAAAACACAAGATATTTTTTTTAGTTTGCTATGACTAAAAATATTTAGTCATCAACTTGTCAATTGGACTATCAATATTACCTCATGTATTTAAAATTAAAATACAATAGGATTAAGAAAATAATAATTAAAAAATATATTTTATTGATCTTAAATCCAAATCCAAATTTAGGTATCCAAACAATGAAATTTCAAATGATGAATTTCAAATCCTTCATTGTTTAAAAAGACCCAAACAAAGAATTTTAAAATCAAAGGATTTCAAATTAAGGCATTTTAAATCAATGGATTTCAAATCCAAATCCAAATCCAAATCCAAATGTTGCCATCCAAACACAACCTTGAGGAATTTGGTTGAATTTGATGCTTACTCTTTTGCTGCGTGGGGATTAGTGAAGAGTCTTAGCTCTTTCGATGCGTCTATGAAAAATAATGTCTGTGTTCTTTTAAGGATTGATTAGAGATGGAGGTTTGAACCCACTGTTTATGCTTATCACATTGTGCTACTTTTGATTGGTTTTTGTAGGGTTTAGGGTTTCTATTGTGTGTGTGAGAGAGGGTCTAGTGTGGAATGAACTTCAGGATTTGATGTGTTTGAGGAATATTGGTTGAATTCAATGCTTACTCTTTTGCTGTGTGGGGATTAGTAAAGAGTTTTAGCATTTTTGATGCGTCTATGAAAAATAATGTGTGTGTGTGTGTGTGTGGACATATGATTAGAAATGGAGGTTTGAACCCACTGTTTATGCTTGTCATATTTATGACTAGGCTTAAGAAATCGGGGTTTGAGTTTCAAGCATTTTGTGCCTTTATAATGTGTGAGATTTGGTTGTACTTTTGTCTTGTTTTTTATTCAGAATCTGATTGAGTTGGGGGGTTTTTGAGTTATCATATAAATTTGATTATGTTTACGTTTTCCGCTTCTGATCTAGTATATGTGTTTTTTGTTCAGATTCTAAAGGAAGATGATAACCAATGGCCAGAACCCGACCGCGTTGGGAGGCAGGAGCTTGAGATTGTGATGGGGAACGAGCATATCTCTTTTACTACTTCAAAGATTGGATCCCTTGTTGATGTGCAGAGCAGTAACGACCCTGAAGGGCTTCGCATATTCTATTACCTTGTTCAGGTCAGCTTATTAGTACATTTATTTTATGTTTTACGGTGCATTTCTCTTTTGTAGTTTGTAATGTATATGTTTTGATCTCTAAGTTTCATTTCCTAGCTTCTTTCTAATTGTGGTTTAAGTCATGAATTGGTATCTGATACTAGTTTCCAAATCCCAGAACATCTTCTTTGTTATCCTTAGTTTCTTCACTTGTCATGGGTCTATCACAATTTTGGGTTCAGTTCTAAGCAGTCATATCGAAGGACTTATTATAATCAAGTCCACTTCTGGACTTTTGTTGGGATCTTACATGGAGTGAAACAAGGTAGTTAGAGCCTTAAGATAACATGGGTACACACGTATGTAGGTAACAATGAGTATGATTTTAGATAGGATAGAGTAGCAGAAAAGTATACATATGGTTGATGTTGATTAGTTTTAAAAAGGCCATAAAACTGACCATAATTTAATTTGGATTCAGGCACTTGAATTGAGTTATGTTATTGTGCTTACCCAAAAGAATGTCATCTATATCTGTGGTTTATGTTTATTAAGTGGGATGTGTATATATTTACTTGGAATTTTAGTTATTCTTTAGGAAGTAATTTTTTATTACTCATTTTATAATTAGCACTTATCAAAGGAAGATTTGAAACGTGTCTTTAAAAACCATGTTGATGGCTAGTCAATGATGCATTTTGCAAACATCTCTACTTCTTTTCTACCTATGTACTTGGGCAATGCCCATTCTTAATTTTTAACATTTTTTTTTTTTGATAAATCCATTCTTAATTTTTAACATACCCTTGTTTGGGGTAAATAAAAGTATCTCTACTTCTTCAACTGTCAATTTAGAATCATAATAGTCGAATCTCATAGAGACCAAACTCTGTCTGACTACTAAGAAGTAAGAACTGTTGTTCCCCAGAGAGTTCTACAGTAAATAAAATTCTAGGGTATATCTCCTCCTCTTGATTTTTGCTTATCTCTCAGGCCCATTAGTGGATGCCTCTGGAATTGCTGCTTCTAACATTTAGATGGGGAAAAACTGGTCTACGATTGTTTTTGGCTTTTAAGTAGAAGGTTTTGCTTTTAATCTACAGAAATTGTTTGGACAAGTTTTGAGGGTTGTAACTTCTTTTAAAAGGGGGGGGGGGGGGGGATTTGAGGTTTGTACTTGCCACTTTTTATGACTTTCATGTTATTATTTTGTTGTTGTAACTGGTATGTGAATATTACATGTACTAATTGCTAATCATCAAGGCAGTACACTGTTATATTATTGTTCATGGTTCTACTATCAAATGGAGTCACTAATCGATAGAATTAATGCCATTGTTCCTTGAAAAGAAATAAGTGAAAAGAAAAGGTTTGTAGCATATCATACAGTTAATAGAATGAAATAATGTCATCTTGATGAAACTTTGACATGTATCAGATTTTAAATGCTGTGTGAAACTGAATGGTGTGGGTTTGTTTTGATTGGACATTCAAATATTTAGTTAAAAGATACAACAAAATACAACATGACTCATATATAATTCTCTTCATTCTTTTTTCTTTGTTACCTTCTTTTTTCTCATTTCTCTGATACTTTCTTGTACATAGTTCAGAGCTATATACAGTGGACATGGCAGTGAGTTTTGTGTTTTGATCTGGAGAGGTTTTTTCTTGTGACTGAGATGTTTGGTCAAAATAAAAAATGAGCCAAAACATCAATTTGATATGAAATCAACCAGTGACTTGTAGGTGTAGTGGGTGCCGTGGGTGAACTAGTTTGGATAGCATTGAGAAAATAGGAGTTTAAAAATTCCTTTGGGCATTTCAAAACATGAATTGCAGAATCATTCACTTGCACATAGGTTGATACCATGTATCCTTCAAGTGTTTTAAAAAAATGTTCAGAAAACTTTTGTTCAATTCTTCTACCCTACCTAATGACTTAAATCTATGGTAAACATGAGAATTGCAAGTTGCCAAGGTTGTTAAGTAAGAAAGGTAGATGGCATAGCTCAACCTCAAAGTTTCTTTAGAGCATGGAGCACCTTGAGTTATGTAGTTTTACATAGTTCTTATTTATATTAGCATAAATATTTGTATCACGTTTACTATAAAATAATAAATATTACATGAACTCTAGTTACAGTAATACCAATAACTACATTACCAACGTTGTCCTTTTGCCATGTCCATGTCAAACTTTAATCAAACTATGTATAAATTTATTTCTGGAGTAGAATCGCCCCAGCTGTATTACTTTAGAATTCAACTTACATGAGCCAACAGTTTATTAGAAGCCCTCTAAAGTAGTCAACATGATATACATGATGTAATGGTTCAAGAATCAAGATTGCAAAAATATGGATAAAATTCCTTATACATTACCAACTTCTGCTTGTGACTACCTTGTTAACAATTTTTTGCTTTAGATTTTTGAAACGGAAAAAATAATCCATATTTTCTAAATATCAGTTGTGTCTAAAGTGGAAACAACTTACCTAGGGCGTCAACAGTTATAAATTTTTCTCTTCTTCATCCCTCTACCCATTTTTTATTAGTCGGAGTGCATAATTTGTGCCTTTCTAGGGCTTGAGAGATGTTTTGCACGGTGAGCTTACAGGCTCATAATCGTAGGGGATTTGGCCAGCATGTTATTTTCAGGAGAAATTTAGTTTGTGGCCCATGATATGAAGGTGCAAGTTTCATAGTCAATGGGTTCTAATTACAGGATTACAGTAGCTATTATCCTTTTGGATTTCCTTCTTGTTGTTTTTGTTGTTGTTCTTATGGTTATTGTACTCTACTCCTTTCCTCTTTCTGTTAGTTGAGATCTGGTCTTCTTTCATTCTCTATTGCTCTTTGGTGTCTCTGTTTTCTGATTATTGGATATTTATGTCATTACTGTTTATCCACATTTTTACATCCCTCACCCTGGTTCTTATGGGTCTTTTGTGGTTGCAGGACCTGAAGTGCTTCGTATTCTCTCTCATTTCACTCCATTTCAAGATCAAGCCAATTTAAGACGATAAATCACTAGGGCCTGGTGTTTTCTATGCAATGTGCATTGGAGTTGTGTTTGCTACTGTAACAGTACCCTTATTTTTGCCATTTGATAGCTTAGTACTTCAATTGTTACCACCAGTATGTTTGTGGGGGTGATTAATTGGATTTAGGAATATGTGAACACAAAGGTTGGAATGTTACAATATGTTACCAAAGCTTCAGCTTTCTGGTATACTAATTGTTTCCCATGGTTTTGCTATTTTTCTATGTTGTGTGGGTGGGTGTTACTTTTTGTTCAAGATTAACTATGAGGTGAAAGGAAAGCATGGTGAATGCGAAATACATGATTATGGTAATCCAGAAGCATTTCTGAATCAGTAGCTTCTGAGAAGTTTTAAGAAGCATTATGCTTTCTAGTTAAGCTAGCCATATAAAGGTTGTAAATCTTTCAGTTTCATTGCTATAACTGCCTTCATGTAGATGGTTAACATCAGCAACAAGGTTCTACATGAAATTCTACTTGAAAGAAATATGTGGAAAATTAGTTGGATGCTTAGGATTTCAATTAGCAATTGCAGAATGTTTGGTTGGAAAAGCTACACATCTGTATTCTACAGGAGCAAGAGAGGGGCAAAAAATTGAAATTAGCCTTAGTTTGTGTTTGGTATCTCTATTTCTTCAGGTTTTGAGGCATTGCAATGCAACTTTTCAGTTTGTTTGCTTGCTCTATTTTGTTGTATATTTGGAGAATGCATGAACACCCTTTCCAATAGGGGGTGTGCAGAAAACCCACCAACCTATCAAACCCGACCCGTCGGGTTGGGTCGGTTTTTAAGGCTTGGTGGGTTGGGTTGGGTTGGGTTACAAAAATTTTTTTTATGGCGGGTCAGGTTGGGTCCCATATTTAATATATATTTAAAATATATTTTATATTTAATATTTTTTTTAAATCAATTGTAGGGTACTTTTATATATATATATATATATATATTTAAATATATATTATATATTTAATAATTTTTTAAAAAAAAACCAGCTGTAAAACAGCATTTCCTTAGTTCCTCTTACTAATACTAATTTAATATATATATATATATATAATATATTATATAATTAATAAATTTTTTAAAATAGTCAGTTCTTCTTATCCTATATAAAAATCAATTAGTTCACACAAATCTTAATAAATTATTATTGTTGTTTAGTCATTAGTGGTTTGTCTTTAAGGAGTTATATTGATACTAATCTTTAGGTTTTTTTAATATATTAATTTTTTTTTTCTACTCAATTTAATAATAACAAAAAAATTTGTCAAACCCATGGGTTCAACCTGACCCAACCCGACCCATGTGGGTTAGGTTGGGTTGGGTTGGGTTGGACTTATGTGATGGGTTGGGTTGTGTTGGGTTGAATTTTTTTTGACCCACCATGATGGATTGGGTCAAAAAATCCCTTCAACTTGACCCATGCACACCCCTACTTTTCAAATAACAATAATATTTTAACAGTTTCGTTAGTTGCCCGGTTTTGAAACAATGTGTGAAATTAGTATCTCGAGTTTTAGAAACTTGAGATTTAATTAGAACTTGAGTTTCTAAAGCTCGAGTTCATGTTTTTGTGCTATCCTTAGCTAGAAATCGAGTTTATAAGACTCGAAATCTGCAAAATAAAGCCATATCCACAATTTCAAACGGCTCATTACAAAATCTCAAAGTTCAAACACTCACTCACTCGAACACCCATTCACACCGCCCTCTGAAACTCACTCTCAAACTCACTCACTCATTCATAAAGCAAATCCATAGTCCAGTGCTGAAGCAAATTCGTTGCCCACTGTCAAGAAGGTAGTCTCTCAAGCAATCGTAGCTCATTGTCGCCGTTCCCATTCGCACCGCCCTCTCAAACTCACTCACTCACTCACTCATTCATAAAGCAAATCCGTAGCCCAATGCTGAAGCAAATTTGTTGCCCACTGTCAGGAAGGTAGTCTCTCAAGCAATCGTAGCTCGTTGTCGCCGTTCGTAGCCCACTGTGCCGAAGGTACTATCTCTTTCTTCTCAATACTTTGTCGTTTTTGCTTCTTAGATTCCTCTGTCTCTCTCTCTCGTTCTCCAATTTTAGATTTTGGAATTCCACCGTGACCTAGGGTTTTTCGGATCTTTTTGGTTTTTTTTTTTTTATGTGTGTTTTTTTTGTTGGTGTTCTGAGAATATGGTTATGTTTTGGCAATGACATTAGTTTTTATGTGATTGTTAGAATTGGAAAAAAAAAAAAAAATTTAAATGTGGTATTTCAAGGAAACCCAAGTACCCATTTTTGGATTTGATTCAAAGATGGCATTTTGGAACTTTGATTCACTTTTGAGGCAAATACTTTGCTGAAATATTGTTTACTAAGCTTATTTGGTGTGGATTACTTTGCTAAAATACTTTGTTGGAATTGATCTTACTAAAAGAAAATTTTCATTAATTTGATTGATAGCTTCATGAGTTTGCTCTGGCAGCAACGTGTATATGACTGGGCTCAATGGACAGGAGTTCCTCTGCCTCCCAGTGACCAAAAAAATTGTTACTTCTTGCACAGGATACGAAACACCCAGATTAATAGTTATACATGAATTCTTTTAACTATTTCTTTTCAACCTGGTTCTTTGAAAATCTATATCATCTTATCTTCACAAGAAAAAGGAATTATCTGAAAGTTGGAATTTGAAACTCTGGATGATAAAATGGGGTATATCCAATTTTGTCTCCTAACAATGGACTTTGTTGATTCTGAACTTTATGCATTTTAGTAGAATATCTTTCAATGGAATTTCAATTATTGTCAATAGTTTCAGTTCGATGTTGAAGTTATTTTTGTTCTTTGTCATAATAAAACATATTATGAAGTGAGAATAATGGCATAATATTAGAATACATAAATGTCTGTTCTTGTGGCCTGTTTGGTTGCTTAGAAAGTATGGGTTAAGATAAAAATATTTTTGATAATTTTTCTTTAGAATATTATTGTGTTTCTTAGGACTCCCTCTAGGCAGCAATATGGCATGGGGAATGACTATTTTTGCTACATGAACATTCGAATCCAAGCCAATGGTTTTACCTTTTTTTTCCCCTCTGGTGCAAAGCAAAAAACAAGAAGAGCAACAAGATTGACATTTCTATTTGAATTGAAGTCCTCCCCCCCCCCCCCCCCCCAAACTGTCATCTTGAAAATTCGATTATCCACCATGTTTTAAGTCTTACACTCAAAATATGTCCTTTATGAATGGTTCTATGGACTTGTTATAGTTTTAATCTTTTCTTGAATGTCCTCCATGATCTTCTTGTGACATTTGAAGATTTCATTTTTTGAAAAATATGAAACAATCTTTGAAATATGAGAGCATAGATAAGATAATTGTAAGTTTTAAGGGCATTTAAATTTCTTTATCTTCATTTGTTTGGATTTTAAAAGTGCAAAAATCTTTCCTTTTAATGGAGCCCATTACAAATCTATGAATCTATTGAGTTTCTATGAAAGGTAATTTATCTTCTTCTTTAGTTAACTTTTTTATTTTTATTTTTGTGGCTAAGGGCAAAAGCTAGTTACAGTTTTATAAGTTGGGTTGTGAATATGATGCAGCGTTAAAGCGAAAGAAGGGTTAGTGTATGACAAAAATCTAAAACACCTTGAATCCACAAGGTTGATATCTGCTATCCACCTAAAAAATAAAGAATAAAAGACTGATATTCTATTGATTGTAGACTTCCTTCTTCTTTTTTACTGCTTAAGGGTCAATTTAAGGAGTCCAAAAAACCTATTCTGAAAGGAAAACAATTTTCAACAAATCTTATGAATATACAATCATATAAAGACTCCATTTTGCCTAAAATTCTCCTAAAAACTCTCCAAAACAAGGAAATAAAATCCTTTGATAATGTGTTCAACTAAATTACTTAAGATCCTTTGATATTTTTATGTTGTGTCATTCACCACCCTTTAAAGAACAATTTGTTGCCTGATTATTGTTTAAATAATCTGTATTGCTTCCCATATTGGGATGGAAATCATCCAATAGTAAAAGTTTTTAATTGCTTTTAGCATGGAGACTGCTTGTATAATAGCTTATGCCTTTATCTACTCCAAATGTCAATGGAGAAAAATAATGTGCTTTATGTAGGATTTGTTAATGGAGAAAAATAATGTGCTTTATGTAGGATCGGTTGATTTCTTGAATTCTTTGGAAATTATTATCCTTATGATTTTTTTTTTTCTTTTGTTTTCTTTTTTTTACTGTTTTAAATGCTTTTTCTTCATGATTTAGCTGTGAAATTTCAAATCCATCTCTCATGTAGATATTTATATGTGTATGTGTGTGTGTGAGGGATATATAAAGACTCCTGGTCAAATCCATTAAAGCATATTACATGTGTATGTGTGTGTCAGAAAAGGCTAGAGAAATAAAGGATTCCACTTGGATTGAGGTATTATTTTTAAAAATAACTTACCAATTACATAGGAATAGCAAAGATCAAGGCTGGATTGAATCCCCAATTACAGCAAAGTACTCTATTTAATCACGAGTTATAGATGTACTTCTTCTTGCTTTCCATTCTTTTAGCATCCTTTTTTAAATAATGCCAATAAGCTGCTCTTCAGTATAGATTTTTCTTGCATGTCGAATAGCATTCCTTTGCCCCCACACTATTAATGATCTCACAGTAGCACTCTTTGCAGTATGGAGCCTCGAATCGATGAGGAGCTAGAGATCTTGCACCCTGGTCTGCTTGAGACGTCATTGTTGACGCGACAACCATATCATCGATCAGAGGCCATTTGGAATGGCGAGGTGAAATTTCTAGTTCTAACAACCGCTTTAAATTTTACGTTGTCTTTGACTTTTAGTTAGCAAGTTCTTTCAAAGTTGTATTTCTAATTCTAACAACCGCTTTAATTTTTATCGATTTTGTAGGACCCGGGCCCACTTACATGCCGTGGTCACACTAAGGAGATGGCAAACGTTCAGATGCAAGATAATCGGGTGATTAACATTATCAAATTGCTAAGGCTGGAAAGATTGTTTAGAGCCCCTTCCAGAGAGATAGATCATTGTCTAATATCGGCCCTAGTTGAGCGATGGCGGCCGAAGACTCCTACGTTCCATCTTCCACATGGTGAGATGTCAATCACCCTACAAGATGTGGAGGTCATTTTCGGACTTCCTATAGACGGTGAGGTCTTGGTTGGGCCGACTGCTATGGTGGATAGGGATTGGAGTCAACTGTGTATGGAGTTGCTTGGTTTTACTCCGGCAAATGACAATAAAACTTTGGTGGGGTAAAGAATTCTCATCAGCTGCCTTGTTGACGCCATTGCAGTGCCACTGCCTCATGACACAACGGAGATTCAGATACACCAGTATGCTCGGTGCTATATTTTAGCGCTACTAGGGGATAAACTTTTCATGGACAAGTTAGGAGATAGGGTGCATCTGATGTTCTTGGAGTTCATGCGAAACCTTCGTGATCCATCACAGTATAGTCGGGGTAGTGGTTGCTTGGCTTGGTTGTATAGAGAGTTGTGTCGGGCAAGCGAGAAAGGGGCATCGCAGATTGGTGGGGCATGCACCTTGGTCCAGTATTGGGCATGGGCAAGGTTGCCATTCTTGTGCCTGAGGATAGAGCCCCCACCTAGATGTGATTATGGCCCATGGCCATATGCTCCACTTGCATTTAAGTAAGTCTTTTCCTGATATTTAGTGTGTTATGCAATGTACTCTTCTTAGTAACTAAATGGTATTATCGTTCTTATGTTATTTGCTCGTAACTGTAGGTGGGTGCGGGTGCCAAGCCCGAAGAGTAGGCCATCCGGCACGGCCTTGATCCACTATCGCAAGCAATTAGTTACAATGCAGCCGGACCAGGTAATAATATTCAAAAATTCTGTTTGGTTATGTTAATTTTCCTTAAGAATATGATTGCTTCATCCTTTAACATCTCTTTTGTTTTAATTTTTGTTTTTCCCTTTATCTATGTATTCTCCCTTGTTTCACATTTTAAGATGCTATGATAATTGTTTTTTGTTTCTATTGTAGATTGTGTGGCAGCCATACGAGGCAGACTTCGGCCACCTTCCTGAGTTCTGCGTTACAGGGAGGGATACGTGGACAGCAAGGGTGCCGCTTGTGTGTTTTTGCATAGTAGAGAGACACCACCCGGACCGTGTCCTTCAACAGTTTGGGTTGGCGCAGGAGCCGCCTGAGGATGTTGTGTGCGATGATAGACTGCATAGAATAGACTTACGTGGGAAAGTGGAAAAGAATTGGAGGGAGGAGCATGGATGGTATATCATTTCATGGGATATGAGACGACAACAAGTTTGTCATGCACTTCCTCAGATTGGTGAGATGCCCCGCGATCATGCCTATTACCGCTAGTACCGTCCGGTCACTCGAAAGTATGTTGACCGCAACAGCGCTAAATTAGATATAATGGTAATGTGTTCTAATTAGATTTTATTGCCTACTTCGTTTTACTTGAGTACATGTATGAACGTAGAATCAATTTCTATGAATTTTTCAGCAAATCTGGTTTGATTTGACTGACATCCAATTAAAGAGTTTCTGTTACATATAGTATTCTAATAAAACTGTTAGTTCTTAGTTGAGTATTTGAGTAGATTAATAAGTACTATATTATCCATTCATTAATTGATACATAAATGTCTCAAATCTGATTGTACTGGTTCTTTCTCCGTTTCAGATTCAAAGCCATTTAGCACTGTTAGAGATGCTTCTTGAAGGTAGCCAAGCTCACAACCATGTCCGGCGCGTCCTAAATAATGTGGTTGGGCTTGGTGGTGGTCCTGCAGCCGATGGCCAGGCAAACAATGGGCATGACACTGAATCAGCAGCTACTGTAACCCTAAGCACAAGCGCAGCACCCGTAAGTACACCGACCCGTGGTCTGCGTGCTACTGCAAGTCCAAGTACAAGCGCCGGTAGGGGCCGTGGTCGGCCTGCTACAGCAAGCCCAAGCACAAGTGCACCTAGGGGCCGTAGTCGACCTGGTACAGCAAGCCCAAGCACAAGTGCACCTAAGGGCCGTGGTCGGCCTGCTACGGCAAGCCCAAGCAGAAGTGCAGCTACGGGCCGTGATCCGCGTGCAACAACCCCTCGGGTTGTAACTACTCCTTTAGCTGCACCCATCTCGCATGCATCTCCTCAGCCCGAGGTCCTTTCACCCACCCCACCTTCGCAGCCCAATTTTGATCTCGGTATTAATTTTCATTTGACCCCTCTTATACACCCCGAGACACCGTCATACCCACCCACCTGCTCCAGTGCACCCACTATGCCCATAGACCCACCTACCTCATCCTCATCTGACCCTCTAGGACCTCTGGTTGGGATTGACACTGTACAGCCAGCTGCCGATGTACCGAACGAGCATCCCCCTCCTCAACCCTCACCCCCACAAGGTAGACCGCAATGTGCTAGAAGAGCACCCACTTGTGGGACAGGTGGACACAAAATAGGAGGTGTAGGCAGCTCTATGGTATGATAAAATTAATTACAATGTAATAATATATTTTGTAGTTCACTTTATTCTTATCATTACACCGAATATTGATTCTATGCATCTAATGTCTTTGCAGCCTAAGGATGATGCCCCGCAGCCTCCTCCCCCGTCCAAACATTACACGAGGGTTAAAAAACGCAAAATTGGTGAACCTTGAAAAAGAGGTTTGTTAACTTTTGCCAAAGCTCTTTAACCTTTGTTTTTGTTGCTGTTGTTGTTGTTATTCTTTTGTGAAAATAAGTTTTTGATTGGATCTATCAAATCCGATACCAAAAATAATAATAACATGTTTGCAAATATAATTTTAGCAGGGTGATTATGTAGGGTCCTTTAGGAAAATGTCGAGCACCGCGGGGATTGGCATGGCAAAGAATGAGGAGGGGTTAAAGCTGGTGCTAGTAAATGGAGGTTCCCGTGCCCGCAAAATGGTGGGGATTTGGCTTTTTGGGTCTGCTGCATGGGTGTTCAGTATGGTGCTACTTGGTGGTGTTACCAGACTCACGCGCTCTGGCCTGTCCATGACAGATTGGAAATTCACTGGTTCCCTTCCTCCCCTATTTGAAGAGGAATGGTTGCGCGAGTTTGACAAATATAAGCAATCCCCTGAGTATAAGCGGTAACTACAAGCTCAACCAACATTATCTATATATATATGTTTAGATAATGTTGGGCAATTGTGAATAGGTTTACAATTCTTTGAGGCAATGGAGAATCACATTTAATTTCCTATGTGCTTTTTTCTATCGAGGTCCCTCACCATAAATTGATGATCAATGTTTCAATGTATTAGAGATGAGTAGTAAGCATGGACATGGTAATTGCTAATGTTTATTTTACATTAAAATTAGAGTATGCTAGGATCTTGAAAGATTGCAAATTTCATGAAAAATGTAATTTCTTGATTGTTTGCTTCATTCTTTGTGTGTATCCATTATGATGTTCTTATATTGTCTTCATCGTATTTTGTATCATTACATCATGTTAACGAGCAGCACAATTTTGCATAACTGATGTGCAGTTTAGATTTCCTCAATTAGTTGTTAGTTGTTTCAAAGAAAATTTATGCATGATTGTCCCTTTGTATCTTAATGTCTATTTCAATACTCTTACAAAATAATGTCTATATAGTAATGATGGAATATACAGTGCAACATATTTCAAGATAATGTCTATATTCAAACTGGCATCATCATCAATACTCTTACAAAATGGCTTCAAAAACCTTTCCATTTGCAGTTCTAGCACATGGGTGTTTTTTGTCACACCCACCCACCTTAACTTCTAATAATAAGTCCTTTACTCCACAACCCATCAAGCATTTACGCTATCTCTGTGTCCATCACAGGTTGTGTGCAAAAGATAATGGACATATGTTGGATTCAATCCATCATTATTATTTTCTGTTAGAGCTAAATTTTATATTTTAACTTGAAAACCATCATCATGTTTGCTTTGCCTTCACCATTGTTACTTCATTAATAGAAAAGTTTTGAGGAATTTACAAATATACTGCAATGCAGATGGATCTACTTTTGGTTACTTATGGCTGCTGGGTGTGGACTTTCATTAGTGAGGAGGCTTTAAATATTTGGGTCTGTCCTCTTTATTGGTACTTCTGTTTCACAACCTCAAGTTTTTACCTCTTTGGATTTAGTACTGTTTCTGGTCTGTACCAAGTACCAACAGTGTCTAATAATTTAGTGTTGTTTGAACTTCTGAGTGACCTTTGGATTTAAATTTTAGGTTGGCATAACTTTAGCACGGTTGCTGACTTTGGATGGGACATGGCACTCTTTTGCTGAATCTTTCTCGAGAAATGCTCCGTACATAATATCCAGCATTCTGTGGGTATACTGCTCTATATTAACCTTAAATTCTTTGCAGCCATTGTTACATAGTCGACTTTTTTTTTTTCAAAGAATTGACTCGGGAAGTGAAGCCTACCAGTATCGTCTACAAGAATGCTGCTCTGTGCTTTATTGTAGCAGTTGGTGGTTTTTTTGCTGTCTGTCTACTGCACTATTTTGTTATTCTGAAATGTGACAGTCACCTTTCAGGGAAGTTTGCATCAGTGATCTGATACCATTTTTTCTGGGGAAGCTTTTCAGGCAATCAGGGGCATCTGATGATGTTTGTTCGAGGGTAAGTTCAGCTTGCTTCTGAATTTTTTTCATTCCTCAGCATGATAGATAAATACATCCACAAAATCCCATACATTTAGTATTATATCTATGTGCATATGAAGACTTCTTATCTGCAACTATTAAAAAAAAAAAAAATTGATTTACTGTTCTCATTCTTTGGAAATATCACAATCCTGATTATGACTGTAGTTAGGGATTGGCAAAGAGGAGGCCTTAAACATTACTCACATGGTGCAAAAATATCACAATCTCTCTGGCTTTGGTGAGCTCTAAGAGCTTTGTTATATTTATGTGTGATTTTATTAAAATTTTCAATTTGCATGTGCAGTCTCAGGTATCTCTCATGAGGACATGTTACCTGATTTTATATCTTACAATAATTGGCATTTCTTTTATAAAATTTATATGGATAACAGATTTTTGTTGCATTGTAATTGGATGATTCAGCATTCCTGTTAGGCTTTGAGCCTTTGACGGTACCCTTGTACATCAATACAGGGTCCACAGCAATATAGTCCCTACTCACTTAGCTGTCAATTTGGTTTTTTCATGTTTTACTCTTTAAACATGATTAGCTACTGTAAAACACAGTGGATATGTTCAATCAAGCACTGCATATTGTCAAGTGAATGCAGTGTGTATGGATAATGAAGCTTCTTTGAGTCATATTACTAACTTGTATGTTCTTATTCATTTTGATCTGCAGTAGAACGATTTTCCCTAGGAGTGAGAAATCCAACAGCTTTCCTAGCAGGGGCCATGGTTAGTATCACTGTGAACTTCTGACCTGTTACAATCTTTTGAACTTTATGCTTGTTTTGATACTTTGATAATTTTTTCTGTGCTCAAACATTGGTTTTTTAATGTTCATCTCTTACCACTTTACCACTTTGTATGAGTTGTCTAGTCTGGGTGGCATGGTAGGCTTGTTTATGTTTATGGGTTTTGCTCTTAAAAAGCCATTTCTTGATGTTTGAGAAAACATTGACTGATATAAAAATACTTAAGTCTATTATGTTTTGGTCTTCACTTGCATCACGTGTGTTCTTGATTGGCCGGGCATGTCTTCAATTCCTTAAGCAGATTTGTCAAACAAATATCCAGGAAATTAGATCCTACAATTTTCTTTTGTTATTATGTAGTTATATCAATTAGATGTTTTGAAAAAAAATAATTAATCTCCCTATGTCCATATGGGATATGCAAGCCTGCGTAAATAACTATAAAGTTGTCAGTTAGTCAATAAAATAAATGGTAACATAAATAAATAAGATTATCTTTGAAAGAAGATAATGATTTAAAAAAATGGAAAAATGTAAATTATGTTGAAAAATATGGAATTGAAGTATTTAATGATGTTGATTTGATTTGTATTTGAATTTGTGATGACCACCAGAAGTGAATTATTTGATCTTTTAGGTGTTTGACAACATAGTGATGATAAACATGTGTCCATGTAAGATTTAGTTGTAAATGATGCTTTTCAAGTTATAATGATTCTATACTCTTACTTATATTAACAATGAGTTAAATAAAATATTAGTGTTGATCCACCTGATGTAATTAAGATTTCTCCTTGTGCCAGAATGGAGTGCTGGATAGGTGCATTTTAAGTTGCTGATTCCTTTCTGTTCCTTCTCAGTATAAGGCAACTATAGAGTTTAATATACTAGGGTAAGTCAATAATTTTCTCTAATTGTTTTTGTTATGGAATTTTGAACACTTTTTTTGTTTTTCTTAATTTTTTTTAAAGACTTGCCATTTGTTCTTACTTTTGAAATAGTGGTCAGAAGGGCACTTATATCTACTAGTTTAAAAAATGTTGATTTAGTTATGAGCTACCTATCAGAAAAAATGATGGTTTAGTTATGAGCTTTGCTGGAAAAAGAAAAAGAAAATCTTAGGA
Organism: Quercus robur; assembly: GCF_932294415.1. Taxonomy (NCBI): domain Eukaryota; kingdom Viridiplantae; phylum Streptophyta; class Magnoliopsida; order Fagales; family Fagaceae; genus Quercus; species Quercus robur. The sequence goes on from NC_065537.1 coordinate 61,469,582, forward strand.
CATGTTTCTACGGTGAGCACTGGGTTTATCCAGAGTTGATGTTGTAAAAGATTTTCTTAAATATGGTTTCTACTGATCTGTAATTGCAAAGGAAAAATACTTTTTAATTTTCTGGTTCAGTAGAGTTTTTAGCCGTAGTTCATCAGTGAAACCTTTCCTAATTACAATATTTTCCTCATCAATGAAGAAGGAGCCCATCTTCAGCAGTTCAAAAAGCTACTTTTGTTCTGTGGAAATGATTATTTGGGCTTGACCTCACATCCAACAATTAAAAGGGCTGCTGTGAAGGTGTGCTTGATGATATTAACTTTATCAAAGTACACTTTTGTCACATTCATAGTTTTGTTTTGAAATGAAAATTCTCCTTTTCCCTAAACACACTCCTAAGCAATTATGAACATTATTGTAAACCAGGCAGCCCAAGAACATGGAATGCCCTTGGGGTTCTGCTCTAATTTGCGGCTATACTAATTACCATAGGCAACTAGAATCAAGTTTGGCAGATCTACAGAAGAAAGAAGAAAGAGGTAAGAGGTGTATTACAATATGATTACAAGTTTGGCAGATCTACAGAAGATTTTTTTCTATATTTTTGTTTGTTCTTATATAAACGGAATTGATCACAGCTATAGATCCCAAAAGTATTTAAGGAATTCTTAATATGTTGTCATGAGGTGTGAAAGAATTTCAACTAGAGTGTTGGAATTCTACATTCATGTTGATCTGGTTCCATTGATGATGATTATGTATGAATTGCAATATGTAATATGGTTGGTTGAAACCACAGAGATTAATCATGTGGTTGATCTCAGTGTTTCCTTGGAGGTTTAGTACTTTAGGTTGCATTCTTTTGATCACAATTTGTAATTCATGTATGACCTTCCGACTATTTCAACAGAAAACTAATGCATTCTTGTTTAAAATTTATGCCATAGGATTGCCTTCTCTGTCCAACAGGGTTTGCAGCCAATATGGCATTGATGGTAACAATAGGAAGTATTGCCTCTCTTCTGGCCGTGGGCAGAAAACCTTCAGAGGAAGAAAGGATTGCCATATTTTCTGATACACAAAATCATGCATCAATAATAGATGGTATTTATCTTGCTGAGCGGCAACAAAGTGTGGAAGTGTTCGTCTATCGACATTGTGACATGTCTCACCTTAATGCACTATTGTATGTTTCCACATGTCCTAAACTTACAGTGTCCTTACTGTTAAGCATATATATTAAGTATTGCAATGCATTTTTGGTTTTGACAGATTGAAATGCAAATTGAAGAGGAAAGTCATTGTAACTGACAGGTTAGTCATGTTATAGTAAGTGTTATGCTTGGTTTCATATTTGACAAGCTCCATGTGGTTGAAAACAAAACAAAACAAAAATGAGATCTAGGAAATCACAGATAATGATTTTAATACTTTCTATGAAATTCTAAATTATCTTCTCTTTTATTGATTTATTAATTTTTCAAACAGGAATTTAAGAAACTTCTATCTTGGATTGGATTGAGAATCATAATCAACAATTTTTTTTTTCCAAATCCATAGTAAAAGAGTTACAGCACAAACAAACAGAAACAAGTGGCTAATCTGAAAAAACTAGAACACCAATAAAGATTATTATGACAAAACATAGCAACCTGAAAACAAAGCAGAGTTAAAACCCAAAATCAGCGAGAACAATTTGTTCTTAGTAGTTCTATTTATCTTCTGCATACTGCAATCTATTCCTGACATCATTAATGATAACTTTCAGAAAATTCTCTTCACTTATGCATTTTCCACAATGAATTTTATCATCCCTTTCTCTCCAAATATTATATAGAGTAGCCTGGCAATGATGCTTTTGAAATTACCACCATGAATCTTGTTAAAGATATAGATATGAGTTTATGTGTAATGGCCCAAGAGGATATATTGTAAGCCCATGTAGGGCTAACCATATCCCTTATATATACCCTACTAGAGCTCTTTGTAACATACAATGCTTAATAGTTAATAGTAAAGATTTAGCCGCTAAGGGCTTTATTCGTGGACACAGACTATCAAGCTGAACTATGTAATCCTTGTGTTCCGCTCTCATCTCATTTACACTCTCTACATCAATTTCATATTCTCTTCTTTTGATTTCAACAAAGCTTACTGAACTTCAACTTCCCAGCATCCCATCCTTTTGTCATACAAGTGCCTTCTAAGAATGGCTGAAAAATCCTTCTAGGGAAGGGCAATAAAAAATGGTGCTCTTTAGACTCATTTCTACTCTTGCGGAACTGACACAGTAGATCTCCATTGAAGGCCCACTTAGCCAGTCTTTCCTTGTAGCAATTCGATCTCAAATATTCAATCAACTGGTAAAGCATGTCTGGGAATGTGACCTGAAAACCAGACCAATATCCACTTTTCAAATATCTGTCCTTTAGCTCTAAGCTCCTCTTAAGCAGAATCACAATTGAATACCCCATTTGACGTAGCTGTCCATAAGATTTTATCCATTTTACCATGAACTTGAGGGCACCTGACTTTAAAAGAGAACCATATTATTTGATCCAGCCGAGAACCAAAACCAATAACCATTAAGCATGACAGAAGCTAATGGCCTCTATGTTACTTCCAGCTTCATAAATAGCTCTATGACCAAAAGTAGGGTACAAAGGTCCCTCGGGAGGCCGTCTATTATGCCAAAGGAAAACAGATTTTTCACCACCCACTCTGAACTCCAACAATTGCGTAATAGTAACCCTCAGCTGCAGCAGTTTTTTTCAAAGCCCAAGAGCAATCCTAGGAATAAACACAACCCAGAAACTTTGACCCTTTAGTAAATAGGTTTGAAACTTATGCTATATTTCTCACCATTATTTGCTTATTCCAATTGCTCACTTCCTTCGGCCCAAACCACATTCCTTCTTTGGGAGAGTTAGAAGATCCAAAGACATAAGGGAAAAAATACGGGACCAACTCCAAATAAATGCATTATAATAAAAAAAAGATTATAACACTCATATTTACTATGTTCTAAATTTCAGTTGAATATGACCCCTCTAGGAATAAATAGTCTTACCATACAACCCTGAACTCAATGAAACCAACACCAAAATGAGATTTTACCAAAATCTTCTCCTAGAGAAAACCCTAATTTTTTATTACTTTATGTGTGTCTCTTGGCTAAAAGAAAAGCTTTCCTTATTTTTTTTCTCTCTTACACATGCCGTGCCATACTATCCTTCTCTTTTTTAAATGACTGTTATTACAGCTACTGAATCAACGCATGACCTCTATTTATATATAAATACCACGCTGGCTTGCCTAATTTAAGTCAAATGGGAAATCTGACATGATGCTGCCTCCTTTATTTGTAGAGGCGCATGTCTCCAATTTCATTGTCAGTCACATGGAATAACAGCCTCTAGCATTCAGTCATTATATTATATTTCAATGCCTGCACCTTAACATAACCTATGTTTATCTTCTAAACTTTCTTGTGACCTCATTATCTGTGAAGCCAATGTTTCAAACATGTGTATGTATGTGCATGTGCATTGTTAACTTTGATGGATGACTTCAATATGTTTTTATTGCAGTTTGTTTAGTATGGATGGAGACTTTGCGCCAATGGTTGAAATTGCAAAGCTTTGTAAAAAGCATAAGTTTTTGTTCATTGTTGATGATGTAAGTCACTTTTCTATATTGATTCTTATGAAATCAAAAGAAGTTCTTTGGTGCCTGTCCTGTCCACATGGTACTTTCTTTGGATTGAAGTTAACCCTTAAATGTAAAGTCTATGATACTTATTTGACACCTAAGGCATAGAGATAATGGACTTGAGCAATTTTCAGACAATCAAATTTATTTATTTATTATCATCATCATCATCTTCTTTAACTTCCAACTTGCACCTTGGTTGAATATGAATATGGCACAGGGAAAAATGGCTTCTTGCTGTATACCTACTTTGATGCATGTGTATGCTTTGAGCATTACAGAGTTACTGTTGTTGAGAGTTCTTTTCAGGCTCATGGAACATTAGTTTGTGGTAAAAATGGGGGCGGAGTAGCTGAGGAGTTCAATTGTGAAAGAGATGTCGACATATGCATTGGCAGTTTAAGTAAGGCCACAGGCTGCATTGGTGGATTCATAGCATGCAGGTAATTGTTCTAGTGTCCTGCATTCTTCCTTTGTGGTATTGACCCAAAAGAATAAAAATAAATCAATAGAAGTAGGGCTCATCTAGACAACTCTAGGGGATATAAGACTTTTCATTGTATTGGACATAGCATAACAAACCATTTTTCTTATTTTCTAGAGCTAGCCTTTATAGTTTATATAATGAGTTCCTTGAATGTTTTGTTTCTTGTATGTGAAAATATGTCTGACTTGGTATGCTACTTTCTGAATGATATATGAACAGCAAAAGTTAGAAGCAACTCATACAATCAAGGGGACGCTCCTTTATATTTTCCACTACTATGCCGATCCCTATTGCATCAGCTGCCCATGGTAAACCTTAGCAATCTGTTTTGTTGGGGCTCATTTGATGAAACATTAAATCTCATTTTTTTGTTTGATAGTTTATTAATAAACAATTGTTCATGGTTCTGGTACGGATTAGGATCTGCTATATTTTTTATGATAACTCTATTGTGGAGTTCTTGAAATCCTATTCATTAATTGTTTGACATTGCAAGTTGGCTTCTGTAGAACTACTTGGGGTATTATGAGCATTTAAGAGTACATTATAAGCCCTAGACACACTATGGTAATTTCACATGTTTAAAATGTAGTTCTAGGCTTATGAAGCAAGGAAACTTTATTTGGGGTGACATACCTGTGTCATACTAGTATCATACCTGTCATGTTATGTTTAATTTTTATTTTAGAAATTGTTCATGTCGCTGTGTTGTATCCGTAACCGTGTTCGTGTCCATGCTTCCTAGGTTCTAGCTGGGGAGGGCTATGTGTGTGTAGCTGTTATAATGAAACTGCAATAACTCTATGGATGTAACTCTACTTCTGGCTGAACAACATAAATTTGGCATGCTTGTATTTGTGCCTGATATTTCCTTCGCTTATACTTTTATTGATCACATCTCGCAGAGTTAGGGTTATTTCTTACCTTCCCTATGGACGAAACTTTTTTAAATGTTTGTTTCCCCCTTTAGTTCTAACTTTCCAAAAATTTTATTTTAACCCAAAACACCGCCTTAAGTTGTTATAAATATTAGTTCGTTCACATTTTAATTTTGGGTTTTGTTTGCAGCATTTCGTGCTTGAGGAGAACATGCCGGAAGTTGATTGCCCATGTGTCACACCTGAGGTTGTACTGAAGGCATCTGGGCATGTTGATAAATTCACTGACCTTATGGTCAAGGATGAGAAAACGGGCACCTGCTACCGTGCTGACCACTTGCTCAAGGACTTTTGCAATGAGAAGCTTCAGAAAGACCTTAGCATAACTGCAGGGAAGGCAGCAGAACTAAAACATGTATTTGCAGTCTTGGATGATCTCTCATCTGAAGAGCTGGGTGCAAAGATCAAGGAGTATGGCATTACAGCTCCAGACACAAAGAATCCACTGTCTGATCCGTATCCGTTCAACTTAATGTTTCAAACATCAATAGGCCCATCTGGCTTGAGTCCTGGGTGAGTATTTGGTAGACATACCTATGTTCTTAGGAATTATTTTGTCCATACCAAATAAGTGGGGAATGCGCTCACAATGAGGTCCTTTTTTTGTAGGGTGGGGGGTGTTTACATCTGATTGTATTAAACTCTTTAGATTCTTTTGATTGACTTTGATCATCTCTTGAATTTGTGTGCAGAATTATGAGTACCTACCCTTGGAAGCAGAGTTATTAATTATTTCATTTTCTGCAGGTATATACGTCCTGAAACTGCACAAGGCATATTTGTTAATTTTAAAGACTTGTACTATTACAATGGTAACAAGCTCCCCTTTGCTGCAGCTCAAATTGGTCAGGCTTTCAGAAATGAGGTAATTCTCTCCTTAAAAGTGAAAAGCGTTTAACAAATGAGGTAATTCTTTCAGAAATGCGTTTAACTTATTTTTCTAACAAATTGCTTCCAACTTTTACTTGTCAAATAAAAAAGAGAAAAGCTGTTTTTGTGCATGTTGTGTGGGCTTATGGTAGTATTTCTTTATGTAAATTGCTATATTGTGTGGAACTGAGAATGTTTCTCAACTCCTATTACCTGGGTCTTGAGTGTCACAGAGAGAGAAAGAGCTAATGTGATTTTTCATATGGGCAGATTTCTCCTCGCCAAGGCCTTTTGAGAGTCCGTGAGTTCACCCTTGCTGAGATTGAGCACTTTGTAGATCCTGAAAACAAGTCCCACCCAAAATTTTCAGAAGTCTCTAACTTGGAGTTTTTAATGTTCCCAAGAGAAGAACAAATGTCTGGCCATTCAGCAAAGAAAATTCCATTGGGTGAAGCAGTTTCAAGGGTTGGTTTGAAGAATATCTGCCTTTTTCCCCTCTCCTTTTTGGTTTGGTGCACCTTGGCTTGGCTTCTCCTCTCTCAATTGCTTGGTTGCCTATTTTTATGTGACAATGCTGTGGTTAAATGTTTATAGGGAATTGTCAACAATGACACTCTTGGCTACTTTACTGGGAGAGTTTATCTGTTCTTAACTTGCCTTGGTATAGATGAAGACCATTTACGGTTCTGGCAGCATCTCACAAATGAAATGGCCCATTATGCAGACAAGGGTGGGGGATGCTGAGATTGAGAGTTCCTACGGGTGGATTGAATGTGTTGGTATTGCAGATAGGTCTGCATATGACTTGCGTGCTCATACGGTAAGAATTTGATTGGTATTATTTCAGGATTCTTACAATAAGACAGTAAACTAGATGTTTTTGAAAAATTATATGCTCCAATCACTTTAATGATGAGATGCCATGATTTCTAAGAATAAAATGGATTGTTTAAGTTCATTTAGCCACATTAAGATAAAAACGGTTAATTTTGTTCTACTTCGGTTGGTCTCTTAAGGCAGCATTTTGGTCTAAGCTAACATATGCTGTACTTCCAAACACTTGCTGCTATTTCTAATAATTTGTGATAGAATTTTTGTGAGTGAGTCCTTATGTTCTTTGCCAAATGTTTTTATTTCATTGTAATTTATTTATTATTTGGTGAGGTGTGCTGAGGAGGTTGTAAATGGTTTTTCCAACATATTGGAAATAGGTACTGTAAATTCTATTAGAACTTTAGAATCTTTATCTATTTTTAATGAACCTATTGTTTGTTTTCTTAAAGTAAATGATTGTAATGTTTAAAAGGAGTCATTGTCAATGTATGTGGAGGTCATTTGTTTGAATCTTCCATTCTCTTCCCCCTTGTGGCAAAAAACTGCGTGTTATCAGAAAGATTGTTACAGTTCAGCTTAATTGTTAAGAGCAATATGAATATGCTGTAGTTTACTCCAATCACACTCTTTTTCTATTGGTCCTCTTTTACTGCTTCAAAATGTTTCAGCAAATTTTGATTTTTTTATCAAGAAGAAATTTGCAGCGTTTGATTATGCCAACATTGATAGTTGGGGGTAGGGGGATTTGATGACAATATTCCTGCTAGGGAATTTGATAATTGAAAGTAAGTCTCAGTTGGCATTTAGAATTTTCAAAATTTTATTGTTTGTATCTTCATGTATTTTGTTATTGGAAAATTCTTGACTGGAAATTTTTTTGCTATATTGTTTTTCTTTAGTTTGTGAATTTTACAGAACTTATGTCAAAAAATGTTGCTCCATCTCGAAAGAGACAGAATTTTCCCTTACAGCCTTGATGGAAATTCCTTCTCAGTATAAGGCAACTATAGAGTTTAATATACTAGGGTAAGTCAATAATTTTCTCTAATTGTCTTTGTTATGGAATTTTGAACACTTTTTTTGTTTTTCTTAATATTTTTTAAAGACTTGCCATTTATTCTTACTTTTGAAATAGTGGCCAGAAGGGCACTTCTCCCGGGAGGGTTCCCCTACCCACACCTATCTATGGTACAACATCTTCCAGCAGTTCCACCAGCTTGAAACCTTCTTATTCTTCCAGCAGTTATGAACCGACACCTATCTAGTGGTCAGCATGCAAGGACATGGCCTATGGTTGTGGACACCAGGTAAATTTTCCTCTTCCATTTGCTCATTCTCTTTAGAAGAGATAAGTGAGGGAAATGTATTAACATTTAACAAATTTCTTCTATAAATGTCTTTGTATGCGGACATGTTGCGATTGTGGAGAGGACCTTCAGATATGCCCAATATATAGGAGGAAAATTGAAACCATAGTAAGGCTCTACTAAATAGTGTTCTATGTCTTTCCAAATTTATTGTCATGCACGAAATTCTTTGTAGTTAGTCAATTTCATCATCCTTTGTAATTAAACATTTTAGAATTCTAAAAAATGATTGTAAATTGATTTATCAATGCCGGAAAGGATATAAAATGTATTCCGGCTAGATCTTTGCTAGTGATACCTATTAGTCTTGTTGGGTGTGCAACTCTTTTTTTGGGGCTAAATTGGTTGGTTTCACCTTGGATTCTCATCCATTTTTCAGATTAATTCACAACAAATTTATAAAAATATCTTTGGAAATGTGGCCTTGGAATCATTGAGTAAATGTCTATGCTATCTTCGTGTTTGATTGCTGTCATATTGTCACCAATTGTACGTGGTCCAATGTGTTTCTGCATCTAGATTGGAAACTACGCAATTTCTTCATGTAGTGTGGGGAGTGTTATTAAAAAGGAAAAAAACAAAGAAAACAAAAGAAAGAAGAATGGCACATGTCAACTTTCTTAGACATGATCATTAATTTAGTTATGGATGTTGAAATGAAGGTCCCCGTATTCCTAAAAAGATGAGGAAATTGTTCATTTTCAAGATTTAATTTCCCACATGCCTTTGTCCATTGATGTACGGAGTGATGCACAACTTCTCATATCTTTTCAGTTCTAACTTGAGGGAACTGAGACTTATGCGATTTGTTATGGATGGGGCTTTCACTATGTATGGGGAGGTATTTTTCAAATTATTCTAAGCATTAGTGAGGTTAATTGAAATCAATCAAACATTGGTTTGGCTAAGAAAAATAATAGATAAAACATCGTATTTTCTATCAAAATAGATGGTCAGTGCGAGCTTGATCTAGTTCACCAATTAATATTTGGCCAACTCTAATTTACTCTCCCGCCCTTCTCTCTCAATCTACACAGTCCATAAAACTCTAGCTTGTGTCAATACCATTTTCTGGATATTATATTCCAGGAAAGGGGTACACGGACTGGAGGGTAACATTGATAACTAATAATAAAAAAGGATTATGTGAAAAAAAAATATATATATATATATATATCTTATAAAATATTCAAATTTGTATGACATTTTCTATGAAGGAACAGATAAATTTGTGAAGGAAGGAAGCATATCATTGGCTGAGCAAGTGTGATCATGGGTTGGCACCTTCCATCATGGTTTGGTAGACTATAAGCTATGCGAGAGTTGTGCCAGTGTGATTTCTAGCGTTTTTATTTTCACTTCGAAACTTTTTGATAATTTCTAGCGTTTTTATTTTCACGTCGAAACTCTTTGTTCTTCTAACACTGATTTTGGATTTATTTATAAAATTCAGATGGACTACAGTTCTGAAGAGTCAGATATCAGTGAATCTGAGATCAATGATTACATCGATAAACCATATGAGGAGCTAACAGCTGGAAAGTTTAAAGTCAAAGGTTTGAATGGCAACCTTAGATGTCCATTCTGTGCTGGGAAGAAGAAGCAAGATTACAAGTACAAGGACTTGCTTCAACATGCTTCAGGAGTGGGTAAGGGTTCTACCAATAGATCTGCACAACAAAAGGCAAACCACCTTGCCCTGGCAAAGTATTTGGAGACTGATGTAACAGGTGAACTGGACCTTTAGCAACGTCCAGTTTTGCGACTACCTGTTGCTCTGCTTCCAAAGCTTGATGATCTGTACGTATGGCCTTGGATGGGCATTGTTGTTAACATTGTACGTACCAATGAGAATAAAGACATTTTACTTGGTTCTCAACACTGGTTGACAAGGTTCAGGAAATTTCAACCGGTGGAAATTGTAGTATTCTCGGATGAGAAGGACCTCATGGGACAGGCCATTGTAAATTTTAGTAATGATTGGAGAGGTTTCATGAATTGTGCTGAATTTGAGAAATTGTTTGAAATTGAGCATCATGGCAAAAAGGAGTGGAATGCTCAAAAAACAAATCTTGGCCCTAACTGCCATGGGTGGTGTGCACACGTTGATGACTATGATGCTGAAGGGCCGATTGGTGATTTCCTTTGCAGTAAAGGGCAGTTAAGAACAGTTTTTGACATTGACAGGGAAGCAACACAAAGCAGAATCAGTGTTGTGGCAGACCTGGCCAATGAAATCGATATTACAAATGAAAATATGAATGAGCTACAGTATAAATACAATGAAAAGACCATGTCCTTAAGTAGGATGCTTGAAGAGAAAGACAGGCTTCCTCGTGATAATGTTCATAGGATATTTGAAGAACAAGAAAAACTCTTGGAGACCAAGAAGAGGAGACTTGATTCATGGAGCAAAGAATTGAACAAACTCTTGCAAAGACATTAACTGTAGCTCAGCTTGCAAGTGTGCGGGAACAATTCACATTATTAGGTCCTAACAAAAATGGATTCATCTCCATGCAGAACTTTAAGACGGTCAGCTCTTTTCCTAATCTTATATTTTCTTATTTTAATACTCTATGGAGCCATTATAAATATTGGTGGATTTAGCAGGGTATGGTAAAGAACTCCACTGATGCAATGAAGGATTCTTGGGCCCCTAGATTATGCCAACATGGTAATGCTGTAAAAAAATCATAAGTTTGTTACTACTGATTTCCTTAATTTAATTAATGTATTTCCTAAAAAAATATGTACTGATAAGAATGGTGGCTGATTATCTACTAGTACATGTTACAGATTAGTTCTAGTCAATACAGAAAATGGATTTTGAAGAATTTTGTTGTGCAATATATGTTCACTACGAACCATCTTCTTGTTATCTATGTTTCAAATACAAATTCGTAAAGTTAAAAAATTACAATGTGTCTTATTTATAAATTCTGGTCCCAATTAACTGGTTTCTATGGTAAATTTCTCTCTCCTTTCTTTTTCTTTTCTTTTTCTTCTATTTCATGTGCCATGACTTTTTGGCTAACCAGTATTGTGCTGAGAAACTCCAACCTCGTACTTGCATTCAATTAAGATGGTAATATATAATTATTGACTTCCAGCAACTGAGCTAATTATGTTTCATGAACTGTGTTTTTGTTGTCTAATGAGCTTTCCCCTTGCACCAAAAATTAGAAGGAAAAAAAGAAAAAGAAAAAGAAGAGGATTAAGATCTTAAAAACTCCATAGAATTTTTATAATCATATCCATTCATATAATTCGATTTCAGTGCAAAATATGCTGTTGGTTTATAAGTTTTAGCCCATTAGCAATTTTAGTCCTTAAAACTAAAAGTGATTACATTTAGTTCTTAACAATTTATAAATATAATTAAATCAAAAAGAGAGGTTCTTTTTGTATGCACCTAAATTTTAAAGGCTAGATAAGCTTCTTATTTTCTTTACTTTTTTTTTTTTTTTTTTGAGAGAAAAATAAGCTTCTTCTTGAACAATTTTAGAAGTTTTTTACAAATAACAATATCATGATCAATAACTTCAGCCAGATGTGATTTAATCCTTGAAACACCTCCATCAAACTTATGTTCACAATACTTACATTTCAAAAAAAAGCTCATTTGTACAAAAGGAAAAAAAATATGAGATTTAAAAAAAATAAAAAAAAATCACAAAAATAATAAAAGATCTCGAGTATTTAAAATTCGAGATCCTCAAAAAATATTTGGCAAAGAGTCGAGTTTCAAAGACTCGAGTTCCTCTGGGAAAATTTTTTTCCTCAATGCTCTGTTTATTGGAACTCGAGTTTTATAGACTCGAGTTCCACTAGGGAAATTTTTTTTTTAATCCCCTGGACATGCAAAACTGCTCAATAGGCAAACCAGAAACTGGGAAATTGCTGAGAATGTAATCCATAAACACTCATTGAGAGGCAGAGAAGCTGAGAATGTAAATGTACTTAAATTACATCAAAATGCGCTCTCAATAGGCACCAAACTATAGAAACTGTTACTCTGCATAAACATAGATTTACAATGCAAATGCACTTACATCGCAGCAAAAGGCATTCTCAATATATCAACATTCCAAACATGCCCAACCACACTTAATTTGCAGTTCTAACCATACTACTGAAATCACAATCTTCATAGAGGTACATTGGATAGAGAATTACAAGTACATTCAACAAAAACCAAAAAGTTCACATAGAGCCAATACAACGTAGTCACTTTTCCTAAGATCAGCGGTCCGCACGACAAAAACGTCGTCCATGGAAGCATGCCTGAAAAACGTAGAGTAATCACATTAGGAGACAAGATAGTAAACATTAGGTAAACATCGAATGAACAACAATTATTTAACTGATGCATAACTTTTTATGATATACCTACCTACTGTGGAACATGACCGCTTGTGGAAGCGCCACAGGACTGCGGACATTTTCTGTGGTTATGCCCGAAAGCATGACACAGTCCATATGTCTGCTTGGGTTGACTCTCTATCAAATCTGTGTCTTCCCTTAGCCATCCCGGTTCTCAATCCTTATTCCTCACTCCATCCATCTCATTCCTTATTCTCGACTTCACTAGTCGACCTTTGGCCCGCAACAATGCTGGATTAGGCAACCACTTTGGCCCCATGGGATCTCTCCACAATGACTATGACTTAGGAACCACAAATGCATGCTCATAAGTGTTAAGGGTATTGTTCAAACCATAACATGGGTGAATATATGTGGTCAAATCAATATGTAAATAGTCACATACTCTAATTGCATGTGAACACGGGATCCCTATGTTTTGCCATTTCCCACAACTGCATTTTCTTTCTTGTAACCGAACTTCATAACTGTGGTTTCCCCCTCCTGCGCTACACGTGTTGAGTTGGGTAACTACTTGAAATATCAGCTCTTCATCGCTAAATGGCTTGAGATAGTGTTTCTCATATTTACGCTTATTTCCATCCCACGTGGAGAAGGCATATTCACTCCATTTCATACCCTCTGACAACTCATAATGGTATTCTTTGCGCCGGTCATGGAAATATTGAACAAGTTTGTTTCAAGTGAACTCAACCAACACGGCAATAGGAAGGCCCCGTGCACCTTTCAATACACCATTGAAGCACTCTAATATATTGGTTGTCATTGCCCCAAAACGTCTCCCACCATCATGCGACTGGGTCCACATATCCACAGACTCCCTCATTAGGTATGTGTATGGAAGATAATTTTGATTCTTTTCCTTGCCATCCTTCCCCGTCACCTTCTTCTTATTTCTAATGGCCTCAATTTCCTCCTGCTTAATGGTCTCCATTATGGTATCAAATTTAACTACCTGAGTAGCATATCCCGCTTTCAACACCGCTGACTTTAGAGTCGAGTTCTGAAAATGTGTGTTGAAGTTGCTAACAACATGTCGAAGGCAATATCTATGAAATACCCGTGTTCTTCCATCATCCCTTCTAGGCCAGTTTGCAATGGCGTTTTTTATACCGAGATATCGGTCAGAAATTATGCAAATGCCTTCGTTAGGTATCACGTGGCCAATTGCATCTTTGAGGCATTGTAAAAACCACCTCCAACTGGACCCTGACTCAGAATCCACAATAGCAAAGGCAAGAGGGAATACCTTGTTGTTAGCGTCGGTTGCCATTGCAACCAACAACTTTCCCTGATATTTACCATACAGATGGGTCCCATCAATACTGATAACCGACTTGCAATATTTGAATCCATCAATGGTTGGACCAAAAGACCAAAACACATAATTCAAAAATACCGTGTCATCTTCACCAATGGATGTGGTACGATAGAACACCTGGATAGTCGGATCTTGATCAATATATGCCATTAGCAACTTTTGCAACCTTTGGTAAGACTCTTTCCAATTCCCAAACATCTTCCCAATCGCCTTTTGTTTCGCATCCCATACCTTGTAGTAAGAAGGCTTATGACCCTCATATTTCAACTCTATCATAGATCTAAGATGCTTAATTGGGGTAGTGTGATCCTCACATAACTTCTTAAGGATGTCTTCTGCAATAAAATTACAACTCATCATTCTATCATTATTTCGCACCCCAATCCATATACACGTGTGAGGACCCTTGTACACGGTGACCATCCATAGTCTGTGGATATTGGGCTTCATGACTGCGCAGACATACCACTTGCATGACTCATCCACGCATTTCGCACAAAGTTTTGTCGTGGTCGACCTACTGATCATAAAATATTTATTTTCCTTGAGGGCACACTTTGTTAATACGCGCTGCACCTCCACTTTATTGGCAAAAGTCAAGCATTTGCACAAATTCATCCCCTCTCTCCAAGTAGACACAAATGGTGTCTCAATATGTGAAGGATCAACCATATTTTCCCAAGTATTTGCAGAAAATGACAAGGTAGGAGGTGCGTAGGCAGGAATTGTGTCCGTAATGTTTTGGACACTAAGAACATTGTCTGCATCAAGTTCACTACCGTCCAATGTCTCATCGTCATCAATGTCCCTCTCAAAGTCCCTAAAGTCCCCTTGTTCAATCCTGTCTTCAATTTCATCTCTATCGACAAAATCTTCACCATCAATGGCAATACTCTCATCAACATAGTCGTCATCATCATCATCATCCTCATCCTCATCATCATCCTCATTATCATCATCGGCATGAACATCATCATGCTCTATATGTGTAAAATACTCATATTGAGCATCCGGAACTGTAACTTGTAAACTTGTTTGTGTTTGTTGGATTTCCTCAATACCAACTTCTGCACGCAGCTCCAACTGTATGTACAACTCAATGTTAATTACTTCAGGTATTCTCTCCAACTTGTCAAATATGATCTTCACATGTTTGTCTGTTTTTATCGCCATATACTTGTAATTAATCCGGTGCTTCAGGATTTCATTTGGCATATGAAAAGTAATTTGTATGTTGTGCACAGCAGGATTCTCACACAACTCTTCTATAACCATCATCTTCAATTCGTCAAGGGTCTTCAACCTACGATTAATTTGGGTATAATAGCTCTTTATACCTGGCCCTTCAAATGGCAATCCCTTGTTTGCATTGGCATTCTTCAACAAACTACCGTGGTATAAGATTATATCAATTTCAGGCATTGTGAACCTATTAAAGTCAAGTTACTATGTTAGTTAAAAAACATTTTGAAGTTCTCTGATCTAAAAGAAACTTGAAGCAAGTCTTTAACTTTCTAATAAAAAGAAGCAGCCAAGAAATTTTTTTAATTTGATTTTCATGATACAAACTAAACATTTTTTTTCTAAAATTTTGGCTGTAGTATGACTATATTTAACAATTGGACATATACAAATCCATCTGTCCTTCCTATATACAAGAAGCTAATTACAACAGGATGGTATGAGAGGGAAAGACATGTAAAGCAAAAGATAATTGCAAACACAATTTTTTGTAACACATACAAAATTGCAAAAGATAATTGGAAAAGATAATGGGGAACTAAATAATTGCAAAAGATATATCATATAATTTTGTAACACATACACAGCCAAAATTTTTTGTAACACATACAACCCCCCCCCCCCCCCCAACAAAAAAGAATCAAGACATTTTTAGTATTTCCAACATATTTCATGCTTAAGACATCAGTATCAACTGAAATCCCAGTCAACCGTTTTATAAGATTCCAAGACTAGCTTTAATAACCACATCAAATTGGACCTTTTAGCCTAATGAACACACAGTACACACTCATTAGAAATTAAATCTGTTTCAAGATTGTGACTATTCTCAACAAAAGCCCCTTCGAAAAAGAATAAGGGAACCTCTGCTATTCTGTACAGAGCACTTTGGTAATGATTCCGTGAAAAGTCGTTACAAGATTAAAGTCCATAATATTTTTTTCACACATACACATCTATATTAACTTGTACTAGAAGTAGATAGCTTATTTTCTAACCTTTTATCAAAAAGAAGTAGAGAGCTTATTATTGAACAAAAGGAAGATAACAGAACCTTGATTACCTTAAAGTCTATTTTCTAACTTTGCTATTGGACAAATATTTACTTCTTACATGCTTGAAAGCAGGTTAAAGTTGATCTTAAGAGGAATTTCCAATACACTAAGGGCTAACTCACTAAGAGAAAACAATCAAAAGTTTTCCAATACGCTAACCCAGTATATTTTGCACTTCATGTTGTTCTTTTAGCATCACCTCTCCAGCCCAGAAAGATTTAACAAAATTAAAATTTTAAAAATAAATAACGATAGCAAATAAATAACGATAGCAAGTTTGCAACTGCTATGGAAAAGGCTGGCAGCATGTTTAACCCATTAATCAAATACAAAGAACCATTTGGTAGAAAACTACAACTAATACCCATGGACTGAAAGACACTAAGAACCATTGGAAAGTTTTCTTAGTGGCAAAACCCATAGACAACTAATACCAAACTACAACAACAATCAAATCAAAAAACCCTTACCTGAGATATGAAATTGTTGAGAGGGAAGAGTAGTGAGAGAGGCAATGCGGTGAGTGAGAGTGAGAGGTGTGAGAGTTAGTGAGACTTAGTGTATGGGTGAGAGTTGAGGATGCTCTATTTTTGGGTTAGAGGTTAGTGAGGCTGAGTGTAGGACTCTATAAAATTCTGTAGAACGCATGTTTTATTGATTTAGTCTCGGAGAAACTCGAGTCTTATAGACTCGAGTTATATTCAAATTTTAATTAAGAACTACGCGTGTGTTTAATTAAATCTCGAGTCTTAAAGACTTGGTTTTTGCTATGTAAAAATCGAGTCTTTAAGACTCGAGATCTACGTAGCTCGGTTAAGCCAACTCAGCAATTCATAGCAAGTGCAAAGCGAGTTTATAAAACTCGATTTTTAATTAGATCTCGAGTTTTTAAAACTCAAGATGCTCTTTTTCTTAAAATTTTCAAACGTTGCCTATCTTACTACTTTGAATCTCTATTAACTGCTACTCTGCAAATTCCCTCGAGAATGCATTCTTTCTAACCTCTACAAAATTTAGAAGGGAAGCTTTTCAAACTCTCTACTTTCGTTCTTGTTATGGCTAAAATTCAATGTGGTTTGGCAAAAATGGCCAAATACCATCTTTGACATGTAACTCAAGTTTCAAAAACTCGAGTTCTATAAAAAAAAAAATTGTTACGGTGGCATCTGCTGATCTGGATTATTTTAATTAAAAAAAGTCACACGGAACTCAAGTTCTTTGTAATGTGTTACTCAAGTTTATAAAACTCGAGTACCATGAAAATAAGGTCCATATCTCAAAAATTTAGGTCCTCATCTTTAATGGTAACATCGTAAATTTATCATAAAACTTTTTCTTGCCAAAGTGGCCGAATAGCCTTCCTTTTCCTTAGTCTATTTCTTTTTCTTCTTTATCCTTCAACTTTTCTTCTTTCACTTCAATGTGTCCCATATGCATAATGTCACATCTCATTAAGAGATGTCTAACATGAAGTAAAACTTGTGAGACAAACTCGTTAAATGAGTCTTTGACTTGTCTACTCTAATGGCCACACTTGCTCTTGAAAGATGGTGTGGTTTCAACTAAAACTTGGGTAAAGACAATGAAATGGGAAAAGAAAAAAAAAGAGGTATCAAAAGCAGATTGAACTAATCTTCCACTTGTTCAAATTTTTAAAGAACTCGAGCTTCAAGAGCTCATTTTAGATTACAAGGAACTTGAGTTTATAAAACTCGAGTTTCAGGTGGACTTTTAAATTATAAAATGTCAGATTAGCTTTTGCCACCATGTCACATTTTTTTGGAACTCGATTTTCATAAACTCGAATTCTCTAAAAAGAGTGCTAGATTGCTAAACAATGGTAGAGATCGAGTTTCATGAGCTCGAGTTCTGTGAAAATAGTGGTAGAACTCAAGCTTAATAAACTCGAGTTTCAAAATAGTAATAGATTGCTAAATATTTCGCAAACAGTAGTAGAACACAAATTATTTCAGCTATTGGACCATTTTTGTCCAACTTTTTCTGCATATACGCGATTTCATTCGTAACTACTCTACTTCCATGATATTTCTACCAGTGTGGAACCTCCCCAACAACCAAACTACTTATTCCATCACCACTCCACTTCTGAAATGCAGGTCAACTATAGGGTTTGAGTTTTAAATGTTCTAGCAAGAACTTGCACCATTGATGTGTGCATAAAATTGAATGCATAATTCTAGTTGTTACATTAGTTGTAATAGTGACTAAATTTGCTTTTGTTATATTTTAGTTGTTTGATAATCTTCTTTTCAGAACTCAGTGTGGCATTTCTTGTTCCTTATGTAAAAATCTATATCTATATATATCTAAAAGCTGAAACGTAACATTTATTGTTGCTGCGCTCCAGTTGAACCACATCAGCATCCATGTCATTATCCTTTTTCTTTCCAATTTTCCTATAATTTTTTTTTTAACTTTTTTTTTTTTTTATAATTACACTTTCTCCAACCTTTCTTCTTCACTTACCTTTTCATCTCCCTACCACCCTTAATCTTAATATCATTATTCATCTTTCCCTTCATCTTCCTTTATTTTGTCTCTTCATCTTTCCCTCTCTTACCTTTCATCTCCCCACTATCCTCAACCTTAAAATCACTATTCATCTTTCTCTTCATCTTCTTTTATTTTGTCTCTTCATATTCACATCATCTTACTATAAATTTTTGTCATTCTCCCTTCCATTTTTTGCATAGTTTTCCTTCACAAAAGTTTCTTACTCTCTTTCTCTCTCTCTCTCTCTCTCTAGATATTTTTTAGAGTATTTTTTTTTCCTGCATCTCTACTTTAAGTTGATAAATTTTGTATTTGTTATAACTCTATTTTGGGTTGATGCGATTTAATTCTATATTTTAAGTTTTTTTTTGTCCTCTTTGATTGTTAAATGTTATCCTATTGCATTATAAAAAAAATTAAAGATAATATATATGAATATAATATATATGAATATAATATATATTATTCTATTACATAACATGATTTGGGTAATTTGGTGTTTATTTTTTATTTTTTTTACATTTTTTTTTCTTTTCATCTTATTTTATTCAATATTTAAACTCAGCCACATCCTTCATATAATTAAATTATTTATATTTTCTTTTTAAAAAAAATTAAACATATAATATGTTATTTAAATTAAAATAAATAAAATTGTACTCATTTTTTTAACATTTACACTTTCTCTAACCTTTCTCATTCCCTTTACATTTTCATCTCCCCATTACCCTCTATCTTAATATCACTCTTCATCTTTCCCTTTATCTTCCTTATAATTGTACTCATTTTGTTTCTTCTTATTATCATCCTTTTAGTATAAATTTGACATTCTCTCTTCCATTATATGCATAATTTTTCCTCACAAAAAAGTTTGTTTCTCTCTCTTTCTCACTCAATTTTTTGGTGGATTTGTTTTGTTTTTTATTTTTTTTTTTTATTTATTTATTTTTTTTGCATCTCTACTTTAGGTTGATAAATTTTTGTGCTTTTTAGAACTCCACTTTAGGTTGATGTGATTTAATTGTGTTTTAAGTTTTTTTTTTTTTTTTTTTTGTTCACTTTGATTGTTAAATTTTATCATATTGCATTATAAAGAATTAAAGACAATATGTAAGATTATAATATAATTGTATTATATTACATTGCATGATTTGGATAATTTGGTATTTATTTAGAGATAATTAATTTGGTGTTTATTGTTATATATATATTTTTTTTACTTTTTTTTTTCTTCTCATATTATTTTATTCAATATATTGCATTATAAAAAATGATAAAACTAATTAGCTACTATCATTATGGAGTAGTAGTCTATGGTTTTATATATATAAAGAAATGGAATATATAGAGTTTATATTTATATATATATAAATTCACATTAAGGAAATAATATATATATATATATATATATCTAAAAGCTGAAATGTAGCATTTATTATATATATATATATATATATATATAAAGGTTTAAGAAAAAGTATATGTATGGTTTCTGTTAACTTAAAAGATAATGAAAAACTAACTATTAATAAATAATAAATAAAACAATAATATTATCACGCGTAACGCGCGGGTCTGCGACTAGTTAAAAAATAAAAATAAAAAATAAAACCAACCCTCAAACTGTTCTTCATGCTGTTAGAAATTGTGCCTGTGCTAAGAGTTGTTGGATAAGTTGGGCCTTCCTGGCTTGTGTAGCTCCTTTTTTACTGCCAACATCACAACATGGAAATTGCAAGTCAGATGACAGAACTTCTCTATGTTACTTGCCTAGAAAACTTGTATTTCCCAATTAGAGTATGGGCGTTATGGCTGCACAGAAACACAAGTGATGTTCCAATTTCAAAGGCAAAACATTAATCTTCATTGTGAGATTCTACAGAGGGCGGTAGAGTTTGCCCCTTATGTGCAGGCACTAGGATTGGCAAGACATTACTAGAAGAGTGAGATGTTAAAAGCCTCATATGGGGTGGTTCGACTTGAATTCAAATGGGGTCAATCTGTGGGTAATCTAGGCTTGGCAGGTGGTGAAGATTTGATCAGAGATGCAATAGGGGCTTGGGTTTGAAGTTTTTTGAGAAACAGGCAACGGAGCTTTGGTCTTTGAGGAATGGACCATTGATCTACTAAAGCTATTTTTTAAAATAATGGTTAGAAATTTCCTAAATCTACACCCCTGCCCTTGGGCTTGGGGTCTTGAACTTGAGATCCCTATCTCACCTAGTACCTAGTGTGGCTGTGTAGATACCTACCCGACCCATGCGGGTCCATTAGGTGAGTGGTTTGGATTGGATAGGTTAAACCCCCAAATTAGCAGATTGGGTCAGGTAATGGATTGAGAAATTACCAACCCACCATAGTTGACCCGATCCGCCCATTCTAGGCAAACCATAAAGTAAGTTCCCTTTTTCTATCTTGTATTGTATAATGTTGTATTTATATTTTTATTGAGCATGTTGTTTGTCTTTTTGTTTTGAGTCCCATACATTCTTGTATGTCTATGAAATGGTGTACCTTTACTGAGTCGAGAGAGATTAAAAAATATTTATCATCATTTTTTTATAGAATAAAGTGATATGTTCTAAAATCTTATTCTTAGTCTTAGATTGGATCCGTTTTATTTATTATAAAAATTGTTATGGTATTATTATATTTAATATATATATATATATATATATATATAATAAACATGTGCCCGTGTATATTAAAATAGATAGATAGTACACGGATATACATCAAAGCTTTTGAGACCCTACAAATCATTTTGAAGTTTAAGTGTTATGTTGGTATGTGATTATTTTAAATCTTTGGTGTGACTTGGGAAACGTTAAGACTTTGGGTTTGTTGGTTTAATTTTCTTTAGTTGTAACTTGTAAGGCTAAAATTTTTTTATAAAACTTTTGTGGAGACAAGGTCTGTTACAAGTTACAAATGATATATCACTCTTTTTCATTGACCTTATGTTGGAATTAAGATTTGTAATTCAATAAAATAAGCCATTAATTTTTTTGTGTGCATGAGTTATATATTTGAATGTAGTTTATTATATGGTAGTTTGAGTGTTGCCAATAAAAAAAAATTGTAGTATTTGATCATTATTTTTTTTTTTTAAAAGAACAATGTTTGCCTAACTCGACAAGTTGAAAGCGCCAACATTCAACTTGTGGGAGGGGTAGAATCTGAATGCCAATTAGCGCCAAGTAAGCCCAACCCAAGGAAAAGGGTGTCTCATCCTCCCAATGTTTCTAATTCAGTACGGCGATAAGAGACCAATGTTGAAATCAAGGAAGCCAACCATCCAAGGAGTCCGAAGGGCGAGGTTCCTCGGAAGGTTTTATATGAACCACCGAGAGTGAGGGACAAAATGCCAAAGAAGAAGAAGGAAGAAACGTGCAGGTAAAGAAGAAGGAAGACTCCCAAATAAAGTATTCATTACCTCCGCATTCAATGCACTGCACCAACTCAGCTAGCCGCATTAATGGCAGGCTGACCCCTGAATAGTACCCTCACAGCTTGCAGCACGTTCCACCACCTTCAACAAAACCCTGATGGGACAAGTATCAAAATGATGATCCCTAGCTATACAAGTTGAGGGCTGAGATGCATCTCAAATAAATATATAAGGAAAGGGAATTCCTCTAGAATAGAAGGAGGACAAATTAGAAAGAAAAAGAGATACTATGTATCAACATTCTGTAACCAAGACTTGAACAATATATGAACTAAATATCTTTGGATTAGCCCGAGGAAGAGTTAAACATTAAGGACATGTTTGGTAGACTGTAATAGATGTTGTAATGTAATAGTTATTCCTGTAATTTGGTTATGTTTTTATTACAATGAATAATCATTCCTTATGAATAGCTATTCTTCAAAATGAGGAATAACTATTCCTCTTTAAAAGGTTGTATTAACTATTCCTTAGTAAGTGCAATAATTTCAAAACTTAATATATTTCCCAGTAAACAAACTTTCTATATACATCTAACAATTATAAAAATAAAAAATCATAAAAAATAACACATATCTCTCTTAAATTTAAAAATAACAATTTTTAAGGAAATATAATTGTATGAGTAAGAAATTTCCAAAAATAAATGTTAAGTTTCAATCTAATGTTATAACTCACAACCAAACTAATGAATAGGTTTAGTTATTACATTACAACATATTTTATTCCTAGTAATAAAGATTACAATTCCTGTCGTAATTCTCATTCAGTGTACCAAACGTACCCTAAAATCTTCTTCTTTCTTTTAGATTATTTGTTGTTTTTACGATTGAACATGAAACTAGACCATTAAAGTGTGTGCAAGCTGATCTCGAAATCCCACTCTTTACAAATTAATTGTATCAAACTATATCATATCAACTTTCTGCCTATTTAGGCTTTGCAACTAATATTTGTTCTTCTACACAACTGATCTGCCAAATTTAGACTTTGGTGGGTTAGTGATGGATTGGAATTTTTCCAACTTGCCAATGGCTGATTGGATAAAAATATTGACCTTCACCCCACCTAATCTGACCCATGCACACTCTTGGTACCTAGGAATGTGCTATTAGACCATTAAGTTCGTTGGCAATATACAAAAAGCTTAAAATTAAAAGCAGTGAAGATTGAAATTGATGTCAAAGTTGTAGTGGACCTGATTTCCAACTCTAATGAGTTTTAAGAAAAGAAAAAAAAAAAAAATCCTTTCTATCTAATAATAATAATAACCTTTCCTTTCTTGTTGGTATGTGTGAATCATTGCTACATAAACGCAAATAGATATGCGGATGCGTTTGGGAGAAAGGACACGAACCAAAGCAAAAGATTTTGATATATATAAATATATAAGATTTTTATTATTTATTTTTGCTGAATAAAAAAAAAAAGTAGAATCTTGAGAGCAAGTTACTTTCTAACATGTTAAGTTAAATCCCAGCACTAGATGACCTCACCAACCCCGATACTAATGCGTCTCACATAACTCGAATTAGGGGTGGTAAAATTGGACACGACCTACGAACCCGACACGATACGACATGAAATTAACAGGTTATGGATTAAGGTTCAATGAGTTTGTGTTATATTCGGGTTGATATGATTGGCCTGTTTAATAAATGGATTGGGTTAGTATTCAACATATAGAATCCGTTTGACCCGTCTAACCCGTTTAATTAAATGATATTTTACCAATATGCCCTTCAAACTCTAGGTATATAAACTTATTAGTTGTTGTGGTTTATTTTCTTTGACATATTGTGGTTAATTATTTGTGATATCGAGATATGCTTTAGTTTTGAATGATTATTTGTGATGCAGTTACTCGTTAATTATGAATTTTATATTAAATTTTTTTTTTCATAATTTTTTTTTTCATTTTGATAAAATCTAATAAACAAGTCAAAATGACTAATTAGTTTAATAAATGGGTCGTGTTAGGGTTGAGGAATCTTGACCCGTTTAATAAACATATCAGGTTAATGTTGACTTATATAATCGAATACTCATGAATTTACATGACACAAACCCAACACGTGAACACGAATTACCACCCCTAACTCAAATCCAAGTGTTAAGGCTTTTTTTAATTTTTTTTATAATTCAATAATTACAATAAAATATGGGAGTTTTGAAACTCTAGGCAAGATTTTGAGATTTTTTTTTTAATCCTCCTATGGATTTATGTTTTGTTTCTAATCCAAATTATGTTAAGTTTTCCTGCCTACACCAAAAAAGTCAAAAACCAATTGAGTGTCTTGATTTTATAATAAAAAGTAATTATCTTGAACAAATGCTATAAATTGAAATTCTCTAAAGAAAAAAAAAATTAGGGCAAATTACACTTTGCCCACCTATGGTTTGTCCAAAAAACACTTTACCCACCTAGGGTTTAAAAAATGGCACTTTACCCACATGTAGTCCTATTTGTTAACAGTCCGTTGCCCACTTGTGGCCTTGCCGTTACTCTAACGCCATTTAACTTAAAAACATATGTTGGTGCAAACACAATAATAATGAAAATAACACAAAGAGAAACTGAATAATAATTCTGAATATTATTTATTTGAGATTAGAAAATACACAACACTATTTGGACTAAGGCATAACACTCGCTTTACTCACTCTCTTTAAGGAGATTCAAGCCCTTGGTTGGCTAATCTATGCAACCGGTGCAGACATTTTCTGACTTATCTTCCCCAAGTATAGTATGACTAGAATAACCACTGCATAAAGTGTTGAAATTATATTTTGAATGCATTTAGCCCAATATTTGAAGCAACACATATCAGCCCATTAATCACCACAATTAAAAGGAATAGTTCCTCTCATTTTCAATGTGGGATTAAACATTCCACTAACTCCTTATCTTCCATATTAACTCTCATATCTTTATATATATATATATATATATATTATCATATTATTCATTTTAATTAAAAAATATTAAAATGCTCCAACAATATACTATAAATTGAATCAAACACATGAAATCCTAGAGAAACAAACCCAAGGCCACCCCTTCAATCTCTCTCTTTGATTTAGCCACTCCATGAAGATCATCATGTGAAATTTCCATCATTGCCATTCCAATCAAAACCCCCGTGACAGAGTTTGAGGAATTTCTCTCTAGAGTAAAACTTTAGGAATTTTCCTACGAATTGAAATTTGAGGAATTTGTACAGGACTAGCAATAGCATGTTGATCTTGTAAGTCGTCAAGACTGAGGTAGTCTCTTTTAGGAGGGACTTTTTGAACCAAACCCATCTGGTAGGGATCAAAGTAAGTAGAAGCAAATAATTAGTTTAATAGACCCTCTGGTAGGGATTAAATTATTCTCTGTTTGAAAATTTTAGCAAAGGTAGCAATTTTTTTTTTTTTTAATAGTTTATTTTGCATTGCAATTCTTAAATTGGTGTGTTCTGGTCATGAGGTCTAAAATAAAATCCATAGAGAATTCTGTTTTTGCAATTTTGTTTAGCTTTCTAACTTTGTTTTTGCAATTGTTTTGTAGATATTCGTCTATGGGATATTACTTCTAGGTAACTCACAAAGCATTAAGCTAGAATTTACTAAGCTTTATAGACTACTAAAGATTTAAAACACACACATTTGTATGCTTGCATGCATGAATTTGTTGTGTTTAAATTTATTGGGCAAGTTTGCCATATGTATTCTGGTCCAATTTCCTTATCTTGGTCCCTTATTATCCTTCTTAAGAAATTTGAGAAACTCAACTCTTGTTCTTGTTTTTTTTTCTTTGTTATTTATTTATTTTTTTTAAGAGTCTTATGTTTCAGTAATTATTGTTAAGCTTAAATGGACCAAAAGGTCCATTAAACTAATGGGGATATTTTTTTTGAAATTGCAGTAATTTCAGTGAAGGTTTCTTGGGCAACTTATGCAATGTCTTCATCGAGTGGCACTTTTTTTACAACAACCCATTTTTGTCGTGCTTTAGATGGGCATTTATGTACCCATGAGACTTGTGTCTTGCAAACAAGTCTAAAAGTTGGCAACTTTGGAAGGAGATTTTTGGGTCGTAGCCAATTCAAGGTAATCAACAATTTTGTATTTCGATTTTATTTGAATTGTATGTTAATGGTTAGTGGTGATGGATTGTGAATTGTAAAATAACATGTTCTAAATTCTAGGGGTGTAAAATCAATTCTCATGTTGGTCCCAAATGTGGCTTCTTTCAGTGGGTGGATAACCATACTTGTAGGCATGGAAATGAAACTACCCCACTTGTCATTCAAAGGACCAATATGCTTGAGAATGAATTGCAGCTTGCAACTTAGAGGGAAAGGATATCTAGGGAAAGAAGAAAAAGCTACTAAGAGGGAAAGAAAAGCTCATGAATTGTATGTAGAAGTTAGGGAGAAAGCAATGAGAGCAAGAAAGAATGTGCAAGCTTGCACTAGTGGTATCATGGGGATTTTTTGTGTTTGTAATGTTGGTTTTGTGTTTTGCCTCAATAAAAAAAATAATAATAAAAAAAAAACAAAATTTAAGAGATTGAGTCTGACATGATGGTTATGTGTTTGTAATGTTGTTTGTTTTGTTGAGGTTGGCTGGACCAATGAGCTTAATTCAATGAGTGGTTATTCACTATTTTGTAAGTTGAATGCTCAAATGGTCATTTTGTAAGTTGTATTGTAACATAACAACTTTAATAATAGAACCACCTGATTTGATTGTTGGTAATAAATTGTTGGCATTTGTAAATTGATGGCACACAACTAACATAACCAAACAATGTAAATTCATAACAACACAATAATTGTCGTGGGTAGGCCAATCGCTAGACACCCGCAATCAACCTGCCAGGACAGCTGACTCAAAAATAGTTTAAACCTCTATTACGGTCTCCCAAGTAGGCTAGTAGCCATGAACCTGCCACTCAACTGTCGAACCTATTACCCCAAAAGTACATTTTAATAGCTAGTAGTGGTTTTCCACATTACTTATAACTAGAGTTTTCCAAAATATTAATCATCTTGTCATAACAACTAACAACAGAATAACTTTGTCATAAATGGCACATGTCAAGACTTGTCACAACAATATATTACCAAAATATTAATCATTCTGTCATAACAACTAACAACATATCCTCTTGTCATAAATAGCACATGCGAAAACTTGTCACAATAATATATTACTAAAATATTACAATCTTTCCACTAGACAATTCATTGTTTTTTGTATGCCACCTTAATAACAAACTTACAACCAAAAGAAAAAACATTGTTTGACAAAAGATAGACAAACGCGTCTTCCAACCAAAACATAAAACATTGATTTTTGCATTTGACCATTTAAACTACTAATTACACTAGGCATGTGGACCACAAAAAAAAACAAAATATCTAGTCTAGCTTCTTTCTACTTTGTTGGTCTTCATTTAGTGCCTTTCCTACCTACTGGTTGAAACTTTGCTGGTCATGATATTTTGTCCTTTCCACCTACTGGCTGAAATTTTGATGCTCTTGATATACTGCCCTTTCCTCTAGTACTCATAATAGTTCCTCCACCATTTCTTTGACCTGCTACACCAGCAACAATAGCAACACCATTGCCCCAACAACACCACTTATAGGCTACAAAGTGAAGACCACAGTCAAGTCAATGTATAGTACAAGAAAAATAGAAATTATATAAATACACGCTACAATACTTGGGATGATGATGGTCTAGAATCTCATGTCTATCTAGGTACATGAAAGGTTGGCTGGCTAGATGAAGAGTACCAATGGGCCCTGGTGGCAGCTTGTGGAGTTGAAGCTCTATTAGTTGGTTGTGAGGATAAGGGCTGAGATCTAGATGTTTTAGCAAAAGGTTGACATACGGGTTGGGATGCAAGTTGAGTTGTGGGCTAGGGACTTGCTTTAGGAGAATTCTTCCTAGTTCTACTTGTAGAATTACCTCCCTGTATCTATACCACAACAATTGAAGTTACAAACATATTAATACACATGTGAAGCAAGAAACCAAGTGACTAGGGTTGAAGTCTAAAAATACTAACAACTTTATCCTTTTAAAGCCTCTGTCTCCTCTGCCATGCTGTCTCACCAGTAATGACTGCTTTGCAACCTCATTGTGTCATTCTCTATGATACTTTCCACATTGGCGTAAATGCACTTTTGGTCCCTACATTTTGGGCCGATTCTCGATTTGGTCCCTAAATTGATTTTGCTCCTAGGTCAGTCCCTAATTTCAAAAAATTGTTTTTATTTTGGTCCCTGTCGTCAACCTAGTAACAAAAAAATTTGAGGTGGCAAATGGAGTTTATAGGTGGTATGTTAGATGTTGATGTGGCTAGCTAATAAAATAACATTAATAAATACCACGTCAGCATCCATGTCAGCATTTTAATAAATAAAAAAGCCATCTCAGAAAATTAAAAAATAAATAACGAAATAATTTTTTTAAAAACACCTTAAATCTTTTTTTTTTTCCTTTTCATTATTTTTCAGAAGAACATTGTTCTTCTTCTTTCCCAGGACATGAACTTCATGCTTCATGTTCTTCCCCAAATCAAACCCAATAAATCCAAGAAATCAAACCCATAAACATCCAGTAAATCAAACCCAATGAAACCAAGAAATCAAACTCGTAAACCACCCAATAAATCCAAGAAATCAAACCCATAAACATCAAGTAAATCAAACCCAATAAATCTAAGAAATCAAACCCATAAACATCCAGTAAATCAAACCCAATAAATCCAAGAAATCAAACCCATAAACCTCTAGTAAATCAAACCCAATAAATCCAAGAAATAAACATACAAATCCACATAAAAAAAAATAAAAAAATAAAAACCACAAACACGAAACCAAACTCACTGAGACATCTCCATCTCCAAAACACAAACACGGCCACACTGATCTCCATGGCCACACTGATCTCCACCTCCAATACCAACCACCCACCCCTACAGAAACCCAGAAAAACCCCACCTACAACCAAACCTGTAAACAAAAATCCAAGACCCATACCAATCTCCATGGCCACACCGATCTCCACGGCCACAACCCACCCCCACTGAAACCCAGAAAAACCCAGCCATCTCCATCTCAATCTCCAGACAAACCCATAATGCAAGACCCAGGGCCACACTGATCTCCACCCCGACCACTAATCCACCTCCATTACCAACCACCCAGCGGAAAACTAGAAAAACCCAAAGATGATCTCCACCCCAACCACCGATCCACCTCCATTACCAACCACCCAACGAAAAACTAGAAGAACCCAGAGATTAGAGAGTTGGGTTTAGAGAGAGAGAGGGATCGAAAGCTTGAACAAAGAAAGAAGAAAAAGAAAGATACAAACACAAATACACACCAAGCTTGAAATAGTTGCTAAAAATTGTTTCTCAATATTTAAAATTGGAAAAAGTTTTTTTTTTTTTTTTTTGATTTTGAATATTTTCAATTTAAATTAAAAAAATTTATTAATTAAAATGCTGACTTGTCATTTTTAAAAGCAAAATAAAATTTTTTAATATTATTTTATTTGCCACATTAGCATCTAACATGCCACCTAGGCACTCTATTTGCCGCCTCAGATTTTTCTGTTACTGGGTTGCTGGCAAGGACCAAAATAAAAACGATTTTTTGAAATCAGGGATTGACCTAGGAGTGAAATCAATTTAGGGACCAAATCGAGAATCGGCCCAAAATGTAGGGACCAAAAGTGCATTTATGCCTTCCACATTTGATAGTCTTGTTCAGTCTAAAAACCCTATATGTGTTCCTTGGCTCATCAAGAGCAAGTTGTCTAGTTTGAATCCATTCTGATTGGCCAGGCATTGGTTGAATAATCTCTTGGTAAGTTTGAAGATATGTTTCAAGGCAAGGATATACATAATCCCCACCTTCTCTAAGTTCTTAAAAATAGTAGCAATGCCATGTTTGCAAGGTATTCTTGTTAAATCTCATATCCTACAGCTGCATGTCCTATTTGTCAAATCAACCACATTCCTTTCGCAATCATTATCAACTTCATACATGAACCTACCAGATGGAGTAGCACAAAAAGGTATACACTCTAGTTTCAACTCTCTAACTTGTCCTGAATATTTGGACACACCTCCCTAGCATATTTCTCTATACCTCTCCTCTTTGTATAGAGTTTGGTCATTAACTTAACTCTAATCCATTCTAACATTGCTAAGATGGGCTTGTCCCTAGCAAGCAAAATCATGGAATTGAAGGATTCACTCAAATTATTAGCTAAACAATCAGTTAAAGCCCTATTGGTAAAATGAGACTTAGACAATTGTGCAAAGTTGATGTGAGCAAGATACTCCCAAGCCCTGGGGTCTAGATCCTTCAATTGTTGCATTCTCCTCTCAAACTCCCTAATAGTGGTGACTCCAGCACATCTTCATAATGCATCCTTCAACTCCAACCCCTTGTGGTCAAATTTGAAGTTATTGTAAATATGCTTCATACAATACCTATGCTTCACAGTTGGAAACAACATCTCAATTGCAAGTATAAGTCCTTGTTTCACATCGAATTTAATATAAAACAATATTAGTAATATGAATAACCAAAACACATGCATGTATTAGTAATATGAACATACAAAGTTTATACCTTCTGCCTATTACTAATAAAGATAAGATTTAATTGCTCTAGATTCCCAATGTCATATGAAAACTATTGAAAGAACCAAACCCAAGAGTCTTTGTTCTCTTGTTCAACCAAAGCAAGGGCAACTGGAAAAAAATTATCATTTCCATCCTTAGCTGTGGCAAATAGTATTTTCCTACCAAATCTTCCTTTTAGGTGGCACCCATCTAATCCTATGATTGGTCTACACCCTTCCAAAAAACCAACCTTATGTGCATTATATCTTATATACATCCTCCTAAATTTTGGTTGGGAATTTTCATCCTCCGTTTCAGTTTGCAAAATAATCTTACTTCCCACATCATTCAACCTTATCATCTTTGCATAGTCTCTTAGCTTCCCATATTGCAACTGCTCATCCCCAGTAATCAAATCAATGACTTTCCTCTTAGACCTATATAGGTGACTCACACTTATGTCAATAAAAATGTTAGACCTCACATGGAGTTGCACACCAGCTATAGTCCAATTACGGTTCTTTCTAAAATCTTGCATGTACTTCTTGACAACATAACAACATAAGCTGATGTCAATTGGCTGTGTTGGAAGGTTCTAGGGTAGGTGCACTCAGGTATCCATGTCTTTATTTAGAAGGTCAACTCCTTATAGACTTTAGATGCATAACACCTCCATCCATACTCATTCTTGCAATAGACAAATATCATGTTCTTCTCATTCAATTTGAACCAGATATCCACAGGTTTCTATATAGCACATTCCCTTAAGACCTCCTTAAACAGCTTAGAGTTAAGAAGCATTATTCCCTTTCTTAACTTTGGTTTTTTCATATCAGTCTGCACATTAAACACTAGCATTGTTGAACCAGCAGCTACTGGTTCATCATCATCAAACCCTACCAAACTTTCCATGTCAATCTCAACAGGTGGTTCAAGCCAACCATTGACTTCCACACAAGCATTTTCCCTTGCATTATTCATTTGGGTTTCACACAAAATTGCCACCATAATTAATCTCAACGGAGAAATTCAAATCAGCCATCTACATAAAAACAATTGCTTAAATTTCAAAAGTGTTAATAAACAAAAGAATAAAACACAAATATAGCAAAAACAGACAAAAGTGTTTGTTTTGTTTTTTGGAGACAACCACATGGGAATGGACCACAAAGTCCACATCTATACATGTTTTCCTTAATACAAAAATATTCTTAGGGTCCACACATAACACAACACAGAAAAGGACCAAATCAATAGCAATCAATATATAAATTTTAGCTGTTGAAAATTTCTAACATTTCCTACAAAAATGTGCACATACATAAAAAAAAGTCATTGTTTTTTTTTTGGGAGACAACCACATGGGAATGGACTGATATGTTTGGGACTTATTATTATTACACATTGAACATGATCTAGTAGTGGTAGGTGGGGTTCTTGTCTCTTGTCTTCGTTAAAAAGAAAAAAAGAAAAAAAAAGAATATATATATATATATATATATTGTGGGAGGCCATTCGATCAATAGGTCCATTAAGGTCAGGATTGTTGGGCCTGTGGCCCATCCGAGGATGCATATCCATCTGAGGAGGCCAAGTCCGGTCATAAGGTAATTGCTGAAGGGGGTGGTGGACAATATCACGAGGGTGAGATGCTGTATTCATCCGAGGACGCCATACTCCTCGGCACTATGCGTCCGAGGATGAGCAGGGCGCAGTCTTGTGGCAGCCGGGCCTCAGAGTTACGTCACCAATGCTGATAAGATTGCAGACCAAGGGTAAAAGGGAAAAGATAGACAAATATCTATAATCACAGCTGCCTCCGCATTAATGACTTCTCAACCAACTCTCTGGCTGCATTAATGTGGAGGTAATACCTGAACAGTAAGGAGGCAGCCTTACAGCTGCCCATAGGAAGTTCC
Organism: Quercus robur; assembly: GCF_932294415.1. Taxonomy (NCBI): domain Eukaryota; kingdom Viridiplantae; phylum Streptophyta; class Magnoliopsida; order Fagales; family Fagaceae; genus Quercus; species Quercus robur. Next base: position 61,502,309 of record NC_065537.1, read on the forward strand.
AGGAGGTGCTGGATGGGACAGAAAGAAATCCTCCGAACCCAACCTACACGTGTGCGGTGAGGATGGAAGGCAAAGGGTGGTATATAAACTGAAAGAAGAACATACGAAGCGGAGATCGAAACAGAAAAAGAAAAAAGAGAAAAGCACAAAGAAAAGAAAAAGAGTAAAAGGAGAGAAAAAGAATTGTATTGATCACCAAAGAAAATGATTGTTATACCAACTTTAGACCTTTAATATACGTGAGAGTGAGTCTTTTTGAGATACCGCAGTTAACCTAGTTCTTTACACCCACGCTCTACAAATCATATTGTTTGGGCATTTTTACGTGCGAACCCAACACTGTTACGATTCGTTACGAATCGAGTCCTTACAATTGGCGCCGTCTGTGGGGAGAGCTTGTGTTAGCGTAAAGTACTTCTGGTACAACGTTTCCGATGGAAGGAGTGGAACCACTTCACCCCGCAGCGGGACCGCATTAGGAGGATGTCAACCTGCATCAGGCGGAGTCAAGGGGCTCTCAGCATGGTGGTCCTCGAAGGAGTCATGAGCGGAGAGAAGGCCGGGAGGGGAGTGTACGTATAACTCATGCCACCAGGAGCCACTCTCGGGGGAAGAGTCACGTCTCCCACGTGAAGCATGATGGGAATCTGCAACTTGAGATTGCAGATTTGAAGAGGGAGTTGCGCCATGCACGGCGGGAACGTTCCCCACCTTGCTCCGGACCATCATCTGAGGAGTCAGATGGAACTAGTTACAGGCGGAGATCGAGAACTCCGCAAAGCGAGACCTTCTCCTTTGAAGAGGAGCATCGCCATCGACGTAGGCGTAGAAGTCCAACTAGTAGGGGATAGGGAAATGATGCCATGAACAAAGCCCTGAGTCAAATTTCCAAGTCACCCTTTACGAGGAACATAGACGATGCTATCCATCCTCGGTGGTTCCATCAGCCTACGTTCTCTTTGTATGATGGCCATTCAGATCCGGTGGAACATGTAAGCTATTACAGCCAGAAGATGGCTATTCACTCCAGAGATGATGCTTTGATGTGCAAGATTTTTCCATCAAGTTTGGGTCCGACGGCGATGAGATGGTTGAATGGCTTAAGGGCCAACTCTGTTGGATCTTTCAAAACGGTGACTCGGGCTTTTGGTGCTCACTTTATTACATGCAGCAAGACTCCTCGGCCTTTGGGATCCTTGTTGACTTTGTCTATGCGAGAGGGTGAGACTCTCAAGAGTTACTCGGATAGGTACTAGGAAATGTTTAACGAAATCGAGGGAAAGAATGATCCTGTGGCTATAACCACTTTCAAAGCTGGTCTCCCAGCTGATCACGATTCCTTGACGGGTAAACCTGTCACTAGTGTGCGCCAGCTGATGGACAAAATAGATAAGTACAGTAGAGTAGAAGAAGATCAACTACAGGGGAAAGGAAAGGCCAAGATGATCCCTCAGGAGAGGAGGGATTTCAAGTCGGATTGTTATAATAATAGCCGACCAAGGAGGGACTTTGTTGGGCAATCGGGCTCGGCGGACGCCCAGGTTGTTAATGCAGTATTTCGGGAGCCTGCTCAGCAGGTTTTGGAGAAGATAAAGAACGAGCCATTCTTCAAATGGCCGAACAAGATGGCGGGAGAGCCTAGAAAACGCAACCCGAGTTTGTATTGCCATTACCATCAGGATCATGGGCACACGACAGACAACTATAGGAATTTATGGGACCACTTGGAGCAGTTGGTCCGTGAAGGGAAATTAAAGCAACTCTTGCATCACTCCAGCGGAAGGGCAAGCCAAGCAGGTTCCGAGGTGCGTGGGGACGCTTCATCAAGGCTCCCCCTTGGGTACGATTAACGTTATCTTTGCAGCCCCGGGAAGGACTGGATCTTGCCCCTCTAGAGTGTTGTCAGTGTCCCGATCCCCGGCCGAGGATCATTCTCAAGCATTGAAGAGAGCCAAGAGGCGTGTCCCCTTGATTTTGGGTTTTTCGGATGAGGATCTGGTTGGGACCATACAGCCCCACGAGGATGCTTTGGTGGTAACGTTGAGGATTAGCAGGTATGATGTCCGAAGAGTGATGGTTGATCAGGGAAATGCTGTGGATGTGATGTATCCAGATTTGTACAAGGGGCTAGGGTTGAAACCAGAGGAATTAACAACCTATAACTCCCCTCTGGTAAGTTTTGAGGGAAGGTTGGTCATTCCCATGGGGCTAATCAGGCTGCCCGTGCAGTCAGGCACGAATGTGGTGAAGGTGGACTTTATTGTCGTAGATGTTTTTTCTCCGTACACGACTATTGTGGGCAGACCTTGGCTTCATACCCTTAAAGCGGTCTCGTCTACTCTCCATCAGAAGGTGAAATACCCATCCGGAGACCAAGTGTTGGAAATAGTAGGGAGTCAGGCGGTTTCCCGACAGTGCCTAGTAGCGGCTATACAGCATCGGCCAGAGGCAGAAACCTCGGCAACGGCCGACAATGAGTTATAGCAATTAAAGTCCCCAGTATCAGGCTCAGACGTGCTAGCCAATGGGGTAGAGTGTGAAGATCTGGAGAAGATAGTTGTTGCTGATGATCCAGAAAAATTCTTCCAGGTTGGGGCCAAATTGCCTTTGCAAGAGAAAGCGAGTTTCCTGGAATTCCTCCGAGCCAATGTGGACATTTTTGCATGGGACCCGTATGAAGCCCCAGGGGTAGACCCGAATTTCATTTGTCACCGACTCAACGTGAACCCTGCCGTGGTGCCCAGGAGACAACCTCCTCGGCGACCATCGAAGGAACATGCTGAGGCAGTTAGAAGCGAAGTTGCTAAACTCAAACAGGCCGGGGCTATCAAGGAAGTTTTTTACCCTCAGTGGTTGGCCAATACGGTAGTAGTAAAAAAGAAGACTAGAAAATGGCGGGTGTGCGTGGACTTCACAGATCTTAATAAGGCCTGCCCCAAGGATCCATTTCTTATGCCGAGGATCGACCAGTTGGTGGATGCGACCGTGGGTCACCCCAGGATGAGTTTCTTGGATGCCTTTCAAGGGTATTACCAAATACCGCTGGCCACCGACGATCAAGAAAAGACTGCTTTCGTGAACCCGATTGGGAACTACTATTACAAGGTGATGCCCTTCGGTTTGAAAAACACCGGGTCTACCTACCAACGCATGATGACGAAAATGTTTGAACCACAACTGGGCAGAAATATTGAAGTTTATATCGATGATATGGTTGTGAAAAGTAGAGTAGTGTCCGAACATGTGAAGAACCTCACTAGTATCTTCGGGATACTGAGAAAACATAAGTTGCGCTTGAATGCTTCGAAATGCTCTTTTGGTGTAGGTTCCAGGAAGTTCTTGGGGTACATGGTGACCCATAGAGGAATTGAAGTGAATCCAGATCAGATTAGGGCCATTAACGATTTGCAAGCACCTCGGAATCCAAAAGAAGTGCAGAAGCTGACTGGGATGACTGCTGCGTTGAATCGGTTCATCTCCAGGTCGGCTGAGAGGTGTCGTCCTTTTTTCCGCCTGTTACATAAGTGGCAAGGATTCGAATGGACCGCGGATTGTGCTGAAGCGTTCCAGCAGTTGAAAGAATACTTGTCCAGGCCGCCTATCATGTCTAGCCCTGAGGTGGATGAGGTGTTGTATGCCTATTTGGCGGTAGCCCTTCATGCTGTTAGTTTCGTCTTGATACGAGAAGACAATGGCGTCTAAAGGCCAGTTTATTATGTAAGTAAATCCCTCCATGAAGCCGAGGTGAGATATCTGTCATTAGAAAAAGCCATACTGGCGGTGGTCCATGCAACACGTAAACTTCCGTACTATTTTCAAGCTCACACTGTGGTTATTTTGACCTAACTGCCTCTTAAGTCCATACTCAGAAGTGCTGACTACACCGGAAGAATTGCCAAGTGGGGCACGATTCTGGGTGCTTTTGACATCAAATACATGCCCCGCACCTCTGTAAAAGGTCAAGTCCTCGCCGATTTGGTGGCTGAATTCGCTGAGTGCCCCGAGGAAGTTAGTAGGAATCAAGATCACATGGATGAAAAATCGGTTGGCCTAATATCCGCACAAGGAAAGTCTTTATGGAAAGTGTACGTGGATGGGGCCACAAACCAACGGGGAGCAGGATTGGGATTGGTGCTGATATCCCCCGAAGAGGTCATCATCGAGAAGTCGTTAAGACTAGGGTTCTCGGCTACTAACAATGAATCAGAATACGAAGCTTTGATAATGGGAATGAGCATGGTCAATAAAATGGGTGGAAAGGCAGTGAAATTATTCTCAGACTCGAGGTTGGTAGTCGGCCAGGTGACCGGAGAATTGGAGGCCCGAGACCCAAGGATGCAAGGGTATCTGGACCGGGTTAGGCGTATGCGAACGGAGTTCGAGTCTTTCGACATATTACATATTCCTCGAGGTGAAAATACCCACGCTGATTCCTTGGCAACCCTTGCCACCTCCTCAGTACGAAATTTCTCTCGGGTGATCATCGTCGAAGACCTGTGTACTCCTACCTCACCAGAAAAGGAGGTTTGCCAAATCCATCAAGCTAGTCTGTCGTCAAGTTGGATGGATCCCATATTAAAATTTCTTGAAAGTGACATATTGCCCGAAGATAAGGTGGAAGTTGAGAAAATACGAAGGAGAGCTCCTCGGTACTGGTTATCTGAGGATAAAAAGTTATACAGACGGTCCTTCTCTGGGCCATACTTGCTCTGTGTGCCTCCTGAGACGGCAGAGTCAATCCTGGAAGAATTGCATGAGGGCATTTGTGGAAGCCATACAGGAGGAAGGTCTCTATCATGCCGAGCCCTCACACAAGGTTATTGATGGCCAAACATGCGGAAGAAAGCGCAGGAGTACGTTAAGAAATGCGATCAGTGCCAGAGATATGCTCCGAACATCCACCAACCGGGAGGAGTTCTTAACCCTCTCTCTAGCCCTTGGCCTTTTGCGCAATGGGGGCTGGACATTGTCGACCCTTTTCCTAAAGCCATAGGAAACAAGAAGTACCTGCTGGTCGGCACAGACTACTTCACTAAATGGGTTGAAGCTAAGCCCTTGGCGAACATCAGGGACGTAGATGTGAAGAAGTTTGTCTGGAGGAACATTGTTACACGATTTGGAATTCCCCGAACTCTTGTCTCAGATAACGGACTCCAATTCGATAGCAATGCCTTTAGGGAATATTGTTCAGAACTGGGAATAAGAAACAGATATTCCACTCCAACTTATCCACAAGGCAATGGGCAGGCTGAAGTTGTTAACAAAGTAATAGTCAACGGGCTTAAGAAGAGACTGGATGACACGAAAGGAAAATGGGTGGAAGAATTGCCACATGTGCTTTGGACATATCGGATAACACCCCGACGTTCGACGGGGGAAACTCCCTTCTCCATGACCTATGGGGTTGAGGCCATCATTCCCCTGGAAACTGGATTCCCGACGTTAAGGACCAGTACATTCTCTTCGGGTAATAATGATGCGATGTTGGAAAAAAGTTTAGACCTGATTGAAGAACGAAGGGAAAGTGCGATGGTTCGACTAGCTTACTACCAACATAAACTCAAGCAGGGCTATGATAGCAATGTGAGGATGAGGCCGTTAGCCATAGGAGATTTGGTGTTGAGGAAAGTCCTGGGGGCCACTAAGAATCCAAATTGGGGAAAACTGGGACCTAATTGGGAGGGGCCATATCGGATCACTTCCGTAGCAGAAATAGGAGCCTACTATCTAGAGGACCTAGATGAAAAACTTGTACTCCATCCTTGGAATGTAAATAATCTCAAGAGGTATTATTATTAATAAAAGTGTTTCAATTCAAATATTTTCTTTTTTAACTTATGTCAACCATACATCCTGCATTCCTGTATCCTATGATTTGTATTGAATTGTTAAACAGAAACTAAGTTATGCCAGGTCCTCGGATCGCAAACTTAGTGGAAATTAACATCCCATGTTGTATATTGAAATGTTAAACAGAAACTAGGCTATGCCAGGTCCTCGAATCGCAAACTTAGTGGAAATTAACGTCCTATGATTTATATTGAATTGTTAAACAAAAACTAAGTTATGCCAGGTTCTCGGATCGCAAACTTAGTGGAAATTAACATCCCATGTTGTATATTGAAATGTTAAACAGAAACTAGGCTATGCCAGGTCCTCGAATCGCAAACTTAGTGGAAATTAACGTCCTATGATTTATATTGAATTGTTAAACAGAAACAAAGTTATGCCAGGTCCTCGGATCGCAAACTTAGTGGAAATTAACATCCCATGTTGTATATTGAAATGTTAAACAGAAACTAGGCTATGCCAGGTCCTCGGATCGCAAACTTAGTGGAAATTAACGTCCTATGATTTATATTGAATTGTTAAACAGAAACTAAGTTATGCCAGGTCCTCGGATCGCAAACTGGGTGGAAATTAACATCCTATAATGCATATTGAAATGTTAAACAGAAACTAGGCTATGCCAGGTCCTCGGATCGCAAACTTAGTGGAAATTAACGTCCTATGATTTATATTGAATTGTTAAACAGAAACTAAGTTATGCTAGGTCCTCGGATCGCAAACTTGGTGGAAATTAACATCCTATAATGCATATTGAAATGTTAAAAAGAAACTAAGCTATGCCAGGTCCTCGGATCGCAAACTTAGTGGAAATTAACGTCCTATGATTTACGTTAAAAGGTTAAACAGAAACTAAGCTATGCCAGGTCCTCGGATCGCAAACTTGGTAGAAATTAACCTCCTATGTTGTGTATTGAATTATTGAACAGTAACGGAGTTGTGATAGATCTACTAATCGTAAACTTAACGGCAAATAATACCCGGTAACATTCATTGAGGAGTCAGAGGGAGATCTTTGGACGCAGATTGGCGTACAGTTAAGAAGGAGGTTGAAATGAACCCATCCAAAATTACAATGACGAAGTGAACGGGTGCAAAGATAACATAGAGCCGCAAGAGCAAAAAGAAAATGGGCAAAGAAGTCCTCTATTAAGTATCTAATTAAGTTACAAAACAGGTTCTACTCTTTTGATTTCAACTGGACCTGTGGGTTCTGGCTGGCGGGTAGGTCTACCTCCGAAGTTGTGATTCCACCTTTGGCTTTGGTAATGCCCCCAGTTGGTAGAACTGTGGAGTCCAATTCCCTTTGAAAAACCTGGGAGGCCGTCTCTACCTCCGAAGCGGTGGTGGTCTTGTCTGGGAAAGCTCCTGGAGGGGCAACTCCCTCCTTAGCTGGTTCCGGTTGGTCGCGAGGAGGAGAACTGCGAGGCAAAACCTCTTTGTTTAGGTTAATAACTGGAGAAGGAGTATCAGCCTGATGGGGTTGAAGAACCGAGGGGCGTATCGCCGCGGGATAGAACACGTTCTCTGGCCTGCGTAACTCAGATGAGGCTTCAACCCCAGCACGGTTAAGAGCCTCGTTCCAGGTTCTTGCGCAGTAAATACGGCATACCTCCGGAACCTTGGCTCCCAAAGCCTGCTCAGTTTCAGCTATACCAACTTCATAGCCTCTTTGCTCAACTTCGTTCATTGCCTGTTCGGCACTGATTTTCGCTTTCTCGGCTTGCTCTTTGAGCTTTTCAGCTTGCTCCCTTAGCTTCTGAGTTTCCTCTAGGTGCTTCTTAAGAGCAAGAGCTTGCTCCTGAGTCTTCTTCAGCTCAGCATTCGCCTCGCGCAGAAGCTTTGCTTGTTCCTCGGCCTGCTTCTGGTAGCCTTCTGATGCCGACTCAGCACTCTTGCGAGCTTCCTCTTCGACCTGTAGTTTTTTCCTTGTGTCGGCCAAGTCCTGTTCAGATTTGGACAAGGTCTGTACAGCCATTACCCGTCTTTTCCTTTCGCCATCTAGCTGATCGGAGCAAGCATTGAGCATCTCATCTAGCTTGAAAGTATTTTGGATGATCTGTAAAAAAAAAAAAAAAAAAAAAAAAAGTGGGGGGGGGGGGGGGAGTTAACATTATAGTCAATGAAAAGTGCATATTAGTGAGTAACAGTCATAGAATGAAACAGGATAAAAGACAGCTTCTCACCATGCCCAAATATTGTTTGTTGTCGAGGATGAGTTGATTCTTCCTCATATTCTTTATCTCAACCATATCTTTTGGGAGCAATAAGGCTTCCTCTATGGCCGAGGCTACGTGACACCCAATGCCGCCGTTAAAGTCCCTTATAGAGGCATCATCTCGCAGGGGCTCCCCACCATGCATAGGTACTGGCAACCACGCTTGTGGCTCAGAATGTGGGGAATCAGATTTCTCTTGGCCCCGCGGGGCTTGGTGCTTAGTTTTCTGCTGCTTTGCAGCTTGTTGGACATCCTCCTCTCGAATGGGACGAGACTTGCTCATATCCGCCACCTCCTTGCCCTTCTGTTCTCTGCGCCTTTTCTGCTCGGTAGCGTTGGGAAGCGCTGGTTGTGGAGATGACTGAAGAGGGTGGCGAGGAGCAGGAGGAGGAGACCTGGCTGGACGAGATGAAGCCTGGGGTGGAATTGTTTTTGCAGGTACATTCTTTCCCGGCTGACCTTCCATCAGCTCCAGAAGACTTTTTTGGGGTTTTCTTTGTATCCCTATCTCGTCAGGGTCTTCCTCGGGGGTTGTGGGTTGATCAAAAATCCCGAAATCGTCCGAGGACTCAGATACTGTTACAACGGTTTCCCCGCCTTTTTCCTTTTTCCTTCCCCTTTTTATTCCCTTTTTCCTGAGGGAAGGTGAGGGTGAAGAAGTTCCCGCCGAGACGCTGGCTACGAAAAGCGGCTCTACGCAGGATGTGTACTGGGGAAGGGAAATCCCCTTTGGAACAATGAACCCTTCGTAGGCAACACTGATACGGTGAAGCCGAGGATCACGTGCTCTAATCACACACTTTGGCGCCTGAAAAGCAAAAGAAAGGGGGGTATAGCCGAGAATTAAGTGTGCTGCCCGGAGCTGACCGTCAGCCTCATTCACGTATATTTTAGCCTTCAATAACTTATCTAGACTCGCCTTATTGACCAACCTGAGATTGGGCTTCGTGTAGCGTCTATTTGCAAAACCGTTGATTCTGGAGTTAAAATTGTAGGAGTCAAAAATAATAAAAAAGGAAAAAGTGAACGAAATGTGTTCACAAACTAAATAGTATAGATCTATGACTACGCGCCCACTTGGTGTTCCCTCCACTGTCGAACAGGGCAAACCATCATGCCATTCCCCAGAGAGAATAAGGAAATCCTCTTTTAGGTTCTTATTTGAGGTGGGGAGGCACTAAATTAGCCTTACTTCAGGGTATCTCGATTTGAGATAATATCCCTGGTCAGCTAATCGATGAAGGTTGTACACCCAATTCACGTCATGATGGGTTAGCTTTAGGTCCATTCTCCTATTCAGAGCGTCGATGCTTCCCAAGACCCTAAACATATTTGGAGCACACTGGGTGGGGGATAGCCTAAAGAAGTTGAGATAACTCCTAGTAATACTACCCATGGGGATGGTCATCCCGTCCTCTATAGAGGCGATCATGGGGATAACTACTTCCCCAGTTTGCCTGGCATCAACCCACTCCCCTTGGGCTGCATACCTTATCCCTACCGTTGGGGGAATCTTATACTTAGAGCGAAAGTTTCTAATACCTTCCTCGGACTCAACGAGACATCGAAATGGATTCTTTTGTTTCCCCATTTTTCTAAAAAACTTAGTAAAAAGGATTATTGGGTTTGAAACGAAAGTGGTAAAAACTTCAAGAGGACTTACAGGTTCAGATGAAGGACCTCGGACAACGTACGATTACTTGTAGTCACCAGGAGAATAACGAAGGATGAAGAAAGGCAGGTTCAGTGTATGAGCTCTGGAACCGTCATCGAAAGTAAAGTACGGGATTAATTAGGGAACGCCTTTATAGTCATGTGAGGATTGTGAGCGGTGAAATTCCCGCTCACAAAACAAGGGAAGCCTTCTGCCGTTTGATTTAGATCTCACCGTTGAACGTGGGAGACAGGGGCGCTGTCAAAATTTAATGCTGCCAAAATCGGGATGCTGAAGCGTCAGGGGCATGCCCCGAAACACGCGTAAGTACGGGCTTATGATGTCAAAATCCACCTTCTCTCCCGAGGAGTTGAAAAGTAGGATTTTGAGGGGCTATTGTGGGAGGCCATTCGATCAATAGGTCCATTAAGGTCAGGATTGTTGGGCCTGTGGCCCATCCGAGGATGCATATCCGTCCGAGGAGGCCAAGTCCGGTCATAAGGTAATTGCTGAAGGGGGTGGTGGACAATATCACGAGGGTGAGGTGCTGTATTCATCCGAGGACGCCATACTCCTCGGCACTATGCGTCCGAGGACGAGCAGGGCGTAGTCTTGTGGCAGCCGGGCCTCAGAGTTACGTCACCAATGCTGATAAGATTGCAAACCAAGGGTAAAAGGGAAAAGATAGACAAATATCTATAATAACAGCTGCCTCCGCATTAATGACTTCTCAACCAACTCTTTGGCCGCATTAATGTGGAGGTGATACCTGAACAGTAAGGAGGCAGCCTTACAGCTGCCCATAGGAAGTTCCAGGAGGTGCTGGATGGGATAGAAAGAAATCCTCCGAACCCAACCTACACGTGTGCGGTGAGGATGGAAGGCAAAGGGTGGTATATAAACTGAAAGAAGAACATATGAAGGGGAGATCGAAACAGAAAAAGAAAAAAGAGAAAAGCACAGAGAAAAGAAAAAGAGCAAAAGGAGATAAAAAGAATTGTATTGATCACCAAAGAAAACGATTGTTATACCAACTTTAGACATTTAATATACGTGAGAGTGAGTCTTTTTGAGATACCGCAGTTAACCTAGTTCTTTACACCCACGCTCTACAAATCATATTGTTTGGGCCTTTTTACGTGCGAACCCAACACTGTTACGGTTCGTTACGAATCGAGTCCTTACATATATATATATATATATATATAACTTTTCATGCATGCTCCACTCACAAGTTGTGTTTCTAACATTTCCTACCTTAGCCTATACAAATTCAGTTTGTAGATTACCATCAATTACTGCAATTAAAAAAATAAATAAATAAATAAAACCCTTGGTTAGAGAATGTACCTAGAATTTAACTTGAGATAAATTCCTCAAAATCTTTCATAGGGATTTTGATCAGAATGGTAATCGAAAGTAATGATAAGAATTTCAGGTGTTGATCTTGGTGGAGTGGCTCAAAATTGAAGAGAAAGTGAAAGGGTGGCCTTGATTTGTTTCTCTAGGGTTCAGTGTTTTGATTCAGTTTGTAATATGTTTTTTAAGTTAAATGATGTTAGAGTAATAGCAAAGCCATATGTGCGCAATGGACCGTTAATGGATAAAATCACAAGTGAGTAAAGTGTCATTTTTTAAACTACAGATGTATAAAGTGTTTTTCAGATAAATCACAAGTTAAAAAAGTGTAATTTGTCAAATAATATTAGGTTTTATTAGTACCGGCCAAATTGATTCTCATCTACAAGGGCCTTCCCGTCAATTTGATACTACCAAATAGGGATAGTTTCGTCAAATTACAAAAAGGGCGGGAACTCATCATTCCAAACTCCAATTCCTCGTAGCCCCATTTTCAATTCCCTCCTCTCTCTCTCTTTCTCTTCTTATTTTTCACACATTTTCTTAGCAACCAAACAGATCTTTTTGGCCTCTATGCGATACAAAATGCCTCGCTTCGCTTAATATCTGATATAGATAACGTATTCATATCCTTCTCAAACCCTAGCTCCCATGAATTCCTTTTCATAGCTTCAAATCCCACTGTACTCGAATGAAATCCCATCCAATCTCAAAATCACCATGCTAAATCCTCACCTCTCAATCTCAGGACCACACCGCAGACTCACCACACCAGTCATAGAAAAATCTTGGCAACTTCTACCAATTCTTTTTCGCAACAGCGTCCCGGCTCGTCCCGAAGAAGAACGCTCTTCGAAACGCGTGCTCTTCGATGCACCGCCGGACTTCGTTCGGTACCTATGTTCGATCCCCGGTTTTCCGATTCGTCCATTGGAAAACGGATTCGTTACGGTTTCCATGGCAGCGGCCTCGACGTTGTTTCGGGAGTTTGCTGCCATGGCGGTTTTTGGCGGGAAAGTTTCGAGGTTTGGAATTAGGTTTTTGGAGTCAGATAGAGTGTGGGATAGTAATGTGAAAACTTACTTTAGAAAACGGAAGAGAGCGGAATTAGATGGACTTGTAGCGTCAATGGCTAAAAGGAGATCATCTTCTTCAATCTCTGGAAATGGTATATGATTTGGACTTTTCTTTTAATTAATTAATTAATTATTTTTAATGGTGATTGATTTGGGATAAACTGATAGGGATTGAAAGAGATAAAGCTTTGTTGTGTGTTGGAAAATGGGATTCAAGATACTTCTATTAAGGTATTCTTTAACATTTTTTTTTTGGGTGTGGTTATTAGTGTATGAGAATGAGTGAAAGTGAATCTCTCTTTGTGTGCATGTAAAAAAAGAAGAAAAAATAGGTAAGTAAATTTTAAGTTTCCGAATTTGGAATTAGCAAGAATGTTAAAAAAGATTGGTGGGAATCTAGGATGCACGGACATAGACACGGGTACGAGTATGATATGGCAACACGAGCAATTTTTAAAAATTATAACATGATACGGCAGATAGGACACCGTTACGAAATATAGTATTATATGAAATTGTTAAAGATATCAAGCCCAATTGTTTTTGGTGTGCAAGCAAAGTACACTAATTCAGGTAACCATGGTTTAGTGTTATATGATTACTCTAGGTTTAGTCTTCTATAAAATATCCCACATTGGATCCATTGTAATGTATAACTCCATACAGTGAAGTTGTAGCCGTCAGAGGCTTTCCTCTATAGATGTAGATTGTAATCCATGTGTTCTCTCTCTCTCTCTCTCTCTATACACACACACTATTTATTTTAAATTCTAAAGAAATTTGATTAGAGAGTATAGAATGGCAGAAAAAACACATGTGAATGA